>NW_028277042.1:22253593-22559270 GCF_059951505.1 Python bivittatus | reverse complement strand
TGGCTCTGGCGGTGCCCAACGGCCTGCGCTTCTTCCCTCCGGGGGCGGCGGGGGCGGCGGCGGCGGCGGCGGCGGGGGCGGCGGCGGCGGCCGGCGGCGGCGGCGGCCGCGCCCTCCTCACCTGCTACCTCGCCGGCACGGCCAGCCGCATTGACCGCGTGTGGGTGCCGCGCGCCTTCCCGGTGCGCGCGTGCACGGTGTCTATCACGCCGTGGTCGGTGCACGGCGTGGTCTCGGTGGCGGTCGACGTGGGCGCGCTCCCTCCCGTGCGGCGGCCGCTCTGGCGGCTCCATCCCGCCGCGCTGGACGGCGACGCGGCCCTCTGCGCCGCGCTGCGCCGCCTGCTGGAGGACCGCGTGTCGCTCTTGGAGGTCTACGGGGCGCCCGGGCTGCCGCGGTGGTGGGAGCGCGTGAAGCGCGACGTCCGCGGCTTCTGCCTGGCCTGGCGCCGCCGCGCCCGGGACCGGGAGTTCCGCCGCTACGCCGCCGCGGTGGGCGCCTTCGTGGGCTGCCACGCGCGCGTGCGCGACGGGCTGCCCGTGGACGGGCGCGTGCTGGCGGCGGCGCGCGGCGAGATCGCGCGCTTCCACGGGCGCGAGCGCCGGCGCCGGTTGTGGGACCGCGAGGCGCGCGCGTCCGGCGGGCCGGTCGGCCCGGGGGAGTGGGACGTCGGCGGCGCGGCCGCGGCGGCCGGCGGCGCGGCGGGCGCCGGCGGCGCGGCGGGCGGCGGCGGCGGCGGCGGCAGCGGCGGCGCGGTCCCGGGCGCGGCGGCGGCCTTCTTCGAGGGCCTGCGCGACTCGCCCGGGAGCGCGCGGGAGACCTCGGCCGAGGGCATGCTGGGCGTGATGGGGCGTTTTACTCGGCCCTCTTCGCCGGCCGGAGGCGACGTCTCGCCGGCCGCCGTGGGCACGCACTTCGCGGGCCTGCCGGCGGCGGACGCCCACCTGCCGGCGGCGGGGCGCGCGGCGGTGCGCGCCGGCCTGGCGGCGCTGCGCCGGCCGCTGCAGGCGGCGGAGGTGCGGGAGGCCATCGCGCGGGGCGGCTGCCGTCGCCGCTCGGCGCCGGGCCCGGACGGCCTGCCCTGGGCCTTCTACCGGGCCTTCGGGGACCTGCTGGCGGGCCCGCTGGCCGCCCTCTTCGAGTGGTGCGCCCGCGCGGCGCGCCGGGCTCGGCGGCGCGGCGGCTCCCGGCCTCGCTCTACCGCAGCTCCTTGCTGGTTTTCGGCAAGCCCGGCGGCCTGGACGGCTCGCTGCCGGCGAGCTGGCGGCCCATCGCCCTGACCAATGTGGATTACCGCATCTTGGCCGGGGCGATGGCCGCCCGCCTGTCCGCGGCCGTGGGCCCGCTGGTGGTGGCCACCCAGACCAGCGCGGTGCCGGGCCGCCGCCTGGCGGACTCGCTGTGCCTCCTCCGCGAGGTCTTCTGCCGCGCGGGGGAGGGCGCGTGGCGCGGGTTCCTGGTCCAGTTGGACCAGTCCCGCGCCTTCGACCGGGTCCACCACCCCTTCTTGTGGGCGGCGCTGCGCTGGCACGGCGTGCCGGAGGACTTCGTGTCGCTGGTGCGTGCGCTCTACGGCGCGGCCACCGTGAGCGCCGCACGTCAACGGCTGCCGCGGCCGCGCGATCCCGCTGCGCTCCGGCGTGCGGCAGGGCTGCCCGCTCAGCCCGCTCCTCTACGTCCTCTCGCTCAACGTGGCGCTGCGGGCGCTGGAGGCGGAGGAGCGGCTGGGCGGTTTCCCGTGCCCGGTGGGCCGCTTCGGCGGCGGGCGGCGGCGGACGCTGAAGTTCGTGGCGCACGCCGACGACGTGTCGCTGCTGGTGCCGTCGGTGGCGGCGGCGCGCGTCGCGCGGGGCGTCCTGGCGGCCTTCGAGGCCGTCTCGGGGGCGCGGGTCAACCCGGCCAAGAGCTGGGTGGTGCCGCTGTCGTCGGACGGCGGCGCCGGGGGGCTACGCAGCTGGCCGCTGGGCGGCTGGTGGGACGCGGGCGCGCCGGACGGGCGGGGCGCGGCGCCGCCGCCGCCGCCGCCGTTGGGCGTGGCCGCGGCCGCCGCGGGGCACGGTGCGCGTGCTGGGCGTGCGCTTCGGGCTGGGCGCGCGCGCCTGGCGCGAGAACTGGTGGCGCGGAGGACTGGCGCGTGCGCGTGGCGGGCTGGCGCCGCTGGCGGCTGGGCCTCTTCCAGCGGGCGCAGTGCGTCAAGACGTACTTGTTCCCGCGCGTGCTCCCGCTGGCCGCCGTCTACCCGCCGCCCGAGGACTTCGTCCGCGAGGCGTCGGCGCTGGTCTTCCGCTTCCTCTGGGGCACGGCGCACTTCCCGGTGGCGCGGGCCGTGGCCTACCGGCCCGTGGCCGACGGCGGAGCTGGCGCTGCCGGAGCTGGGCCTCTCCCTCTGGGCGGCGTTCCTGGAGCAGAACTTCGGGGCGCCGCCGCCTGCCTGGGGGTGGGGTGGCCCGGGGTCGGGGCGGCGGCCGCCGCGGCCGCCGCGGCCGCCGGCGCCGTTTCGCGCGGGCCCGGCGCGCGCCCTTCCCGTGCCGTCCGCGCCGCCCCTCCCCTGTGGGCGGTGCTGTTCGCGGCCCACTGGGCGTCCACCGAGTGGGCGGGCCGCCGCTGGTGGCGGGAGGGCGGCCTGGCGTTCCGCCTCTCGGCGGAGGACCGCCGCCGCCTCCCCGGACTTCCTCTCCCCGCTGCCGGACGTGCTGCGCCGCTACGGGATCCCCGCGAGCGCACTTCTGCTCGCTCTCCCCGCTGCCCTGCCTCCCGCCCCGGGCCCCTGCCCTCCTCCGCTCCCGGCCCTTCCCCTCGCCCCGCCGCCGCCCCTTCTCCCCTCCCTTCTTCTCTCCCTGCAGGTGGCGGAGCGGCCGTCGAGGAGGAGCGCCGGCGGCGCCGCACCGTGCGGCGCGAGGTCTACGAGGAGGCGCTGGAGCGGGCCGTCCTGTGGCCGTGGCGGGAGCGGCGGGGCCCGGGCGCGCGGGACGCCGCCTCGCCGGTGGAGCCCTTCCAGGACCGGCGGGTCCCCTACGCCTTGTGGGAGACGCGCTGGCGGTTCTTTCACGGCGCGCCGCTGGGCGTGGCGGCCGGCGCCCCGTGGCTGCGCGGCGCGGCGCGGCTCTGCGCGCGGGCGGTGTGCAGGGAGGAGGCGCTGCGGCTCGGCGAGGAGCGGGAGGACTCCGTCGCACATTTTGTGCGCGCGTGCCCGGTGGCGCGTGCCGTCTGGGTGGCGGTGGCGGCCCGCCTGGGCTGGCCGGACTTGCTGCGCCTGCCGTGGGACGCTTTGGCCTGCGGCGTTGAGCCCCTCGACTTGGACCCTCCGTTCCGGGGGCCGCGGCGGCGGCACTGCCAGCAGCGGCGGGAGCAGCAGCAGCGGCCTCAGCGGCGCTGCGTGGAGCGGCAGCAGCAGCAGCAGCAGCGGCCGCAGCAGCGACAGCAGCAGCAGCAGCGGCAGCGGCAGCAGCAGCAGCAGCAGCATGGACGCTCGGCGCGGGGGCTGGCCCCCTCGGCGCAGGACTGCCCGGGCCTCGGGGAGCAGCGCGGTGCCGGCGGCGGCGGCGGCGGCGGCGAACGGGGCGCGGCGCCCTCGTCCGCGGGGGCCGCCCGCGCCCCCGGGGCCCCGTCCGCGCGTGCCGCGCGCTGCGCCGCGCGCACCCCTCGGGCGCTTCTGGGCGGCGCCGTGGTCGACGGTGCGGCTGCTGGCCCTCCTCGTGCTGCAGGCGCTGGTGGCGGACCGGCGTCGAGAGCTACCTCGCGAGCGGCAGCGCGGGACCCCGTCGCCGGACTGGTCTGCGGCCCGCGTGGTCGACGGGGTCCTCGCGCGCTGGGACGTCATCCGCGAGGCGGAGCGGGCGCGCTGGCCGCGGCGCAGGTGGGCGCGCCTCTGGCCCTGGTCGGCGGCCTCGGCCGACGGGCCCATCACGTGACGGCCGCCTCGGCTGCTGTGGACTGCTTTTTCTTTTTTCTCTCTCTCTGTGGACTTTGTTCCGCTGCGGCGGTGGACGTTGGGCCCTCCCCTGAGGTGGTGGGTTGTTGTTGTTTTTGTTTTTCTCGCTTCCCCCCCTCCCTCCCTGCCCTTCCGTTTTTCGGTTTTCGGTTTTATTGTTTCTCCATGAGCCCGGCTTCCCTGTTTTAGGGGGAGCCGGTTGACATTGTAGTAGGGTCCTCTTTTTCTAAATAAAAAATTGTGTTGTCCTAAAATTGTGTTGTCCTAACCCTAACCCTAACCCTAACCCTAACCCTAACCCTAACCCTAACCCTAACCCTAACCCTAACCCTAACCCTAACCCCGGGGCCCCGTCCGCGCGTGCCGCGCGCTGCGCCGCGCGCACCCCTCGGGCGCTTCTGGGCGGCGCCGTGGTCGACGGTGCGGCTGCTGGCCCTCCTCGTGCTGCAGGCGCTGGTGGCGGACCGGCGTCGAGAGCTACCTCGCGAGCGGCAGCGCGGGACCCCGTCGCCGGACTGGTCTGCGGCCCGCGTGGCCGACGGGGTCCTCGCGCGCTGGGACGTCATCCGCGAGGCGGAGCGGGCGCGCTGGCCGCGGCGCAGGTGGGCGCGCCTCTGGCCCTGGTCGGCGGCCTCGGCCGACGGGCCCATCACGTGACGGCCGCCTCGGCTGCTGGGGACTGCTTTTTCTTTTTTCTCTCTCTCTGTGGACTTTGTTCCGCTGCGGCGGTGGACGTTGGGCCCTCCCCTGAGGTGGTGGGTTGTTGTTGTTTTTGTTTTTCTCGCTTCCCCCCCTCCCTCCCTGCCCTTCCGTTTTTCGTTTTTCGGTTTTATTGTTTCTCCATGAGCCCGGCTTCCCTGTTTTAGGGGGAGCCGGTTGACATTGTAGTAGGGTCCTCTTTTTCTAAATAAAAAATTGTGTTGTCCTAAAATTGTGTTGTCCTAACCCTAACCCTAACCCTAACCCTAACCCTAACCCTAACCCTAACCCTAACCCTAACCCTAACCGGGCGGCGGCGGCGGCGCGGGAGGGGCGGGGGCCGGGGCGGCGCTCCTCGCGGAGCTCCGCCCGCCGCGCACCGTCCGCGTCCTCGGCGTCCGCTTTGGGCTCCAGCGGGACGCCTGGGAGGAGAATTGGGAGCGGTGCGCGGCGCGCTGGGAGGCGCGGTGGGCGCGCTGGCGGCGGAGAGGCCTGTCCCTCTACCAGCGGGCCGTCTACCTCCGGACGTACCTGCTCTCGCAGGTGGCGCTCCTGGCGGCGGTCTTTCCGCCGCCGGACACCTTCCTGCGGCGCACGTCCCGGGGGTGGTTCGGCTTCCTGTGGGGCACGGCCTTCTTCCCGCTGGCGCGGGCGGTGGCCCACCTGCCTGTGCGGGAGGGCGGCCTGGGCCTCCCGGCGCTGGAGCTCTCGCTCTGGGCGCGCTTCCTCGCGCAGAACGTGGGGGGCGCGTCCGCGCTGCTCCCGCCGCCTGGCGGGGACGGCGGGGGGGGAGCGGCGGTGGTGGCCGGTGCTCGGGGGTGGCCGGCGGGTGGCTCATGGGCGCCGGCGCCGACGCCGTCGCCGCCGCTCTGGGCGGCGCTCTTCCTCGAGCATTGGTGGGGCAGCGACTGGGGCGAGACGCGCTGGTGGCGCGGCGGCGCCGGCGTGTTCCGGGTCTCTGGCCCGGACCGCGGCTGCCTCCCCGCTTTCCTGGCCGGGTTCCCCGCCGTGCTGCGCCGCTACGCCGTCCCCGCCTCCCAGTTCTTTCCTTCTTACTTGGATGGGGGCGCGGCGAGCGGCGGGCCCGGCGAGGAGGGCCGTGCGGTGGCTGTCCTGCGCCGCGACATGCGCAGGGCGGTCTACGAGGAGGGGCTGGAGCGCGCCGTGCTGCGGCCGTGGCGGGAGACGTGCCGCAGACGGGTGGCGGAGGGGCGGCTGCCGGCCCACCTGGCGCGCCCCGCGGGCCCTCTGGAGCCCTTCACGGACCGCCGGCTGCCTTACCTGTATTGGGAGGCACGCTGGCGGTTCTACCACCTGGTGCCCAGGGAGCAGGCGGCGCAGCCGTGGGCGCGCGGCGCGGACCGCCTCTGTCCAAGGGCGGCGTGCGCGCTGGCGGCGGCGCGCGGCGGCGGCCCCCCGCCGGAGGACTCCGTATGGCACCTTGCCGCCGACTGCCCGGCGGCGCGCGCCCTCTGGGCGGCGGTGGCGCGCCGCTTTGGCCGGCCGGAGCTCGCCGACCAGCCCTGGCTGGCGCTCGTCTCCGGCCTGGAGGAGTACGCGGTGCCGCCACAGGGCCCGGCTCCAGGGGTTGGCCTCTCCACTGCTCCTCCTCCTCCTCCTCCTCCCGCCCCTCCCGCCCCTCCTGCCCCTCCCGCCTCGCTCCTCCCTGGCCTCGCCGGCCCCTCCCCCGTCGCCCCCGGACTGGCCCCTGCCGGCGGCGGCGGCCCCGCCCTTCCCCTTCCCCTCTCTCTTCCTTTCGCAGGTGCCACGGGGGGGGGCGCCGGCCGGGCGCGTCCCCCGTGGCGGGAGCCGGTGGCGGCGGCGACGACTACAGCGACGGCGCGGATGACGGTGGCGGCGGCGCCGGCCGCGGCGTCTCCGGTGCGAGCGGCGAGGACGTGGCCGGAGACAGCGTCGGCGACGGCGACCTCGGCGGCGACGGCGGACGTGGCCGCGGAGCGGTTGCGGGTGGCGGCGGTGGCGGCGGCGGCGGCGGCGCTCCTTGTAGCGCTGCGGCTGGACCGGTGGCCGGTAGAGCCGAGCTCGGCGGGCCCGCGGACGGCGGGTCGGCGGCGGCGACGCAGGCGGCGGGCGACAGACGACGGCGGTGGGGGCGGCAGCGGCGGCAGGGGCTGCCGGCCCTCCCGTGGACTACGCGCCGTCTCATCAACACCGTCGTCCTGCACGTCCTCTGCCTCCTGCGGACCCGTCACCTTCGTGTCGAGAGTTGCGGCGGCGCGCTCCCGCTGGACTGGTCCGAAAGGGCGGCGTCGGACGTCGTGGACCGAGTGGCCTGTGTCCGGGAGGCGGAGCGAGAGCGCCTGCCGGAGGGATAGGTGGCGGCGGCTTTGGCCATGGCGGGAGCGGCCTCCTTCACCGGCGCCCGTCACCTGACCGTGGGGGGTAGGTCCTGTCCTTTGGACATTCGGGCCCGGACTGTTCGGCTTGGGGCAGCCGGGGGGAGGGGGCGAGTTGGCCTTTATTTTCCTTCTGTGTGTTTCCGGTCGGAGTGCTTTTTGTTGTCTGGTTTGTTGTTGTTTTTTTTACGTTTTATTGTAATTTTATGAGCCCGGCCGCCCGTTTTTAGGGGCGGTCCGGAGGACACTGTAGAAGGGTTTTACTTTATTAAAATATGTCTGTTTCCTAAAATATGTCTGTTTCCTAACCCTAACCCTAACCCTAACCCTAACCCTAACCCTAACCCTAACCCTAACCCTAACCCTAACCCTACCCCTAACCCTAACCCTAACCCTACCCCTAACCCTAACCCCTAACCCTAACCCTAACCCTAACCCTAACCCTAACCCTAACCCTAACCCTAACTGCGTCGTCCTCCACGTCCTCTGCCTGCTCCGGACGCGGCACCTGCGCCTGGAGCGCAGCGGCGGGACGCTCCCGCCGGACTGGGCCGCGCAGGCGGCGGAGGGCGTCGTCGAGCGCCACGCTTGGATCCGCGAGGCGGAGAGGGGACGCATGCCCGAGGAGCGGTGGCGGCGCCTGTGGCCCTGGCGGGACCGGGACGAGGACGGTGCTGGGGGACAGCGGCCGGGGTCCCACCAGTGACTTTGAGGGCGGCCCGCTGGGGCTCGGACTGTGGCCTGGGCCTCGGCCTGGTCCTCAGGGACTTGGGGCCGTGGCGGCCGGACTCTTGTCGGGGGGAGGGAGGGCGTTGGCCCTTCTCCGGTTTGGAGTATCTTTTGTTTTTGTTTTTGTTTGTATCTATGTATTTATTTTCTTGAGCCCGGCCGCCCGTTTTTAGGGGCGGGCCAGGGTTTTTTGTAGGAGGGTTTTTCAAAATAAAAAATTTGCTTTCGTCCTAAAAAATTTGCTTTCGTCCTAACCCTAACCCTAACCCTAACCCTAACCCTAACCCTAACCCTAACCCTAACCCTAACCCTAACCCTAACCCTAACCCTAACCCTGTCACAGGAAGTGGTGGAGGCAGGGTGTGTCTGGCGAGAGCTCTTCCAGAGGCAGCTCTCAACATAAGGTTTTTGGGGCTGCTGGAGCGGAGTGGGCCACTGTTTCTTGGGAGCCCCACGCTTGGGAAGGTGTTGGGCACCCCCCCTTGTGGGGGGGGCAGTCCTGCCGGCCTGAGGGGGGCGTTTGGGGTGTTTGTTTGTCCTCCCCCGTTTCTCCCTTCCTGGCGGCCGCCATTTTGTTTTTCTCTTCCTTTAAGTTTCCCAGCTTGTTTTTTTTTTTCATTTTTCCTTTTTTCTTTTTCCCCATTCGGTTGGTTTTTGTGGGGGTCCCGCGGGGACAGCTCTGGAGAGCAGGGGTCGTTGTTGGGCCCCTCTGTCCCCGTTTGTGGGCATTTTTTCGTGTGAGTCTTCCCTTCTGTTTCCCTCCCTGGAGTTTCTGTTTCCCCATTAGGAGATGGAGGTTTCCTCTCCTTTAGTTCGGAGGAGTGTTTCCCCGGCCCCCCTGTGGGAGGGGGTGTCCCCACCCCCGGGGGGGGGAGGAGGTGGCAGGGCCCGAGCTGGGTCGCTCCCGGCCTCGGCTGCGGGGCTTGTCTTTGCTTCCCCGGGGCTGGCCTATGGGTCTCCTCGTGAGTCGTTTTCTCAGCCGGCTGGGACTCCAGCCGCTTTGCTGCCTGAGCCCGGCTCTGGGCTGCACGTCGGCCCGGCTGCGGGTTCTTCCAGGGCGGGGGGTTTTCCCTCCTGGGGGGCCCCGGGGCTGCCGTTCTGGGGGTACCCCAAGTCGCATTAGGGGGTGCTGGCAGCTCGGGTCTGGCCCCGGGGGGTTTGGAGGAGGGCACGGCGGAGCCAGCCGGCGGTCAGGGCGTGGCTCCCGGGCGGGAGCCGGGGCGGTCTCTGGCGAGGCCCCCCGGAGCCCTGGTTGGCCGGGGCTGGGCGGAGTCGCTGTTGGGCGCCGCTGGAGGGCGCGCTGGCCCACGGCGGCTGCAGGTGCATGGTCCGACCGTTTGGGGCCTGCGCTCGGATGTGGGGGGTGCTACATTCCTCCCGGAGGGCTTGGGGTGGTCCGAGTGCTCTTCGCTTGGTTCCTCTTTGGAGGACCTTAGTGTCGGCGGGCGGGTCTCGGAGGGTGCCCGTCCATCGTCGGGGGCGGGTGCTCCTCGCTCGCGGTCCCTGGAGGGGCCGCGTGGTTTCCGCCCCCCTCGGGTGGCGCGGGGCGAGGGCGCCGGGGGCGGGACCGCTCCCCTTTGCGCGCTCGCTCTGGGGAGCTGGGCCGGCCCTGTGCGCGGTCCCTCTCCCCTGGCGCCCGCGGTTCTTCCTGCTCTCCGCCGCGGGCGGGCGGGTCGCGGGAGGCGGCTATCAGGGAGGGGTGGGCGCTGGATCGTTCCGTGCCCTTGTCTGCGCTCCCTGGCGGCTACCTCGCCTCCGGCGGGGCGGCGGGGCTGGTCCTCCTGCGCTTTTGGGGGTTGGTGGTGGCCCACCTCCGTTTGCCCCCCGTGCGGGTCCCGGGCCTCTCCAAGTACGGCCAGAAGCGGTTCTGGCTGCTGCTGGAGAGGGAGTTGGAGCCGCTTTTGGCCGTGCTCCATGACGGGCTCCCGGCTCGGGGCCCCGCGTTCGATCGCGCGGCGCTGGCGCGCTCGCTGTCGCTGGCGGCCGTGGAGCGCTTGCTCGTCTCCCGAAAGCCGAGGGGGGCCACGTTTTGGCCCGCGTGGATGACTGAGCCGGCGCTCCTCAGGGCCTTCCAGGCCATCCGTCGCGCCTGGTTGGACGGGCCGGCGGCGGAGGTCCCGGTGGCGGACCTGGAGGGGGCGCTCTCCGAGGCGATGGCTGCGCCCGCCTATGTGGACTGGCTCGACGAAGTCATCGTCGCGCTGCAGAGTCGGGACCGCTGGCTCCGCGGTTCGGACGGGGACGCGGGGGATGCTTCGGGGAGGGGGTTCGGGGCTGTGCCGGCTCAGGGCGGAGGCGCTTCGCCGCGGCCGCAACGCCGGCGGCGGAAGGGGCGCGGCTCGTCTGGGCGCGACGCAGCGCGCCGGGCGTCCGCGGAGGCCCGGGCGGCGGTTGCTCCTGCTCCTGCTGCTGCTGCTGGGGAGGGCGGAGGGGGCGTCCTGGCGGCGAGCGATGGGGAGGGGCGGCACGGGACCGTTTTGTGCCAGGACGGCTACGGGGAGCGGCGGCCGGCCTCGAGTGGGGCGTGGGTTTCGGGGCCTGGCGTCGACCAGGAGCGAGCGGCGGCGCTCTCGGACCAGTCGTCGTGCGCGGCGCGTGGGTCGCCTCGGCTGCTCGCGGGGGCCCCGCCGGGCGAGTTTGACGACCCGGAGCTCGCGCGGGATGAGAGGCGGCGGCTGGACTCGGGGCGGTCTGCGTTGGTTTCGGCGGCGGGCGGGGCGGCTCCCTCGCCTGCTCCGCCGCTTGCCCCGTCTGGGGGTGCGTCGCTCCCGGCGTTGGAGGCGGAGCGCGGTGCGGACGGGCAGCGAGGGAGCTCCGAGCGAGTGAGGCGGTCTTCCGCCCCCGGGGCGGCTGGGGTGGGGCCGGTGACGGGCCGGCAGTCTAGGGGTGTGCAGGAGGCACGGGAGGGTGGCCCCCGCCCGGGCCCCTCGTACGCGTCAGTGGCGGGAGGCCCGCGACGGGCGGCCGGCTCCGGTGGGGAGCGCCAGCGCCCGGCCGCCGAGGACCGCGGCCCGGGGGTCGTCCTCCGCGACCTCGCGGCGGTGATGGGTTCGGTGGGGGTTGACCCGGGGACGGCGTGGGTGCCGCCCGGGGCTGCTGCTGCTGCTGCTGCTGCAAGAGGGGCGGCCGCGTTTGCGGGAGGGCCGCGGGCGCAAGAGCGCTATGTGCTGCGTTTCCGCTATGTGGGGGCTGATCCTGCTTTCCAGCCCAGGCGTCATCTGGTTCAGGCGGTGATACGGGCGGGCCTGGCCTTCGACGTCGGCCTGCTCGCCGCCGTCATTCAGCCGCCCGACTCGAAGGAGGTGGACGTGTGCTTCGACTCCTTCGCCGCGTTCACCCTCTTCGTAGTCGGGTGCTACGATCTGGCGCGTCGCCGGCTGGACCTGCTGGAGGGCTTCCGCGTCACCTCGCTGGTGGAGGGGGATGTGCGGACGGTCTTCGTGTTCTTCCGGTCCCACCACGTCCCGCCGCAGGACGTGGCCACCTGGCTGGGCCGGTTCGGGGCGCTGCTCGCCGTGCCGGCCAAGGTGCGGGACGAGGCGGGCATCTGGACCGGGGAGGTGCGGGCTGTCCTGCGGTTCCCCCCGGGGGGGGCGCGCCGCCTCCCGCGGTTCTTCTATTTGGGGGCGGAGCGCGGGGTGACGCGCTATGCGGGGCAGCCCCCGGCTTGCTTCTCCTGTGGCGCGTATGGCCATCAGCGCCGCGCCTGCGTCACGCCCCTTTGCGCGCGCTGCGGAACCAGGGGACACGTGGCGGCGGGGTGCCAGCAGCCGGTGCGCTGCAATCTCTGCGGGGCGGTGGGCCATGTTTACGCCGGCTGCCCGCAGGCGGCGGCCAATCGGGAGCTTCGGACACGGGCGGGCCGGGGGAGGGCGGGTCCGTCGGCGGGCTCCGAGTCTCGGCCGGTTGTTGCGGAGGGCCCGTCTCGGCAGGGTGCGGCGGACGGTGCGGCAGGGCCCGGCCTGGAGGGCTGTGGGGATGCGCAGGAGGGGCCTGGAGGGCGTCGTATGGAGCGGCGGGAGGCCGCGCCGGGAGCTCTTGGCACGTCGCCTGTACCGCCGGAACCCATGGCGACGGCCGCCGCCGGCGCCGCCGGAGGGGAGTTCCGCGCCGTCCGGCGCCGTAAGGGTAGTGGCGGGGAGAGCGGCTCCAAGCGCTCTCGGCTCTCGCCCCGGGCCGCTGGAGCTCCCTCGCGCGGCCAGGACGAGTCCGCCTGGGGGTCGGGGAACCGCTTCGCGGTCCTTGGCTTGGGCGACGGGGACGCTCCGGACGGGTCGGGGGCGGCGCCCCTCGCAGACGCTGGCCGTGCGGCTGCAGTAGGGGACTCGCTCCTCGCACGGACGCGGGAGCTGGTGGCGGGCGTGCAGGAGGGCGGCGGGTCGCAGGGCTCAGAGGGGCCGGGCGGGGAGGCGGCCTCGGGGGCAGGAGCGGCCCTCGTGTGGGATGACGGGGCGCACCTCCTTCCCCCGGTGCTGGCCGTCTTGTGTCCCGCGACGGCGGCGGTACTCGCGCTCGGGGACGGCGGGGACGTTGGTCCCGTGAGCTCCGGGGTCGGGCCGAGTGCTGGGGGTCCGCCGCCGGTAGGGGAGGCCTCGGGAGGGCCTCGTGAGCAGGAGGGGGCGCCCGCTTCCGCCGCGGCGCCCAGTTTTGCGGACGCGGAGGGCGCGGTGGGGCCCGTCTCCCGCGGCTTGCCGGAGTCTCTGCTGGGCCGCGGTGGCGGCGGCGGCGGGGTCTCGGGGACGGGCGGTGGGGGGGGCGCAGCTGAGGGGGGCGAGTCGGACGGGCGCTCGACGGGGGAGCCTTCCTCCGCGGCCTCGTCGTTCCGCCTCCTCCTCTCGTCGGACGCCGACAGCGTTCCGCCGTCCTCGGGGGAGTCCCCGTGTTCCACCCCGGGTCGCGGGGCGCTTTCTGGGGACGGCGTTCCGGCTTTGCGGGGCGAGGGTGCGGGGAGTGAGCCGGGCGGAGCTGTCGGGCCTCCGGACGCACTGGGCGTGTCGGGGTCGGAGTCTTCTCCGTCGCGGCTCGCCCCGGACGCTCGCGCGGCGGGTGGCGCTGGTCCGTCCTTTTGCCCGTCATGATGATGGCGACGGAGTCAGCGCAGTGGCGGAGGCACGTCGCGTCGCCTTGCCGTCGCCTGGGGGGGCCGGACGAGGCACTTTGGCTGGGGGCGTCGGCCCCGTCCTCGGGCGGGTTTCGCTCGGCTCCCTCGGGACGCCGGGCCCGGCTCGTGCCTCCTGGGGTGGCCCGGGTCGCGGGCGGCCGCGCCGGTTTGGCCGTCGCCACGTGGAACTGCGGCGGCCTGCGGCAGGCGGTCCGGCGCGAGGAGCTGCTGGAGGCGCTGCGGAGTCTCCCCGCAGACTTCGTGGTCCTCCAGGAGACGCACTTCGCGTCGGAGCGGCACCGCGCGGTGGCCCAGCGCCTCTGGCGCCTCGGCCCCTCTTTCTGGAGTTACGGGGCCGAGGGCCGGGCGGGGCTGGGCGTGCTGGTGCGCAGCGGCCCGGGTCTGTGCCTCCAGCGCTATGTGGAGGAGGTGCCGGGCCGGCTGGCGGTGCTCGATTTCGAGCTGGCGGCGGTAGGGCCGCCGGCGGCCGGGCCTGCCGGGGCCAGCGCCGCGAACACGGCTGCTGCTGCTGCTGCTGCTGCTGCTGCTGCTGCTCCTGCGTGGGGAGCGGCTGGGCGGGCGCCGGGACGCGAGGGCCGCCGCGCCTTCCGCCTGTGCGCGCTCTACGCGCCGGCGTCCTCGACGGCGGCGCGGCGGGAGCTCTGGGTGCGGCTGCGTGCGGCCTGCGCGACCTGGCGATCGGTGCTGGTGGCGGGGGATTTTAATAACCGCGCGGTCCCGCAGGACCGCGTCCCGCTGCAGGTGGCCGGGCGCCCGGGTGGAGGGCGGGGCGGGGATGGAGGGCGGCTGGCGGGGCCGCCGCCGCCGCCGCCGCCGCTTCCTCGCGCCGCGCCCGCCTGCGGCCCGCCGCTCAACGCGGAAGAGCGTTTCGCGGAGGGCATCCGGGAGGCGGCGGGCTTGGTGGACGCGGCGCTCGCGGTGCCCAATGCGCTGGGGTTCTTCCCCGAGCCGCCGGGGGGGCCGCGGGAGGGGCGGGAGAGCGGGCCGGGGTCGGGCGCGCCGGCCGACGGGGCCGCGGTGGGGCCGTCGCCGCGCCTGCCGCCCTTCTGCACCAGCTACGGGGCCCGCGCCGCGAGCCGCCTCGACCGCGTGTGGGCGCCGCGCGACTGCCCCGTCGATTCCTGCCGCGTGCTGGTGACCCCGTGGTCGACGCACGCGGTGGTGCGGGTGGCGCTGCGGCTGCCCGGTCGCCCGGTGGCGCGCCGGCCGCTCTGGCGGCTGACGGCGGCGCGACTCGACGGGGACGAGGGGCTCAGGACGGCCCTCGCACGCCTGGTGGAGGAGCGCCTCTCGCTCAGGGACGTCTACGGCCCCTCCCGCCTCCGCGAGTGGTGGGGGCGGCTGAAGCGGGACGTCCGCCTTTTCTGCCAGGGGTGGGAGGGGCGCAGGGCGCGCCGCGCCCTGGGACGCTACCAGGCGGCGGTGCGGGTTTTCGTGGGCTGCCACGCGCGCGTGCAGGAGGGCGCGCCCGCGGACGCGGGCCGGCTGGAGCGGGCTCGCGCCGCCATCGCCGCCTTCCATGCCGAGCGGCGGCGCGTCCGCTTCTTCCGCCACTACGCGCGGGCGGCGGGCGGACCGGTGGGCGCGGACGACTGGGAGGGGCGGGGCCGGGACGCGCCGGCGGCCGAGGCGGCGGAGGGCGAGGACGTGCCTTCGGCGGGCACGGCCACGTTCATCGAGGCCCTCCGTGACGGGCCCGCCGACCCGCTGCGCACCGATGAGGCGGGCATGCTCGCCGTCATGGACCGCTTCTACCGGGCGCTGTTCGCGGGGCGGGACGACATCGGGGAGGAGGCCGTGGAGCGCTACGCCGCGGCCCTCCCCCCCCCGCCCGCGGGCGGCAGCGCCGACGGTGACGGTGGGGCGGCCATGGCGGCGGAGGCTGGGGGGGCGGCGGCGGCGGGCCGCCTCGCGGCCCTGGGCCGCCCCATCGAGCCCGAGGAGGTGCGCGCGGTGCTCTGCGGCGGCCGGCGGCGCTCGGCGCCGGGCCCGGACGGGCTGCCCTGGGCCTTCTACCGGGCCTTCGCCGCCCAGCTCGCGGGCCCGCTCGCCGCCCTCTACGAGGCCTGCGCGGCGGCCGCACGTGGTGAGGGGGGGGAGACGGCGGGGAGGGGAGGGAGGGGGAGGGCGCAGGGCTGCTACCCAGCTCCTTGTACCAGGGCCTCCTGTGCTTCTTCACGAAGCCCGGGGGCCTGGACCGCACGCTGCCCGCGAGCTGGCGCCCGATCGTCCTGACCAACGTGGACTATCGGGCGCTGGCGCGGGTGGTGTCGGACCGCCTGGCCGTCGCGGTGGAGCCGCGCGTCGTGCCGACGCAGACCAGCGCGTTGCCGGGCCGCAGCATCGCCGACTCGCTCTGCCTGCTGCGGGAGGTCTTCCACAGGGCGGGCCGCGGGGAGTGGCGGGGCTATTTGGTGCAGCTGGACCAGTCGCGCGCATTCGACCGCGTGCACCACGGATTCCTGTGGAGGGCGCTGGCGTGGCACGGCGTCCCGCGGGGGTTCGTGGCGCTGGTCCGGCTGCTGTACGCCCGGGCCACGGTCGTCCCGCAGGTGAACAATGCGCGCGGGGCGGCCATCCCGGTGCGCTCGGGCGTGCGCCAGGGGTGCCCCGCGAGCCCCCTGCTCTATGTGCTCGCCCTGGACGTGGCCCTGTGGGGGCTGGAGCGGGACGGCGGCCTGACGGGCTTCCCGTGCCCGGTGGCGCTGCGGCAGCGGCGGCGGCGGCACCGGTGTGGCGCGGCGGTCCGCGGCGTGCGGTTCCTCGCGCACGCCGACGACATCTCCCTCCTCTTGGCCTCGCGCGAGGAGGGCCGGCGTGCGCGCGAGGTGCTCCGGGGCTTCGAGGCGGTCTCGGGGGCCCTGGTGAATGACCGCAAGAGCTGGGTGGTGGCCTTGGAGGGGTGGGAGGTGGGCGGCGGCGGCGGCGGCGGCGGCGAGGCGGGCGCGCTGCGCCGCTGGCCGGTGGAGGAGTGGTGGGGCGCGGCCGCGGCAGCGGCGGCGGCGGGAGGCGCGGAGGGCGGCGCGGCCCCTGGCCAGGCCGCGGCCCGTCGCGCGGGGGCGGCCCTCGTGGCCGAGATGGCACCGCAGCGCACGGTGCGCGTCCTGGGCGTGCGTTTCGGCCTGCGCCCGGACGCCTGGGAGGAGGGCTGGGAGCGCCTGGCGGCGCGCTGGGAGGCGCGCTGGCGGCGCTGGCGGCGCTGGCGGCTGTCGGTGTACCAGCGAGCCATCTACCTGCGGGCGTACCTGCTCCCGCAGGCGGCGCACCTGGCAGCCGTCTACCCGCCGCCGGAGGCGTTCCTGCGGCGCGTCACGCGCGGCTGGTTCGCCTTCCTCTGGGGGACGCCCTTCTTCCCACTGGCGCGCGCGGCGGCCTACTTGCCGGTGCGCGAGGGCGGCCTGGGCCTGCCCGTGCTCGACCTGGCGCTCTGGGCGCGCTTCCTGGCGCAGAACGTCGGTGGCGCGTCCAGCTGCTGCCGCCGCCGGGCACGGGGCCGGAGCCCGCTCTGATGGCGGGGGGCGAGCCCGCGGCCGCGGGGCGGGCGGAGGGGCCGTGTCGGCCGGCGGCCGCACCGGCGCCACAGCTGCCGCCGCTGTGGGCGGCGCTCTTCCTCGCCCACTGGTGGGGCAGTGAGTGGGGCGAGGAGCGCTGGTGGCGGCGCGGCGCGGCTACCTTCCGGGTCTCGGGGCCGGACCGCGGCTGCCTGCCGCCGTTCCTGGCGGGGCTGCCGGCGGTGCTGCGCCGCTACGCCATCCCGGCGGCCCACTTCCACCCCTCCTACTGGGAGGCGGGCGGTGGCGGCGGGGGCGCGGGCGGGCGCGAGCGGGCGGCGCGGCGCCGCGCCATGCGTGCGGAGCTGGCGGCCGAGGCGGCGGAGAGGGCCATCCTGGGCCCGTGGCGCGCGGCGCGGCGCCGGCGCGTGGCCGAGGGGCGGCTGCCGGGCTACCTGGCGCGGCCCGAGGGCCCGCTGGAGCCCTTCACGGACCGGCGGCTGCCCTACCTCTACTGGGAGGCCCGCTGGCGCCTTTACCACCAGGTGCCGCGGGAGGCCTCGGCGCAGCCGTGGGCGCAGGGCGCCGAGCGGCTCTGCCCGCGCGCGGCCTGCCTGCGCGCGGCGGTTGCGGCGGGCGCCGGCGCCGCGCCGCCGGAGGACGACGTCCGCCACCTCGTCGCGGGCTGCCCTGTGGCGCGCGAGCTCTGGGCGGCGGTGGCATGCCGCTTCGGGCGCCCGGAGCTGGCCGGCCAGCCGTGGCTCGCCCTCGTCTCGGGGCTGGAGGAGCCCGAGTCCTGCTCGCGGGGGTCTTGCCCGGGGGCGCCCTCCTCCTCCGCCCCCCCCGCCCCTCGTCCTGCTCCCCCTGCTCCTGCTCCCCCTCCTCCTCCTCCTTCGCCTTCCCCTGCCCCCGTCGTCCTTCTGTCCCTCCCTTCCCCCCCTTCCTTTGCAGGTGCGGCGCTCCGGGGCGCCGGGGATGGCGCCGGGGCAGTCGGGCCGGAGCCTGCGGTCGGCGACGGCGGTGGTGCGGCGGACGGCGGCGGCGGCGGCGGCGGCTGCGGAGACGGTGGCGTCGGTGGCCTCTGGCGAGCCCCGGGGGACACGGATGGCAGTGGCGGCAGCGGCGGCGGCGGCGGCGGCGGGGGCGGCGGCTGCGCCGACGACGACGACGACGGCGCCGACGACGACTGCGGCGTGGAGGCTCCGGCGGGCGGGGCGGCGGCGGCGACGGCGGCGGAGGCGGCGGAGGAGACGTCGGGCGGGGCGGCGCGGCGGCGACGGCGGCTGTGCCTGCCCCCGTTGCCGTGGACGACGCGCCGCCTGATCAACTGCGTCGTCCTCCACGTCCTCTGCCTGCTCCGGACGCGGCACCTGCGCCTGGAGCGCAGCGGCGGGACGCTCCCGCCGGACTGGGCCGCGCAGGCGGCGGAGGGCGTCGTCGAGCGCCTCGCTTGGATCCGCGAGGCGGAGAGGGGACGCATGCCCGAGGAGCGGTGGCGGCGCCTGTGGCCCTGGCGGGACCGGGACGAGGACGGTGCTGGGGGACAGCGGCCGGGGTCCCACCAGTGACTTTGAGGGCGGCCCGCTGGGGCTCGGACTGTGGCCTGGGCCTCGGCCTGGTCCTCAGGGACTTGGGGCCGTGGCGGCCGGACTCTTGTCGGGGGGAGGGAGGGCGTTGGCCCTTCTCCGGTTTGGAGTATCTTTTGTTTTTGTTTTTGTTTGTATCTATGTATTTATTTTCTTGAGCCCGGCCGCCCGTTTTTAGGGGCGGGCCAGGGTTTTTTGTAGGAGGGTTTTTCAAAATAAAAAATTTGCTTTCGTCCTAAAAAATTTGCTTTCGTCCTAACCCTAACCCTAACCCTGACCCTGACCCTGACCCTGACCCTGACCCTAACCCTAACCCTAACCCTAACCCTAACCCTAACCCGGACTTCCTCTCCCCGCTGCCGGACGTACTGCGCCGCTACGGGATCCCCGCGGCGCACTTCTGCTCGCTCACCCCGCTGCCCTGCCCCTCCCGCCCCGGGCCCCTGCCCTCCTCCGCTCCCGGCCCTTCCCCTCGCCCCGCCGCCGCCCCTTCTCCCCTCCCTTCTTCTCTCCCTGCAGGTGGCGGAGCGGCCGTCGAGGAGGAGCGCCGGCGGCGCCGCACCGTGCGGCGCGAGGTCTACGAGGAGGCGCTGGAGCGGGCCGTCCTGCGGCCGTGGCGGGAGCGGCGGGGCCCGGGCGCGCGGGACGCCGCCTCGCCGGTGGAGCCCTTCCAGGACCGGCGGGTCCCCTACGCCTTGTGGGAGACGCGCTGGCGGTTCTTTCACGGCGCGCCGCTGGGCGTGGCGGCCGGCGCCCCGTGGCTGCGCGGCGCGGCGCGGCTCTGCGCGCGGGCGGCGTGCAGGGCGGAGGCGCTGCGGCTCGGCGAGGAGCGGGAGGACTCCGTCGCACATTTTGTGCGCGCGTGCCCGGTGGCGCGTGCCGTCTGGGTGGCGGTGGCGGCCCGCCTGGGCTGGCCGGACTTGCTGCGCCTGCCGTGGGACGCTTTGGCCTGCGGCGTTGAGCCCCTCGACTTGGACCCTCCGTTCCGGGGGCCGCGGCGGCGGCACTGCCGGCAGCGGCGGGAGCAGCAGCAGCGGCCTCAGCGGCGCTGCGTGGAGCGGCAGCAGCAGCAGCAGCAGCGGCCGCAGCAGCGACAGCAGCAGCAGCAGCGGCAGCGGCAGCGGCAGCAGCAGCGGCAGCAGCATGGACGCTCGGCGCGGGGGCTGGCCCCCTCGGCGCAGGACTGCCCGGGCCTCGGGGAGCAGCGCGGTGCCGGCGGCGGCGGCGGCGGCGGCGGCGAACGGGGCGCGGCGCCCTCGTCCGCGGGGGCCGCCCGCGCCCCGGGGCCCCGTCCGCGCGTGCCGCGCGCTGCGCCGCGCGCACCCCTCGGGCGCTTCTGGGCGGCGCCGTGGTCGACGGTGCGGCTGCTGGCCCTCGTGCTGCAGGCGCTGGTGGCGGACCGGCGTCGAGAGCTACCTCGCGAGCGGCAGCGCGGGACCCCGTCGCCGGACTGGTCTGCGGCCCGCGTGGCCGACGGGGTCCTCGCGCGCTGGGACGTCATCCGCGAGGCGGAGCGGGCGCGCTGGCCGCGGCGCCGGTGGGCGCGCCTCTGGCCCTGGTCGGCGGCCTCGGCCGACGGGCCCATCACGTGACGGCCGCCTCGGCTGCTGTGGACTGCTTTTTCTTTTTTCTCTCTCTCTGTGGACTTTGTTCCGCTGCGGCGGTGGACGTTGGGCCCTCCCCTGAGGTGGTGGGTTGTTGTTGTTTTTGTTTTTCTCGCTTCCCCCCTTCCCTCCCTGCCCTTCCGTTTTTCGTTTTTCGGTTTTATTGTTTCTCCATGAGCCCGGCTTCCCTGTTTTAGGGGGAGCCGGTTGACATTGTAGTAGGGTCCTCTTTTTCTCAATAAAAAATTGTGTTGTCCTAAAAAAAAAATTGTGTTGTCCTAACCCTAACCCTAACCCTAACCCTAACCCTAACCCTAACCCTAACCCTAACCCTCTTTTTCTAAATAAAAAATTGTGTTGTCCTAAAATTGTGTTGCCCTAACCCTAACCCTAACCCTAACCCTAACCCTAACCCTAACCCTAACCCTAACCCAACAAGAGCTGGGTGGTGGCTCTGGAGGGGCCGGCGGGGGCGGGGGTTGTCGGCGGCGGCGGCGACGGTGGCGGCGAGCTGCGCCGCTGGTCGGTGGCGGACTGGTGGGGCGGCGCAGCGGGTGCCCCCCCGCGGACCGAGGTCGGCCCTGGCGCGGGGCGCGGGGTGGTGGGCGGTGGCGGTGACGGCTGCGGCGGCGCGTCCTTGGCGGCGGTGCTGGCCCCCCAGCGGACGGTGCGCGTCCTGGGCGTGCGCTTCGGCCTGCGCCCGGACGCCTGGGAGGAGAGCTGGGCGCGGCTGGCGGAGCGCTGGGAGGCGCGCTGGCGCCGCTGGCGGCGCTGGCGGCTTTCGCTCTACCAGCGCGCCATCTACCTGCGCGCCTACCTCCTCCCGCAGGCGGCGCACCTGGCGGCGGTCTACCCGCCGCCGGAGGCCTTCCTCAGGAGGGCGACCAAGGGCTGGTTCGCCTTCTTGTGGGGTACGGCCTTCTTTCCGCTGGCGCGCGCGGCGGCCTGCCTGCCGGTGCGTGAGGGCGGCCTGGGCCTGCCCGTCCTGGACCTGGCGCTCTGGGCACGCTTCCTGGCCCAGAACTTCGGAGGCGCGTCCCAGTTGCTGCCGCCGCCGGGCGTCGGGCCGGCGCCCGGTGCGCTGCTGCTGCTGCAGGCGGGGCACGGTGCGGCTGCGGTGCCGGGCCCGGCGGGGGGGGCGTCGCCGCCGACGTCGGCGCCAACGCCGCCGCTGTGGGCGGCGCTCTTCCTGGCCCACTGGTGGGGCAGCGATTGGGGGGAGGCGCGCTGGTGGCGGCGCGGCGCGTCCGCCTTCCGCGTCTCGGGGCCGGACCGCGGCTGCCTGCCGCCGTTCCTGGCGGAGCTGCCGTCCGTGTTGCGCCGCTACGCCATCCCGGCGGCACATTTCCACCCCTCCTACCGGGAGGCGGGCGGCACGGCGGCGGACGCGAGCACGGGAGCGGCGGGACGGGAGCAGGCGGCGCGCCGCCGCGCCATGCGGATGGAGGTGGCGGCGGAGGCGACGGAGCGGGCCATCGTGGGGCCGTGGCGCGCGGCGCAGTGCCGCCGCGGGGCCGAGGGGCGGCTGCCGGGCTACCTGGCGCGGCCCGAGGGCCCGCTGGAGCCGTTCACGGACCGCCGCCTCCCTTATTTGTACTGGGACACTCGCTGGCGCATGTACCACCTTGTGCCGCGGGAGGTCTCGGCGCAGCCGTGGGTTCGGGGGGCGGGGCGCCAGTGCCCCCGGGCGGGCTGCGTGCGGGCGGCGGCCGCGCGTGGCGCGGCGCCGCCGGAGGACGACGTGCGCCATCTCGTCGTCGGCTGTCCGGCGGCGCGGGAGCTTTGGGCCGCGGTGGCGCGCCGCTTCGGGCGGCCGGAGCTGCCCGGCCAGCCGTGGCTCGCCCTCGTCTCGGGGCTGGAGGACCACGCGGCCGGCTCGGGGGAGCGGCGCATGGCGGCCCGCGCCTCCGGCCCCTCCCGCTCCTCCTCCTCCTCCTCCTCCTCCTCCTCCTCCTCTGCCTTTCCGGGCCTCCCCCGTCCTCCTTCCCCCTCCCCCCCTTCCTTTGTAGGTACGGAGTGCCTCGGCGGCCGCGGCGGCGAGTGCGGGCGTGAGGTCGGCGCCAGCAGCGGCGGCGATCGAGGCCTCCGAGGTGGTGACGGCGGCGGCCGCGGTGGCGACGGCGACGGTGGCGGCGGCGGTGACTGCGTCGGTGCCGGAGGCGACGGCGACGGCGACGGCGGTGGCGACGGGGCGGCTTCGGTGGGAGTGGCGGCAGCGGCGGTGGCGGCGGCGGGCCGGGCGGCGCGGCGGCGGCGCCTGCCCCCGTTGCCGTGGGCGACGCGCCGCCTGCTCAACTATGTCGTCCTCCACGTCCTCTGCCTCCTGCGGCCTCGGCACCTCCGCGTGGAGCGGAGCGGCGGTACGGTGCCGCCGGACTGGGCCGAGAGGGAGGCGGAGGGCGTTGTCGACCGCCTCGCCTGGATCCGAGAGTCGGAGAGGAGGCGGCTGCCGGCGGAGCGGTGGAGGCGGCTGTGGCCCTGGCGGGAGAGGCCTGACGACGGTGCTCGGCAGCAACGGCCTGAGCAGCTCAGCTGACTTTGGGGGCGGCCCTTTGAGGCCGCGACTGTGGACATGGCGCGGGCCTGGGGCCCAGGGACTTGAGGGCCGGAGCGGCCGGTCTCTTTGTTTTGGCGGGGAGGGAGGGCGTTGGCCCTTCTCCAGTTTGGGGTCTTTTTGTTTTCACTTTTCTGTGTTTTCGTTGTTTCTTTTGTTGAGCCCGGCCGCCCGTTTTTAGGGGCGGGCCGTGGTTTTATGTAGGAGGGCATTTTAAATAAAAAATACTTGTCGTTCTTCCTAAAAAAAAAAAAATACTTGTCGTTCTTCCTAACCCTAACCCTAACCCTAACCCTAACCCTAACCCTAACCCTAACCCTAACCCTAACCCTAACCCTGGCGCAGAACGTCGGGGGCGCGTCCGTGCTGCTGCCGCCGCCGGGCACGGGGCCGGAGCCCGCTCTGATGGCGGGGGGCGAGCCCGCGGCCGCGGGGCGGGCAGAGGGGCCGTGTCGGCCGGCGGCCGCACCGGCGCCACAGCTGCCGCCGCTGTGGGCGGCGCTCTTCCTCGCCCACTGGTGGGGCAGTGAGTGGGGCGAGGAGCGCTGGTGGCGGCGCGGCGCGGCTACCTTCCGGGTCTCGGGGCCGGACCGCGGCTGCCTGCCGCCGTTCCTGGCGGGGCTGCCGGCGGTGCTGCGCCGCTACGCCATCCCGGCGGCCCACTTCCACCCCTCCTACTGGGAGGCGGGCGGTGGCGGCGGGGGCGCGGGCGGGCGCGAGCGGGCGGCGCGGCGCCGCGCCATGCGTGCGGAGCTGGCGGCCGAGGCGGCGGAGAGGGCCATCCTGGGCCCGTGGCGCGGCGCGGCGCCGGCGCGTGGCCGAGGGGCGGCTGCCGGGCTACCTGGCGCGGCCCGAGGGCCCGCTGGAGCCCTTCACGGACCGGCGGCTGCCCTACCTCTACTGGGAGGCCCGCTGGCGCCTTTACCACCAGGTGCCGCGGGAGGCCTCGGCGCAGCCGTGGGCGCAGGGCGCCGAGCGGCTCTGCCCGCGCGCGGCCTGCTTGCGCGCGGCGGTTGCGGCGGGCGCCGGCGCCGCGCCGCCGGAGGACGACGTCCGCCACCTCGTCGCGGGCTGCCCTGTGGCGCGCGAGCTCTGGGCGGCGGTGGCATGCCGCTTCGGGCGCCCGGAGCTGGCCGGCCAGCCGTGGCTCGCCCTCGTCTCGGGGCTGGAGGAGCCCGAGTCCTGCTCGCGGGGTCTTGCCCGGGGCGCCCCTCCTCCTCCGCCCCCCCCGCCCCTCGTCCTGCTCCCCCTGCTCCTGCTCCCCCTCCTCCTCCTCCTTCGCCTTCCCCTGCCCCCGTCGTCCTTCTGTCCCTCCCTTCCCCCCCTTCCTTTGCAGGTGCGGCGCTCCGGGGCGCCGGGGATGGCGCCGGGGCAGTCGGGCCGGAGCCTGCGGTCGGCGACGGCGGTGGTGCGGCGGACGGCGGCGGCGGCGGCGGCGGCGGCTGCGGAGACGGTGGCGTCGGTGGCCTCTGGCGAGCCCCGGGGGACACGGATGGCAGTGGCGGCAGCGGCGGCAGCGACGGCGGCGGCGGCGGCGGCTGCGACGACGACGACGACGACGGCGGCGACGACGACGGCGGCGTGGAGGCTCCGGCGGGCGGGGCGGCGGCGGCGGCGGCGGCGGAGGCGGCGGAGGAGACGTCGGGCGGGGCGGCGCGGCGGCGGCGGCGGCGGCGCCTGCCCCTGTTGCCGTGGACGACGCGCCGCCTGCTCAACTGCGTCGTCCTCCACGTCCTCTGCCTGCTCCGGACGCGGCCCCTGCGCCTGGAGCGCAGCGGCGGGACGCTCCCGCCGGACTGGGCCGCGCAGGCGGCGGAGGGCGTCGTCGAGCGCCTCGCTTGGATCCGCGAGGCGGAGAGGGGACGCATGCCCGAGGAGCGGTGGCGGCGCCTGTGGCCCTGGCGGGACCGGGACGAGGACGGTGCTGGGGGACAGCGGCCGGGGTCCCACCAGTGACTTTGAGGGCGGCCCGCTGGGGCTCGGACTGTGGCCTGGGCCTCGGCCTGGTCCTCAGGGACTTGGGGCCGTGGCGGCCGGACTCTTGTCGGGGGGAGGGAGGGCGTTGGCCCTTCTCCGGTTTGGAGTATCTTTTGTTTTTGTTTTTGTTTGTATCTCTGTATTTATTTTCTTGAGCCCGGCCGCCCGTTTTTAGGGGCGGGCCAGGGTTTTGTAGGAGGGTTTTTCAAAATAAAAAATTTGCTTTCGTCCTAAAATTTGCTTTCGTCCTAACCCTAACCCTAACCCTAACCCTAACCCTAACCCTAACCCTAACCCTAACCCTAACCCTAACCCCGTCCGCGCGTGCCGCGCGCTGCGCCGCGCGCACCCCTCGGGCGCTTCTGGGCGGCGCCGTGGTCGACGGTGCGGCTGCTGGCCCTCCTCGTGCTGCAGGCGCTGGTGGCGGACCGACGTCGAGAGCTACCTCGCGAGCGGCAGCGCGGGACCCCGTCGCCGGACTGGTCTGCGGCCCGCGTGGCCGACGGGGTCCTCGCGCGCTGGGACGTCATCCGCGAGGCGGAGCGGGCGCGCTGGCCGCGGCGCAGGTGGGCGCGCCTCTGGCCCTGGTCGGCGGCCTCGGCCGACGGGCCCATCACGTGACGGCCGCCTCGGCTGCTGGGGACTGCTTTTTCTTTTTTCTCTCTCTCTGTGGACTTTGTTCCGCTGCGGCGGTGGACGTTGGGCCCTCCCCTGAGGTGGTGGGTTGTTGTTGTTTTTGTTTTTCTCGCTTCCCCCCCTCCCTCCCTGCCCTTCCGTTTTTCGTTTTTCGGTTTTCTTGTTTCTCCATGAGCCCGGCTTCCCTGTTTTAGGGGGAGCCGGTTGACATTGTAGTAGGGTCCTCTTTTTCTAAATAAAAAATTGTGTTGTCCTAAAATTGTGTTGCCCTAACCCTAACCCTAACCCTAACCCTAACCCTAACCCTAACCCTAACCCTAACCCTAACCCTAACCCTTCACGGACCGCCGGCTGCCTTACCTGTATTGGGAGGCACGCTGGCGGTTCTACCACCTGGTGCCCAGGGAGCAGGCGGCGCAGCCGTGGGCGCGCGGCGCGGACCGCCTCTGTCCAAGGGCGGCGTGCGCGCTGGCGGCGGCGCGCGGCGGCGGCCCCCCGCCGGAGGACTCCGTACGGCACCTTGCCGCCGACTGCCCGGCGGCGCGCGCCCTCTGGGCGGCGGTGGCGCGCCGCTTTGGCCGGCCGGAGCTCGCCGACCAGCCCTGGCTGGCGCTCGTCTCCGGCCTGGAGGAGTACGCGGTGCCGCCACAGGGCCCGGCTCCAGGGGTTGGCCTCTCCACTGCTCCTCCTCCTCCTCCTCCTCCCGCCCCTCCCGCCCCTCCTGCCCCTCCCGCCTCGCTCCTCCCTGGCCTCGCCGGCCCCTCCCCCGTCGCCCCCGGACTGGCCCCTGCCGGCGGCGGCGGCCCCGCCCTTCCCCTTCCCCTCTCTCTTCCTTTCGCAGGTGCCACGGGGGGGGGCGGGCGCCGGCCGGGCGCGTCCCCCGTGGCGGGAGCCGGTGGCGGCGGCGACGACTACAGCGACGGCGCGGATGACGGTGGCGGCGGCGCCGGCCGCGGCGTCTCCGGTGCGAGCGGCGAGGACGTGGCCGGAGACAGCGTCGGCGACGGCGACCTCGGCGGCGACGGCGGACGTGGCCGCGGAGCGGTTGCGGGTGGCGGCGGTGGCGGCGGCGGCGGCGGCGCTCCTTGTAGCGCTGCGGCTGGACCGGTGGCCGGTAGAGCCGAGCTCGGCGGGCCCGCGGACGGCGGGTCGGCGGCGGCGACGCAGGCGGCGGGCGACAGACGACGGCGGTGGGGGCGGCAGCGGCGGCAGGGGCTGCCGGCCCTCCCGTGGACTACGCGCCGTCTCATCAACACCGTCGTCCTGCACGTCCTCTGCCTCCTGCGGACCCGTCACCTTCGTGTCGAGAGGGGCGGCGGCGCGCTCCCGCTGGACTGGTCCGAAAGGGCGGCGTCGGACGTCGTGGACCGAGTGGCCTGTGTCCGGGAGGCGGAGCGAGAGCGCCTGCCGGAGGATAGGTGGCGGCGGCTTTGGCCATGGCGGGAGCGGCCTCCTTCACCGGCGCCCGTCACCTGACCGTGGGGGGCCTGCTCGCGGGGGTCTTGCCCGGGGGCGCCCTCCTCCTCCGCCCACCCCGCCCCTCGTCCTGCTCCCCCTGCTCCTGCTCCCCCTCCTCCTCCTCCGCCTTCCCCTGCCCCCGTCGTCCTTCTGTCCCTCCCTTCCCCCCCTTCCTTTGCAGGTGCGGCGCTCCGGGGCGCCGGGGATGGCGCCGGGGCAGTCGGGCCGGAGCCTGCGGTCGGCGACGGCGGTGGTGCGGCGGACGGCGGCGGCGGCGGCGGCGGCGGCTGCGGAGACGGTGGCGTCGGTGGCCTCTGGCGAGCCCCGGGGGACACGGATGGCAGTGGCGGCAGCGGCAGCGGCGGCGGCGGCGGCTGCGACGACGACGACGACGACGGCGGCGACGACGGCGGCGACGACGACGGCGGCGTGGAGGCTCCGGCGGGCGGGGCGGCGGCGGCGACGGCGGCGGAGGCGGCGGAGGAGACGTCGGGCGGGGCGGCGCGGCGGCGGCGGCGGCGGCGCCTGCCCCCGTTGCCGTGGACGACGCGCCGCCTGATCAACTGCGTCGTCCTCCACGTCCTCTGCCTGCTCCGGACGCGGCACCTGCGCCTGGAGCGCAGCGGCGGGACGCTCCCGCCGGACTGGGCCGCGCAGGCGGCGGAGGGCGTCGTCGACCGCCTCGCTTGGATCCGCGAGGCGGAGAGGGGACGCATGCCCGAGGAGCGGTGGCGGCGCCTGTGGCCCTGGCGGGACCGGGACGAGGACGGTGCTGGGGGACAGCGGCCGGGGTCCCACCAGTGACTTTGAGGGCGGCCCGCTGGGGCTCGGACTGTGGCCTGGGCCTCGGCCTGGTCCTCAGGGACTTGGGGCCGTGGCGGCCGGACTCTTGTCGGGGGGAGGGAGGGCGTTGGCCCTTCTCCGGTTTGGAGTATCTTTTGTTTTTGTTTTTGTTTGTATCTCTGTATTTATTTTCTTGAGCCCGGCCGCCCGTTTTTAGGGGCGGGCCAGGGTTTTTTGTAGGAGGGTTTTTCAAAATAAAAAATTTGCTTTCGTCCTAAAAATTTGCTTTCGTCCTAACCCTAACCCTAACCCTAACCCTAACCCTAACCCTAACCCTAACCCTAACCCTAACCCTAAGTCGGCGTTGAGCCCCTCGACTTGGACCCTCCGTTCCGGGGGCCGCGGCGGCGGCACTGCCAGCAGCGGCGGGAGCAGCAGCAGCGGCCTCAGCGGCGCTGCGTGGAGCGGCAGCAGCAGCAGCAGCAGCGGCCGCAGCAGCGACAGCAGCAGCAGCAGCGGCAGCGGCAGCGGCAGCAGCAGCGGCAGCAGCATGGACGCTCGGCGCGGGGGCTGGCCCCCTCGGCGCAGGACTGCCCGGGCCTCGGGGAGCAGCGCGGTGCCGGCGGCGGCGGCGGCGGCGGCGGCGGCGGCGAACGGGGCGCGGCGCCCTCGTCCGCGGGGGCCGCCCGCGCCCCGGGGCCCCGTCCGCGCGTGCCGCGCGCTGCGCCGCGCGCACCCCTCGGGCGCTTCTGGGCGGCGCCGTGGTCGACGGTGCGGCTGCTGGCCCTCGTGCTGCAGGCGCCGGTGGCGGACCGGCGTCGAGAGCTACCTCGCGAGCGGCAGCGCGGGACCCCGTCGCCGGACTGGTCTGCGGCCCGCGTGGCCGACGGGGTCCTCGCGCGCTGGGACGTCATCCGCGAGGCGGAGCGGGCGCGCTGGCCGCGGCGCCGGTGGGCGCGCCTCTGGCCCTGGTCGGCGGCCTCGGCCGACGGGCCCATCACGTGACGGCCGCCTCGGCTGCTGTGGACTGCTTTTTCTTTTTTCTCTCTCTCTGTGGACTTTGTTCCGCTGCGGCGGTGGACGTTGGGCCCTCCCCTGAGGTGGTGGGTTGTTGTTGTTTTTGTTTTTCTCGCTTCCCCCCTTCCCTCCCTGCCCTTCCGTTTTTCGTTTTTCGGTTTTATTGTTTCTCCATGAGCCCGGCTTCCCTGTTTTAGGGGGAGCCGGTTGACATTGTAGTAGGGTCCTCTTTTTCTCAATAAAAAATTGTGTTGTCCTAAAAAAAAAATTGTGTTGTCCTAACCCTAACCCTAACCCTAACCCTAACCCTAACCCTAACCCTAACCCTAACCCTAACCCTAACCCTCTTTTTCTAAATAAAAAATTGTGTTGTCCTAAAATTGTGTTGCCCTAACCCTAACCCTAACCCTAACCCTAACCCTAACCCTAACCCTAACCCTAACCCTAACCCTAACCCAACAAGAGCTGGGTGGTGGCTCTGGAGGGGCCGGCGGGGGCGGGGGTCGGCGGCGGCGGCGGCGACGGTGGCGGCGAGCTGCGCCGCTGGTCGGTGGCGGACTGGTGGGGCGGCGCAGCGGGTGCCCCCCCGCGGACCGAGGTCGGCCCTGGCGCGGGGCGCGGGGTGGTGGGCGGTGGCGGTGACGGCTGCGGCGGCGCGTCCTTGGCGGCGGTGCTGGCCCCCCAGCGGACGGTGCGCGTCCTGGGCGTGCGCTTCGGCCTGCGCCCGGACGCCTGGGAGGAGAGCTGGGCGCGGCTGGCGGAGCGCTGGGAGGCGCGCTGGCGCCGCTGGCGGCGCTGGCGGCTTTCGCTCTACCAGCGCGCCATCTACCTGCGCGCCTACCTCCTCCTGCAGGCGGCGCACCTGGCGGCGGTCTACCCGCCGCCGGAGGCCTTCCTCAGGAGGGCGACCAAGGGCTGGTTCGCCTTCTTGTGGGGTACGGCCTTCTTTCCGCTGGCGCGCGCGGCGGCCTGCCTGCCGGTGCGTGAGGGCGGCCTGGGCCTGCCCGTCCTGGACCTGGCGCTCTGGGCACGCTTCCTGGCCCAGAACTTCGGAGGCGCGTCCCAGTTGCTGCCGCCGCCGGGCGTCGGGCCGGCGCCCGGTGCGCTGCTGCTGCTGCAGGCGGGGCACGGTGCGGCTGCGGTGCCGGGCCCGGCGGGGGGGGCGTCGCCGCCGACGTCGGCGCCAACGCCGCCGCTGTGGGCGGCGCTCTTCCTGGCCCACTGGTGGGGCAGCGATTGGGGGGAGGCGCGCTGGTGGCGGCGCGGCGCGTCCGCCTTCCGCGTCTCGGGGCCGGACCGCGGCTGCCTGCCGCCGTTCCTGGCGGAGCTGCCGTCCGTGTTGCGCCGCTACGCCATCCCGGCGGCACATTTCCACCCCTCCTACCGGGAGGCGGGCGGCACGGCGGCGGACGCGAGCACGGGAGCGGCGGGACGGGAGCAGGCGGCGCGCCGCCGCGCCATGCGGATGGAGGTGGCGGCGGAGGCGACGGAGCGGGCCATCGTGGGGCCGTGGCGCGCGGCGCAGTGCCGCCGCGCGGCCGAGGGGCGGCTGCCGGGCTACCTGGCGCGGCCCGAGGGCCCGCTGGAGCCGTTCACGGACCGCCGCCTCCCTTATTTGTACTGGGACACTCGCTGGCGCATGTACCACCTTGTGCCGCGGGAGGTCTCGGCGCAGCCGTGGGTTCGGGGGCGGGGCGCCAGTGCCCCGGGCGGGCTGCGTGCGGGCGGCGGCCGCGCGTGGCGCGGCGCCGCCGGAGGACGACGTGCGCCATCTCGTCGTCGGCTGTCCGGCGGCGCGGGAGCTTTGGGCCGCGGTGGCGCGCCGCTTCGGGCGGCCGGAGCTGCCCGGCCAGCCGTGGCTCGCCCTCGTCTCGGGGCTGGAGGACCACGCGGCCGGCTCGGGGGAGCGGTGCATGGCGGCCCGCGCCTCCGGCCCCGCCCGCTCCTCCTCCTCCTCCTCCTCCTCCTCCTCCTCCTCTGCCTTTCCGGGCCTCCCCCGTCCTCCTTCCCCCTCCCCCCCTTCCTTTGTAGGTACGGAGTGCCTCGGCGGCCGCGGCGGCGAGTGCGGGCGTGAGGTCGGCGCCAGCAGCGGCGGCGATCGAGGCCTCCGAGGTGGTGACGGCGGCGGCCGCGGTGGCGACGGCGACGGTGGCGGCGGCGGTGACTGCGTCGGTGCCGGAGGCGACGGCGACGGCGACGGCGGTGGCGACGGGGCGGCTTCGGCGGGAGCGGCGGCAGCGGCGGTGGCGGCGGCGGGCCGGGCGGCGCGGCGGCGGCGCCTGCCCCCGTTGCCGTGGGCGACGCGCCGCCTGCTCAACTATGTCGTCCTCCACGTCCTCTGCCTCCTGCGGCCTCGGCACCTCCGCGTCGAGCGGAGCGGCGGTACGGTGCCGCCGGACTGGGCCGAGAGGGAGGCGGAGGGCGTTGTCGACCGCCTCGCCTGGATCCGAGAGTCGGAGAGGAGGCGGCTGCCGGCGGAGCGGTGGAGGCGGCTGTGGCCCTGGCGGGAGAGGCCTGACGACGGTGCTCGGCAGCAACGGCCTGAGCAGCTCAGCTGACTTTGGGGGCGGCCCTTTGAGGCCGCGACTGTGGACATGGCGCGGGCCTGGGGCCCAGGGACTTGAGGGCCGGAGCGGCCGGTCTCTTTGTTTTGGGGGGGTGGGTGGGCGTTGGCCCTTCTCCAGTTTGGGGTCTTTTTGTTTTCACTTTTCTGTGTTTTCGTTGTTTCTTTTGTTGAGCCCGGCCGCCCGTTTTTAGGGGCGGGCCGTGGTTTTATGTAGGAGGGCATTTTAAATAAAAAATACTTGTCGTTCTTCCTAAAAAAATACTTGTCGTTCTTCCTAACCCTAACCCTAACCCTAACCCTAACCCTAACCCTAACCCTAACCCTGGCGCAGAACGTCGGGGGCGCGTCCGTGCTGCTGCCGCCGCCGGGCACGGGGCCGGAGCCCGCTCTGATGGCGGGGGGCGAGCCCGCGGCCGCGGGGCGGGCAGAGGGGCCGTGTCGGCCGGCGGCCGCACCGGCGCCACAGCTGCCGCCGCTGTGGGCGGCGCTCTTCCTCGCCCACTGGTGGGGCAGTGAGTGGGGCGAGGAGCGCTGGTGGCGGCGCGGCGCGGCTACCTTCCGGGTCTCGGGGCCGGACCGCGGCTGCCTGCCGCCGTTCCTGGCGGGGCTGCCGGCGGTGCTGCGCCGCTACGCCATCCCGGCGGCCCACTTCCACCCCTCCTACTGGGAGGCGGGCGGTGGCGGCGGGGGCGCGGGCGGGCGCGAGCGGGCGGCGCGGCGCCGCGCCATGCGTGCGGAGCTGGCGGCCGAGGCGGCGGAGAGGGCCATCCTGGGCCCGTGGCGCGCGGCGCGGCGCCGGCGCGTGGCCGAGGGGCGGCTGCCGGGCTACCTGGCGCGGCCCGAGGGCCCGCTGGAGCCCTTCACGGACCGGCGGCTGCCCTACCTCTACTGGGAGGCCCGCTGGCGCCTTTACCACCAGGTGCCGCGGGAGGCCTCGGCGCAGCCGTGGGCGCAGGGCGCCGAGCGGCTCTGCCCGCGCGCGGCCTGCTTGCGCGCGGCGGTTGCGGCGGGCGCCGGCGCCGCGCCGCCGGAGGACGACGTCCGCCACCTCGTCGCGGGCTGCCCTGTGGCGCGCGAGCTCTGGGCGGCGGTGGCATGCCGCTTCGGGCGCCCGGAGCTGGCCGGCCAGCCGTGGCTCGCCCTCGTCTCGGGGCTGGAGGAGCCCGAGTCCTGCTCGCGGGGGTCTTGCCCGGGGGCGCCCTCCTCCTCCGCCCCCCCCGCCCCTCGTCCTGCTCCCCCTGCTCCTGCTCCCCCTCCTCCTCCTCCTTCGCCTTCCCCTGCCCCCGTCGTCCTTCTGTCCCTCCCTTCCCCCCCTTCCTTTGCAGGTGCGGCGCTCCGGGGCGCCGGGGATGGCGCCGGGGCAGTCGGGCCGGAGCCTGCGGTCGGCGACGGCGGTGGTGCGGCGGACGGCGGCGGCGGCGGCGGCGGCAGCTGCGGAGACGGTGGCGTCGGTGGCCTCTGGCGAGCCCCGGGGGACACGGATGGCAGTGGCGGCAGCGGCGGCAGCGGCGGCGGCGGCGGCGGCGGCTGCGACGACGACGACGACGACGGCGCCGACGACGACAGCGGCGTGGAGGCTCCGGCGGGCGGGGCGGCGGCGGCGACGGCGGCGGAGGCGGCGGAGGAGACGTCGGGCGGGGCGGCGCGGCGGCGGCGGCGGCGGCGCCTGCCCGTTGCCGTGGACGACGCGCCGCCTGATCAACTGCGTCGTCCTCCACGTCCTCTGCCTGCTCCGGACGCGGCACCTGCGCCTGGAGCGCAGCGGCGGGACGCTCCCGCCGGACTGGGCCGCGCAGGCGGCGGAGGGCGTCGTCGAGCGCCTCGCTTGGATCCGCGAGGCGGAGGGGACGCATGCCCGAGGAGCGGTGGCGGCGCCTGTGGCCCTGGCGGGACCGGGACGAGGACGGTGCTGGGGGACAGCGGCCGGGGTCCCACCAGTGACTTTGAGGGCGGCCCGCTGGGGCTCGGACTGTGGCCTGGTCCTCGGCCTGGTCCTCAGGGACTTGGGGCCGTGGCGGCCGGACTCTTGTCGGGGGGAGGGAGGGCGTTGGCCCTTCTCCGGTTTGGAGTATCTTTTGTTTTTGTTTTTGTTTGTATCTCTGTATTTATTTTCTTGAGCCCGGCCGCCCGTTTTTAGGGGCGGGCCAGGGTTTTTTTGTAGGAGGGTTTTTCAAAATAAAAAATTTGCTTTCGTCCTAAAATTTGCTTTCGTCCTAACCCTAACCCTAACCCTAACCCTAACCCTAACCCTAACCCTAACCCTAACCCTAACCCTAACCCTAACCCTAACCCCGTCCGCGCGTGCCGCGCGCTGCGCCGCGCGCACCCCTCGGGCGCTTCTGGGCGGCGCCGTGGTCGACGGTGCGGCTGCTGGCCCTCCTCGTGCTGCAGGCGCTGGTGGCGGACCGGCGTCGAGAGCTACCTCGCGAGCGGCAGCGCGGGACCCCGTCGCCGGACTGGTCTGCGGCCCGCGTGGCCGACGGGGTCCTCGCGCGCTGGGACGTCATCCGCGAGGCGGAGCGGGCGCGCTGGCCGCGGCGCAGGTGGGCGCGCCTCTGGCCCTGGTCGGCGGCCTCGGCCGACGGGCCCATCACGTGACGGCCGCCTCGGCTGCTGTGGACTGCTTTTTCTTTTTTCTCTCTCTCTGTGGACTTTGTTCCGCTGCGGCGGTGGACGTTGGGCCCTCCCCTGAGGTGGTGGGTTGTTGTTGTTTTTGTTTTTCTCGCTTCCCCCCCTCCCTCCCTGCCCTTCCGTTTTTCGTTTTTCGGTTTTATTGTTTCTCCATGAGCCCGGCTTCCCTGTTTTAGGGGGAGCCGGTTGACATTGTAGTAGGGTCCTCTTTTTCTCAATAAAAAATTGTGTTGTCCTAAAAAAAAAAAAAAAATTGTGTTGTCCTAACCCTAACCCTAACCCTAACCCTAACCCTAACCCTAACCCTTAACCCTTAACCCTTAACCCTTAACCCTGACCCTGACCCTGACCCTGACCCTGACCCTGACCCTGACCCTAACCCTAACCCTAACCCTAACCCTAACCCTCTGGCCCTGGTCGGCGGCCTCGGCCGACGGGCCCATCACGTGACGGCCGCCTCGGCTGCTGTGGACTGCCTTTTCTTTTTTTTTCTCTCTGTGGACTTTGTTCCGCTGCGGCGGTGGACGTTGGGCCCTCCCCTGCGGTGGTGGGTTGTTGTTGTTGTTTTTTTTCGCTTCCCCCCCTCCCTCCCTGCCCTTCCGTTTTTCGGTTTTCGGTTTGTTTATTGTTTCTCCATGAGCCCGGCTTCCCTGTTTTAGGGGGAGCCGGTTGACGTTGTAGTAGGGTCCTCTTTTTTAAACAAATAAAAATTGTGTTGTCCTAAAATTGTGTTGTCCTAACCCTAACCCTAACCCTAACCCTAACCCTAACCCTAACCCCATCACTTGAGGGGCTGGCCGGCTGGCGGTCATCCCTGCTGGCATGCCGTCCTGCCATGGACTGCGTGGTACTACTGTGGGCCTTCGGTTCGCTCCCCTCCTCTCCTTGGGTGCCCTGATTCCTCCTGCTCCTCCTCCTCCTCCTCCTCCTCCTCCTCCTCTCCTGGGTCCTCTCCGGGGATTTTTGGGGGGTGCTTTTGAGGTGCGGGTGGGTGGTGGCTTCGGTATCGTGGGAGTGATGGGGGAGGTGGGGGAGTTTGTCCGGTCCCGGGGAATGGACTGTTCTGAGGTTTTTGGTTGTGGGGGATGGTGGGTGGCATGGGATTGGCATCGGGGGGGGACGGGGGGGGTTTTGAGTGGAGTTGATGTTTTTCCACTTCTGTTGTCGGGAGGTGTATCCCTTTTGGTTTTGTTTTTTTGTGTCTGTTTGTCGCCCGTCCTCCTGCGTAGAGGGGGTTTGGGTGTCTGTAGCAGGGTTGCTTTTCAATAAAAAAATGGTGTGTTACCTAAAAATGGTGTGTTCCCTAACCCTAACCCTAACCCTAACCCTAACCCTAACCCAGCTCCCTGGATTTAGAGGTGAGCTGGCTGTTTCTGTAGTAGGGTTTTCTTCCAATAAAAACTTGGTTTGTCATTCCTAAAACTTGGTTTGTCATTCCTAACCCTAACCCTAACCTTGACCCTGACCCTGACCCTAACCCTAACCCTAACCTAACCCTGTTTCCTAACCCTAACCCTCACCCTAACCCTGATCCTCATCCTCACCCTAACCCCCCAACCCTCACCCTCACCCCAACCCCAACCCCTAACCCCAACCCTCGTTTGGAAACGAGGTAGAAATTTGAAATCTCTTAACAGCTGTGGGCATTGTGGGAATGATGAGGGAGTGGCTTGGATGCCTGCTGGGGAGGTAGGGTTGGCTAGGAGGTGCTAGTGGTCAACCGGTGAGCCCTATTCCTCCTCCCTCAAGGGAGGGAGCCCTTGGGACACATTCCAGAATGGGGAATGGGGGTGGTTTTCCTCATGGTCTGTGGTTCCCTTTGTTCCATCTCCCCCCAGCAAAGTGGCAGGCAGTTCCACTGGTCAGCTGAGGAGGAGGAAGAGGAGGTGGTTTCCTGAGGGCCGTGAGGGGAGGGCAAATGGTGCAAGCCTATATTATAGGTGGGAAGGAAGGCAGGCAGGCAGGCAGAAGGATGGAAAAGCAAGGGAGGGAGGGAAGAAGAAAGATTTCTGACACTCCCTGCCAGTTTTCCACAAGCAAAGTCAATGGGAAGCCAGCAGGAAGTCGCTCATACTCCCACTGCTTTTTTGCCCTTGGTCATTATGTTTCTCTGTTTAGGTAAGGAACTATCTCTGAAACGATGACCCAAAGGTTGTCTAGTATTCATCTGTAATTGGCAAATACCAAATTTCACAGGCATCTAGTAGAAAAACATGACCTGGAAGCCTAGAGTCTATATTTTATGTACTATGGCATTAAAAATAGATAGTATGAACCTAAGTGAATCCTGATGGCTCCACTGAAGAACACTGGAAAGTTCCTCTCTTTTGGCACATTTCTCTAAACCAGTGCAAGCAAAATAATAGTAATAATAATCCTGATATGATGCCTCATGCTGATCAAGATTCTATAGGTCTCAACCTCAGATTCTCCCCGTTCCCCCATATTCCCTCCTTGGTAACACTTGCTTCATTGTTAAGTGGCTAGGTAAGTGGAAGGGCCTTCTTGAAGTCATAGGGAGCACCTTTATAAGTATTCTCAAAGAATTAGATTCCTGATAAGTTTAATCAGCTGGGGCTAGTTTTCATTTTATTTCAAGTGCAACTATTTCTCTTACCTTTAATTATTTAATAAATGTAATGAACTGTAATTTAGGGTGAATGTATTTTGCGTGGCCTGGGGAATGTCTTACCTAGATTGCCAGGTATATACTGTATACTTACCTAGTTCTTAAGAAAATTAAAGAGAAAGGGGCGAGGTTTAGATTTATTGAAATCTTAAGTACAGTCAGTAACATAAATCTACAGGACAAACCCATATGACAAAAAAACTGAATTCATGCAGGCTAGGCTAAAATGGGTAGCTTATGGTTTAGTATATGTGAATCAGGCTATCATATTAAGTGATAATATGGTTTGTTTGGGTACAATGCATTATGCAAATTCAGCAATCATATTGACATAGGATCATAGGGTATGTACACAGGTTCAAAGGATTTAATTGGAAGAGGCATAATGTTCTAGTTTTTCTCTTATTTTCTGTAACATAAATGTGAAAAGCAATTTCCCAGCTTCCAGCTAAAAGATTTATAACCTGCTGACTGCAAACAATTTTCCCCTCTAAGAACAAGAGCCTGTTGTAAAAGCGTAGGAGATACTGGGGGAGGGGGGAATCAAACTATTCACTCAAAGCCATTTTAACCTGAATCTCTTAGTAAGTTATTATATGAACTTGAGAGTGTATATGCACCTTTCTGTGTTGCTAAATATTAACAATACTCCAGTCTAGAGTTAAGGCCTTACAGAACTTACTGGCAATCTTCCGTCTCTCACAAATAAACTGGTAGTTGGCCAGGATCCAGCTGGTGACTCACTGTCCCTCTAAACCTTAGGTTTTTCTCTCTCTCTATTATCTCCTGACATCCCACCATGCCACTAGCATTGGTTAATAATTTGCCCCAGAGTGCTTTTCCTCTTCAGTGAATCTTCTCCGGGCCCTATCCTAGAATGCTTAGGGATCACTTTGATCACTTACAAAGTAACAAGACTTCCACAGAACAAACACTGCCCCCTCAATTCTAGGAAGACTGGCCATCCTTTCTCTAAATTAAAACCAGTAAGTCCATGTTGGCCATTTTAGCTGTCAACCACCATCTCCACTCTTCCCATCAATCTCCTAGGTGTTTTAAGACTTTCCCCTCTGCCAACTCCATATCTGCCATCCCTCCTCCTCCTCCTCCTCCTCCTCTGAGAATCTAAACTATTTTTTATTCCCACACCTTATTACCAGCAAAGCCTAGCACAGAGTTAGTACAGAGAGATTACTTGGGAATCTACATGGATATGTAAGAAGTTAATCACACAAGGTTTTAGGGTTGGGTCTGTTGTGTGAACACAGGAGATCAGGGGCTACCAACCTCGCAACACTAGCTACAGAAACCCCATTTTTTACACTGGCATATAACAGCTATAATAAATAAGCTTCATACCTTTGCAATATTCAACTGCCCCATGTGGGATGCTACTACTTTTCAGTATGATAAAAAATATGCCCAAGAAGATTGAATCCAAGTATATCTATTTCCAGCTATAAAGCAAAAAAAAAATAATCACATTTTCCATATAATTTTCATTAGGAGCTAACTCTCACTATTACAAAGAGAGACAGGATGCCCATATTCCAAAATTTCAGACTATAATAAATGCAAAGACAAATCCAGAGCAGCAGCATGTTGGGGTACATAGACAAAGGAGATAAAGGCTGTAAAAATATGTATTGAAACAAATCCTTCTAGCCCCTGGATTTCTATTCCCGTTGTTCCCTGATCTCTGTGGCACATGGAAGTTTGAGTATAATAACATTTCAGATTCCCAAAAGCATTATTCCTTATCAGTATTTTACAGTCCTGTATATGAAAAAGAGCTTTAGAAAAAAAAAGTTCAAGAATGAATAGAGCAATATATCATAGTTATTAACCATGCACAAGTGAAAAATAATTTTCTTGTAATGCAACATGATAAAGTTGTTCTGGATGCTATGCATTACTATTAATTTGAAAAAGCAAAAGGCATGCAGTTCCTTGGTTTGGGAAAATGGAGTTCTAAGAGAAATTACCAGATTTACTGAAGCCAACAAATCTTTTCCAGTCATTTGAGAAATTTCATCTAGTTTTCACTAAACAATGCCCAGCGAAATTGAGTTCTCCGATGTGGCAATACTAGATCTAAAGACAAATCTTTCTGCTCTTTCTCAGAATTTACAAATTGATAACCAAGTATATTTAAAGCACTTCTGCAAACTTCTTGCACTCTTTGTACTTTCTGAAATGAAAGAACATTTCTCCAAGCCTGGGAGACATTGACCGCATCTCGAGAAGTGATCTGGAAGGCTTCTCTTTTCTTACTTGGTCCTTGTCCATGTGTAATATTATAGATCCAATTCTCAAGTTTCTGGGTCAACAGAAGATCTGCAAATGCATACATTGCAGTAATTTCCATTAAAGGATCTCGCACAATGTCTTCAAATCGGATCAATAAGTAACGATCTTTTAAAAATAATGGAGGTTTCTGAGTAGCTGTTTCATAGATCTGAACATGGCTTCTGCAAATCTCCTGCAGGACTTTATATCCACTGTCATCCACTCTGCTGCCATTCACACCCAGAACAATTCCGTTGTCACGGGCAAGGGCTTTAACAGACTGTTCCCGAGACTTCACAACAGCCCTGGGGTCCCGGACCAGGTGGATGATTTTGAGGTTCAGAGAGGGATCAGCGAGGAGAGGGTAGAGCACCTTGAGGTCAAAGAAACGGACTTCCTTTAGGACAACATGGCTGTACGTCTTGCAGGCCTCTTCCACTTTGCTGAAGGGGTACTTGCCACAGAGAGTCTTGCAAGCGTTCTCACTGGTAATATCAGTCCGCTGGAAGAATTCACAAGCAGGAGTTGTGCATAACGCCCGGCTCACAGCCCACTGGAACAGATCGGACAAGTTTCTATTACTCTTCCAGGGCATATAGGCATCGAAGACAGACATGTCACACTTGAAGACAGACCGGATGAGATCCCGCACTGCCATGTGCAAAACCTTGGCACTGTTTTGGTACATGGCTGCCCACACGTGCCAGGCTGGCTCCATCAGGTAGAAGACATTGGGGTGCTGGCTGAAGAGTTGCCCCACAAAGGAAGATCCTGACCTCCAGGAGGAGAGGATAAGGACATGCACCTGGGTAGGCTTTTCCACGGAATGAGGAATGAAGCCACCTTGTTGAGTGTAGAGAAAGACCAGGAATCCTGTCTGGACTGCCAGGATAATTGCAATCGTGGCATTGGAAAGACGAAGCCTCAGCATCCTGGGTGAAGCCAAGTGCAGCTGGAATGATGGAGAGAAGGTGGTCGCCACTTTTTAAAGCACCAATTTTATAAAATTATGTTTCAAGTTTTACAAATTAAAGGTTGCTGACAAACTGTACAGAGAATCCCAGGTTACTGTGTCATTGTGTCCACACTGAAGAGAAAAAAGAAATATGTATGTGGTGTTAGATAAATTAGATAAGAATTCTGCTGCTCTAATTTATATGCATTATTTACTCTAGAAACAGTGCAAATATCTTTTCCTCTACCCAGCCTTAAGACTCACAGGGACAGAAAACCACCCCTCACTAATATGTGAGCAAACTTAAGGGTTTGCAGATCTGGTTTACTTTAACCCTAATAAAGCAAGTAAAGCACAGAAGCAAAATAATTGCTCTTTGGATACAAGAAGAAGATTTCTAAGTACTGTACATGACCAAAAGACTTCACAGTGTTTTTGCGCAAAAAACTTGCAGCAACTTCTTTTGAAGGCAGGGGACTCTGTTCCTGCTAGACGATTTGGGATCCGGAGCTCTGGGCTGCAGCCAGAGGCCCCGCCCGGCCCTGAAATTTAGCCTAAAATCGTGGAGCGGGGCGGGGGGGGGGGATACCGGACGTGCAAGAGCGCGGCTGATGAGGGTTGCGCTCGCCGGAGCCAAGGCCTGCGTCCAGACGCTCTTACAAGCCTTCGCGGTTCTCCTCGCTGCTCGAGCGACTGGCTCAGCACCCGCGCCCTCGAGGCGTGCGCGGCGCCCGGTGCCCGGTGCTGCAGGCGCGATTGTCCGCCAGGGTGTCCGCCAACCTAGCTGATTAACAGCCACCCACGGGGGAGACCTTGGGGAGAAGCTCCGCGTCCCGGCCGGGGGAAGGGGCTGCGCCGCGACCGTCCTGCATCCCGACCCCTGGAACTGCCGCCGCCTCATCATTTCCAGCCCCTCCCATCCCTGCCCCTAACCTTAGTTAGTATTTGCCGGCGGGCGGCCAAGAGGACGCAGGGAGTCCGGAGGCAGCAAGACGGCGCAGCTGCGGCTGCGGCGGCGGCGCCGGCTCCGCGCACAATGAGCAGCATTCAGAGCGGCTGCTGGGGGGAGGCGCCAATCAGGGGCCGGCCCGATCCCTGCTCTCCAACAACTGCTTCCTTCCTCCGCGGAGCTGCGGCGCGCAACAGGCGGGACGAAAGAGCAGAGCGCGGGCAGAGGAGGCTCTTCCCCCGAACCCAGTGTTGGAATATGCGTGCAATAAGGGAAGGGAGACGTCTCTCGTACGAATAGAAAAACACATCTATAGGAAAGATAAAATGCCCGTTTGTTGTAGCAGTAGACGAAGAGACTTTTGCTTAACCATAAATAAGTTTGCTGTAACTTTGAGATAAGGAAACATCTATGAAAAGATGTTCACGCTAGGAGGGAGATGTTCATGCTGATAGAACAAAAACTATTGTAATAAGCTGATCCATTTTATTCTATTAATAACAATTGGCTAAATTTTAAACTAAAAGGTTGGAGATTCAATCCCTTTTGCGGCCGTCCACGCAGACACCTTTGGGTGAATAAACATTCTTTGACTTCTATTGATCGTCTGGTCTTGCTTTAATCCCAGTTTGGGGGGGGGGGGATGAAACCTTATGAAAAAGGGCTCTCTGTTTCATCCTTTTCCTTACCTGTGGGGAGTCAAGGGATGACAAGGAAACTAATGTTTATGGACCTCCACACATTCCTCTCATTTCTGTTATTGTTGAAAGACATTGGGCAGACATCCTGTCTCCTTAAGTGTCCAGGCCATAAAGATAAGGTGGGGGGGAACTGACCCCAATTGATAGCCTCCAGAACACTCTTCAGCTGCTCTGGAGATGCCTCTACACTCCAGGAAACAATAAATATCAGAAGACAAAAGGGATGCCCCAAAACTTTGACTGGCAACCAATGGGTCATCAGGGAGAGAAGTTTCCCCCAATAATAAGGAGGATCCCAAATTTATGTCAATTGTAGCCAATCAATTTGTCAATTGCTATATCTCTGTGTAAGAAACATGTATAAAATCTTCTTTGAGTGTGATCGGGGTACTCCTCTGCCTTAAGGGGAGACCCCAGCTGACTCTATTGCCTTACTTTCAATAAAACTTTAAAACCTCAGCTGGTACTTTTGTGTCTGATCTTCTGCGGGACTGAATCCTAATTGGGGAGAGTCAGAAACTCTCAAATTTTGCTAACAGGGAGGAAGGAAGTTAATCCTTCTGACACCCTCGTCTCACCCCAGCCACCGGCCACCTGAGCAGCAAACCTCCATGTGGGGCAGCCAAAGCAAAGAGGCCTGGCAGAACCTGTGGGGGGCTCAGCAGCTTTCTGTGGCCTTCCCCGACCCTGTAGGGGCAGGCCACTCACCTATCAGCGGACAAGGGCATGGAGGAATGGGAAAAGGACACCCCCCACACTTAATCCTTAAATCCACAGATGCAGCTTCCCCAGGTGACCCAAAAAATATATGGGAAATGTTTTGGTTTTTGCTGATTTTTGCAAGGGATAAGGAAGTTTAGCAACAGCTCCTGCCTGCTGATGGTCCCCATTCCCTTGATTTTCTCCTTGGATTTTGCGAACAGGTGGGGAAAGAGCAAAGGCACTCTTCATTTCAGTATCCCTGCAGGAAAAATCTGTCTTTTCAAAGAGTGGAGTTCTCTTTTTGTTTCTGTGCTTAAATCCTTCTACAGGACTATGCCATCAGGTTTAGGATTCAGTTATGTACTTACAGGCAATGCAACTCGTTTATATAACTTTCATTAAAAATTTTATCTTGCCACCATATTGACTATGGCTGATATGCATCTGATAGACCATAATAGCAAACAGATTTCTGAAAACAGGACAGCAAAAGTAAATATACACTGAGGACATATTGATAAACTTTGCAAAAATAATAGTAGATGAACCTAAAATGTGGAATGCCTCATCTTCTAAATGCAAAGCAGTCAAAGGAACTGAAAGCAAAGTTCTTTATCCTGTGCAAGCTTGGTCAGGATTTGTGCTCCTTATAGGACAGTGGTGGGGGAACTGGAGACACTGGCACTGTGTTCAGCACCTGATTTCGAAGGAGGAAGATTTTTATTCTTTCAAAAATCCACAAAAAAATCAGGAGGATGCCAACATACTGGATCCAGGCAAACTTCATCATCTCCCAGAAGCCTGGCTGATATGTACTAAAAGTCAAGGAGTATAGTATTTGGAATTTAAAGCATATTCACACAAGGACAGGATATGCACCTCAGATTCATTTGGCTACTAGAGTGAACTGGGAAGTATCCCCCCTCCCCCCAAAAATGGCAGAAGACAGTGAAGAAATGAGAATTCCCCAAGATCTCCTTTCCCCCAGACCAATATAAAATGTACCATAAAACTTTTAAACTTTTTTTAAAAAGCTACAATCATTCTCTAGAGTTACATCCCATTTGAGTTTCATGGCATTTTTCTAACACAGCTGCTTAATGCTTGTAATGGTCTTCAAGGCTACAAGTCTTAGTACAACAGCCATAGTAACATAAACCACCATTCAGAATGGTACCCATCACCAACTGGCAGCCAAAGGATATGCAATCAGTTCCACTGGATAATGGATGAAGGCCTGGATTACAAATGGTTGATCTGGTGATCTTCCAGTCACCCAGATGGGACTGGGACCAGACAAAACTGTTGTAACTGTAAAAGAAATAACTATAATTAATATTAAGCCAAATAATCTGAGAAAGGCCAGAAACCTGTAGCGTACAAACAACTGAGAACATTCAGTGAAAACTTACCATTCCTCTTCTGATACGTTTCAATGATGTGCACAAAATCATAGTCTTGCGCAAAAGGACTTGTACTATTGATCACAGATACCTGTCACAGTGAGATAATTTTGCATTAGACACCGGACCTTACTAGCTGGTAAACTTGCATCAGAACACATGATGAATACTTTCAGGCATATACCAAGTGATATGATGCCACACAGGTTTCTACGTTTGAGACCTTACACTCTGAAAATGAGGAAGCGTTAACTTGTGCTCTTGGAGTATTGGATAAGGGGAACGCTTGGTTTCATATAAGCACAAAGCCCTTCATAATTGCTCAGAATTCGTAAATTGCCAACTGACCAGATATACACTGTCAATATTCATAAAAATCGTGATTGAGATATTATCATATTTGGTTCTGATATAAATACATTTAATTAAAATCATTAACACATTTTAAAGTAAGTTGATCATTTTCTAACAGGTATGACACATGCGCATTTTCCCCTTTTCTCTATTTAGTGCCTGGCAATGTTTTAACCAAATACTTTGAAAGAATTTGTAATATATATTTTCCTTTCATAAACCAAGGTGTTCTGTTTTTTCAAGGTAAGTAGATGGCATTATTGGACCTTAATAAAACAGGACAATTTATTTATTTATTTATATTTCAGATTTAGATACCACCCATCTCACAAAAAGTGACTCTGGGTGGTTCACGATAAAACAGCAATAAATATTAAAATACAATAAAACAATATAAAATACAGTAAAAATAGAATAAAACCAAACACATACACAAGTAATATCTTCCAAGATGTCAATGGTCAGTAAGATGTTAACATATGGGAGTATCTTCAAGGTGCCAGCCACCCCCAGGATTGGTTGCCCTTTTTTGCGCCCCCTGCCAGTCGGCAGAGCCAGGTCTTGACTGCTTTCCGGAAGGACAAGAGAGTTGGGGCCTGCCTCACCTCTGGGGGGAGAGTATTCCATAAGGCGGGGGCCACAGCAGAGAAGGCTCTCTTTCTGGACCCCGCCAGTCGACATTCTTTCATCGACGGGATCCGCAGCATACCCCCCCTGCCTGACTGGGTAGGACGGGTAGATATAATGGGGGTGAGACGGTCCCTCAGGTAACCCAGTCCCATGCCATGCAGGGCTTTGGAGGTGATAACCAACACCTTGAATTGGACCCGGAAGCAGACTGGGACCCAATGCAGTTCACATAGTAACGGTGTAACATGTGCCATCCTTGGGGCACCTAAAATTGCCTGCGCAGCTGCATTTTGAACCAGCTGAAGCTGCCGGGTACTCTTCAAGGGTAGCCCCATGTAGAGTGCATTGCAATAGTCTATATGGGAGATGACTAGGGCCTGAGTGACTGACTGAAGGGACTCCCGATCCAGAAAAGGGCGTAACTGGTGCACAACACGTAGTTGAGCAAGGCCCTCCTGGCCACAACTGAGCAGGAGTTGTGAGTCCAGGAGGATCCACAGGTCTGGGGCAGTGCAACCCCATCCAGAACCAAAGATGGTAAATTTCTGGAGACAGAGGAGCCCCAACCCACAGCCACTCCGTCTCACCAGGGTTCAGCTGAAGCCTCTGTTCCCCATCCAGACCCCCACAGCCTCCAGGCACCGCGAAAGGGTAGCCACAGCATCACTCAAATCACCTGGGATGGAGATATATAACTGGGTATCATCTGCATATTGATGATACCTCATCCCATGGTGGTGGATATCTCGCCCAGTGGTTTCATGTAGATGTTAAAAAGGGGCAGGGAAAGTACCGAACCCTGCAGCACCCCACAAAGGAGGGGCCACGGGCTGGACCTCTCGCTCCCTATCAACACCGATTGGGACCGGCCTTGGAGGAAGGAGGTGAACCAGCACAAAACTGTGCCACCCACCCCCAACTCCCCAAGCCGACCCAAAAGGATACCATGGTCGATGACATCGAAAGCCGCTGAGAGGTCAAGAAGAGCAAAGATGGATGCACTACCCCCATTCCGCTCCCGCCAGAGATCATCCAAGAGTGCAACCAATGCTGTTTCAGTCCCAAATCTGGGCCTGAAACCCAACTGGAAAGGGTCCAGATAATCCGTTTCATCCAGGATCCTCTGAAGCTGCAACGCCACCACCTTCTCAACCACCTTCCCTAAAAAGGGAAGGTGGGAGGCTGGACGAAAATTGTCCAGTACGGTGGGATCCAGTGATGGTTTCTTGAGGAGGGGGTACACCAGCGCCTCTTTAAAGGCCGCTGAAACAACTCAATTCCTTTGTATGAGAAAATCCCAAAAGCCACACTTGTCATAAATGGCAAGCTCATGGATTGACTGGCAGGAGGCAGTCAATATTATCAAATCTTACCTTGGAACATTAGTGAATAAGCAAAAAATAGATGTCTCAGATTATATGTATGTATACATAAATGTACACTTCCAAATAATATTTAAGGAGAGACAGAGTGTATGTTCTTATTGGTTGGTTTTCTTTTCAATTTTGCATTTAACAATATTTTTTTCCTAGTTTTTTATCTTTAAAAATAAAATTTAAAAAAATAGATGCCAGCTCCCTGATTGTAAGCTTCTCTTACTAAAAGAGGTGAGCAAGAAAGATCAAGCAGTATACAGGTAGTCCTCGTTTAGCAACTGCATCATTTAGCGACCATTCGCAGTTACAACAGTGATGAAAAAGTTACTTTGTGACCAATCCTTGCATTTACGACCTTCACAGGTCTGTAAAGCAAAGGAAAGCTGAAGTAAGATCTAAATAGTCTCAGTTTCACTTAGCAACCACTTTGCTTAATAACCGAGTTACTGGTCCCAATTGTGGTGGCTAAACAAGGACTACCTGTACACCAGTGCCACTGCTTATTACATTTTGAAGAAATCTCATAATACACAAATTCAAACAGGACCACAGCTTCTGCTATTACCTGCCTCCAGGTGGCCCCTATTTTCTGACATCTCCTTAGATTTTATAAGGTCATTGAGGGGCACAGAGAAACACAGAAACAGTTCAAGCTTGAAACAGACTCTTCTGATCTTACTTAAAGAGTTTCAAACTCCAAGGTCTTTTCTGAGATCAGAACACTTCTACCGAGGTTAGAACAGCCCACTTTAAGCTCAACTTACTTTGCACATCTCTAGGCAATACTATACCTTGCCTCAGAATACACGCTGCTGTGCAAAAATAGCATTTCCTTCAAGTTGTCCAAATTGATTAACCACATGAAATAAAAATAGGGATTTTAAACTATATGCATTTGACAGACTTGAGGCAGTAAATCCTAATTTTTCTACCTAAGGCACCATCGTGCCAAACTTCCTACAATTTTTGAAAACTGCCGAATACTTAGCAACACAAATTTCCTAGGCAGAGTCTACTGAATATAGTATATGACTTCAGCCAGAGCAGTCGCAGAGGAAAAGACAGGCAAAAGATGACACAAGTGAAGAAAGTGAGATGGGGAGAGGGCACTCACATTATATCTGCTATCCAGCCCAGCATGGCTAAGTGGCTGCCTCTGGTGAAGCTTGAGATCTCCACTCACAAACACCTGTGATCCTGGCACAGGGGAAAAAGACTGTAAAAAGGCCATGCTCTGCATCACAAAGGTGGACATTCTCTGAAATGAGAGCAGCAAATAAGCCAGAAGGGCAGAGAGAGAGTTGTTACGGCATAATATTTAGCATCACGTGTCACAAAAATTAGGATTAGAATTGCTAACAAATGCACAGATTAGTTAGACCAATCAACTATGTATAGAATATCCGAAGATTTGAAGAATCTGAAAAAATATAGAAGTGGTTTCAATTTTTAAACTTGTGGTGTAAGAACATTTAAAGAGATGTACAATCCACAACAATGTTTCCATTCCTATACTAGTCACAAGCCAGAAACCCCAACACAGGACATGAATACAACTGCACATTTGCGTTTCCCCAACAAAAAGTATTTAGATATACTGTATGCCACATCCGCCGCGACATTGTGCCTAGGAAGAACTAAGAGCCGTATCGTCCGTAAATGGGATTGCTTTTTAAAACCACCCCGGTTGGCGCCAGTCTCTGCACATCTTATGGAAGCAAACAGCAGAGTTTAATTATCCACTAATGAGTTCCATTTATCTGTCCTACCTTTCCCACTATTCAGTTTTATGACATGAAACTGAGTTCTAGCATTCTGAGAAAAATGCTCCCCTATTCACTTTTCCCAGATTATGCATAATTTTGTATATCTGGTTTTTCCTGAAGCTGAGAATCCTGAGCATTGTAACCTTTAAGCTCCTTGCTCAGTTTCTCTCCAGACCTGCATCCTACATTATTATCACTCTGCTTCAGAGGATAAAAATGATAATTAGCCATCCAGAGCCTCTGATAAGGGGCAATAAGTAGGTAAGTAAGTAAATGAATAAATAAACGTTTCTAAAAGCGGATTCCCTTAACAGAAACAGGCCCCCTTCCCCTCGGCTGCCGGCGGAACAGTTTACAAACCACGGGCGCGTCTTACAAAGGCCCCGCTGCCAGCACTGTAGGGGCGGCTTTGGACGCCACCGCCAGAATAGTACCTCTGCGGGCGAAATGAGGACGCGTCGCTTCATCCTTCGCTTGAGGCCAGGCGCTCCCTGAGAAGCGGTTTTCCGGCCACGCTTCCCCCGGAACCTCAATCTCCGCGGAACGCATCGGGCTTGGGCTACACGGACCACGCGCCCCTCTCCCACCGCCACCGGCCAGTCCGCTTCCGCAAACCGAGGGCCGCGGGACGGCTGCCGGACAGACGAAGCCGGCCGTCCTCGTGCCCACAGGGCCGCCCCCCCGGCTGCCGCTCGCGCACACTCACGCGCAGCTGGTAGGAGAAGGTCAGCAGCAGCTGGACCCCGACGACGCGCTCGGAGGGCAGCAAAGGGAGCGCCAGCTGGAAATGCAGCCGGTCCATCACTCCATCCTGGTTGACGTCTTCCTCCCTGGCCTAAGGGCAGGGCAGAGCAGAGCAGAGCCTTTAACCCCCCGCGGCGAACGCGGACGCGGCACAGGCAGAGTCGGGGTGGCCACGCCGCGGCGGCTGCCGGCGGACCCCGCCCGCGCGCGGGAAAGCGCGCCACCCGCCGAGCGGAGGCCCCCGCCCCGGCCGCGCCGCGCCGGCAGCGGCTCAGCCCGGCCGCCCCTCCGTACCGAGACGAGCGGGACGCGCAGGCGGGCGCCCAGCAGGCGGTTGCAGGCGGCGAAGGAGCTCCAGCCCACGAGCCCGCCGCCGCCCTCCGTCAGCGCGGCCAGGAGCACCTCGTGCCGGAAGCGGACGCTCGGCTGCTCGGCGTAGCTGCTCCGCGTGCGCCAGAACCCTGCACGAGAGAGGACGGGGGCGTCAGGCCCGGCGGCGCGGGCCCGGGGCGCCCGCCCCGCCACCCCGCCACGCCACCCCGCCCCACCGTGGCTCCGGTAGGCCACCAGCAGGGGCGGCACGTAGGTGAGCGCGCCCAGCAGCAGCAACCCCAGCGCCGCCGCGGAGCACAGCCGCGCCCGCCCGGGCCGCCCGGCGCCCGCCGACACCTCCAGCCAGGCCATGCCGCCGCGCCGCCGCCCGTCTCCCGTCTCCACGGCGACGGCGGAGGCGGAGGCGCCGCCCTGCCGGCCAATCGCCGCGCGCGAAGGCCGCCGCGCCCCTGGGCGACGGCGGAAGTCCCGCCCGCCGTGCGCAGAGGGGCTGCTGCGGCTGCCGTGGTGCTGCTGGAGACCGACAGGCCCGACCCGCCCGACCCGCCGCCGCCGCCGCCGCCGCCGCCGCCCAAACCATGAAGTGGATGTTCAAGGAGGACCACGCGCTGGGTAAGCGGGCCCGCGCCAGGCGGGGCGCCGAGGCCGGGGCCGGGGCCGGGGCCGGGCGCGGCCGCCTGACGCGGCTCTCCTCACCTGTCTCCGCAGAGCATCGGTGCGTGGAGTCCGCCAAGATCCGGGCCAAGTACCCCGACCGCGTCCCGGTGAGTCCGCAGGGCCGGGCGGGGCGCGGGAGGCGGGGCTCCTCGGCGGGCCCGGGGATGCCCGGGGCGGCGGCGGCGGCGGCCTTGTCATTTCCCGGACGCTCCTTCCCAAGCATCCCGGCCGCCGATCTCCCGGCTCTCCGGCGCGGAGGAGCGGCCCCGCAGCCCCAGCTGAGCCGCCGGCATGGCCCGGAGCGCGCCCGGCCGAGGGGGCAGCGCGTGCGGGCCAGCCGGCAGGCCGGGCCCTGGCCGCAGCCGAGCCCGGCCGCGCGATTCCTTTGGGAGAACGGGCGGAAGGCCACCCGCTGGTGCCAGGACCCCCCGCCGGTCGATGTTACCCGGAAGGGCTAAAGCGCTCCTGCGTTGCCGAAGCAGCGGCTCGCCTGGCCTCGCCATCTGCCTGGACCGCGGATCTTTCCGCGACTGGGCTGAAGGCGGCCGGGGCTGCGGGTCCAGATGCACGTCTGTCTTCTTGATGCAGGTGATAGTTGAAAAGGTCTCTGGCTCTCAGATCGTGGACATTGACAAGAGGAAGTACCTGGTTCCCTCTGACATTACCGTGGCTCAGTTCATGTGGATCATCAGGAAGCGGATCCAGTTGCCCTCTGAGAAGGCAATATTTCTCTTCGTAGACAAGACTGTCCCGCAGTCTAGGTGAGAGCTATCCTTCTATCTTGTGCACAAGTTTATAGGACAAATGTTGTCCTTTCGTTTCTGGAAATTGCGGAGAGGCCTCTCTTCTTCACCAGTGCCCCTATAAAATCTTGGATAGTGGATATAGCCGCTTCCTGAAGTAGAACAACGTTCTTTCAACTAGCTAGGGCTAGCATTTCCTAGATGACTGGTAGAGCTATATGTTGTTTTTCCTAATTGCTAAATGTAAAACATTGTTAAATTCTGTTAACGTTTCACACCGTTCAATTAACCGTGCTTGCTTTTGCTCCTTGTTTTGATGTCGCTATCCCCATGCAAGGTGCTTAAGCACGGAGACTCAACCTTGTGCCCTCTAGGTGTTTTAAACTATTAGCTCTAGCCAATGAAGTTAGTGCCAAAAGACTGTGGGAGCCAAGGTAACAGGACAGGGTGCACACCAGATTGCCTATCTTTGTACTTGAAAAACAGATTAGGTTGAGTTAAATAATTTAAGGGAACTCTATAACAAATTTTACGTTTTTATTCTATTGCGCTATTTCATCCACTGTAGAGGACATCGTTTTCTCTGTTACTTCCCAATTCTCCTTTTCTCACTTTGTGCCATTACCTCAGAAATACAAAAAAGCTAACTATCTCGAACTTCTGCTCTCTGTGGTTCTCTAGAAATAATTTCTCTATCTAGGCAGACACAGTCAAGAGAAGATTATATATTTATGCTGGAAAAAAGCACGAACGTCTTTGTTTAATGAATTTAACAGGTATCCAGAATCGTATATTGAAGGGTTAGGGTCATGCAGCAAAGCTTAGTCTGCGGGGTTACATACATGGATCCCTAGTTTTCCTCACCTTCACCCACCCACCCTTTTTGTAAGGATTGCTGGGAAAGCAACTTGCAAAAAGGCAGGCCTGTCTGTATTCTAACCTCTTTCATCAACCCTGCCTCAGTCCTAGGGGATCAGATGTGCTTGCTCTGTTACTTTCTTAAGGCCTACTGAAGTGCTTGTTTGGCCTTCTCTCCAGCTGCACAGAAAAGTCAAATGGGTGTTTGTGTTTCTTCATCGCATGGATATGGAGTGAATTTATTTAACTAAACATTGCACTAGTTTGGAGTATGGTTTTTGCCAAGCGTAACTGGCAGATTCCCCTGCCCCACCAATACTGTTTGCTTAGCTTTCACACCAACACTTCCTCTTCAGTCTTTGTGACACCTGATAAAAGCCATGAAGACTTTACAAGACTCTTATCCATCCATGCAGGGAACAGATGGGCTATAGAATAAAATATTTTACTATAAATGTACTCAAAATAACATTACTTCTACTAAACATACTGTTTTCACTAGACAGTTCTAGCCTGCTCCTTGATGCCCTCTGGTTTTTCCTTAATGATGGGGGGAGGTACTTCTGCAAGCCCTGGAATTTCCCTGAGCTTGCCATCACGCTTCTCTTTCCCAATTGCATAGAGGTGGTCCTTTTTAAGTTACATCAAGACCAGCACTTTTGGGAATTGGGTATTTGCTAATCTTCAAGATAGGCCAGTTCAGAAAACAGATGCACAAAAAATACTGGAATTCTGCTTTCTTGATATAGGCTATAGTAATAGAATCTAGAAAGCCTGAAAGTGTTCTCCTTTTCCTCCCTCTTATACCAAAGAGAATTAAGGCAAGTCTGTCTAAGTTTGTTTCTAACATTTTCTTCCTTTTGGGGGCTTAATTTGTGTTTTGCCACATTCTTTCTCCTAGGTCATCTCTGTGGTTCTCCACAATATGTGACACTTCTGTTCAATTTTTTATGAATTTACTTGCAGAGGGGAACTTAAAACTTTTAAATTGGATTTGTACATTCCCCTCTTGTTGCTATGTGATAGTTTTCTTGCTGCCTTTTTCTTGCAGCTTAACCATGGGACAGCTTTATGAGAAGGAGAAGGATGAAGACGGCTTCTTGTACGTGGCTTACAGTGGAGAAAACACCTTTGGTTTCTGATTTCATCTCCTTCCTGCTGTTTTGTAAATAGCCTCTTGTTCTTTCATCATGACCCTGAGGCGCACATTTCATTTGTCACTGGGTTGATTTAATATATTGATAGATTTTTGTTTGTTAGCCTAGTAATTTATAAAAGTTTATTTTTCCATTGCACATGTAGCCATAGCTGTAAATTTCATTGCATCCTTCCTCTGGGACACATTTAATGGCATTATTCAAACATGGATGCAATCATAGATAAGGAATTAAAAATGATGGGAGAGGGATTTTGAAATTAATATTTGCATAATAATTAATAACTACAGTTTCAAAGAAATAGCTTCTGTAATATCCTTAAGAGTCTAAGGATGCTGATATGTTTATCTTGGTTAGCGTGTTGCTTTTACTGAATTTTGCTTAAGAAAGCAACAATTAAAGTTACTGTCACAAAAATTTTGCAATACTGCTATATACTTCAGCTTTCCTTTTTTTATAAGTAGCATTTTAAGATCAAGCATACAAAAAGTAACATTTTCAGATCGTACCAAATGATCTAGGAATGCCCGAGATAGGTTGCAAAATTACTTTTACTCCCTTAGGAGACAGAAAGTAACTTTCTTAAATTTGTAATTCTTCAGCTGAATAGTGTCAATCATTCTGCTCTAAAATATAACATCTCTGCCTGAAAGTGCCTTTCCTGCTTGAGGCAATCAGTTTCATTGTGCTGGTATGCCATCAAGTCAGCATCAGTTCTTGGCAGCCATATAGCTGAATCTTCTCCAATACTGTACTCCTTTTATCCTGCTTCTTCCAATTCTTTACTTCCACAGTGTCACACGGAAAACCACTGCCTGCACAATTCTGAGCTTTTTAGGTATAGACATGCCACAGCATCTGGCTATCTTTTCCAAGGTCTTCATTTTACCCTACCAAGTACTAGTATTTCTTAACCGCTGGTTCCTTTACAGTTTATAGTCAATCAGTCAAAGCTGAAGCTATTCAGTGTCTTCATTGTCCATTCTAAGGCTGCTTGCTGTACCTGTTGCCATTACTTTGGTCTTCTTTATAATTAATTGTAATCCCATTTCTTTCAGTGTGTGTCCTATCTCAAGTTACACAGGTATCCACAGGTTGAGTTTAACTTGTTTTACTCAGAAGCAGAGCTAACTGGCTCTGTATGCAAACACACACAACCACAAAGTTCCAGAATCTAAGTAACTTGTGTGCACTCAGTCCAAGTCCAAATTTGTGGATAAGCAAGCTGACCTGGCACATACTACCAAAACCTGGTTAGGGTTAGGGTCACAACGCCACCCTGTAATATTACTAAGTCTTCTAATCCAGCATGGTGAAGGGTGAAGGCACCAAGGAGAATTGTATATGCCTTCTCGTCTTGCCAAATTCAGAATGTTGCTCTGCCCCATTTTCAGGACAGGGAAGCATGTGGCCTACCAAGAGTTCTGGATCTCAACAAAAATCCACCATGCATTTCCATACACGAACAGGATAAACACCCAGCCAAGCAGAAGGAAAAGTGTATATATACTTCATTCCAAAATCTAGGTCCAACATGTTTTGGAAGAAAGCTTCACTTTCAGAGGAATAGTGCTAAAGCACTGACATGCTCTTAGTATTAGCTACAGTAAGAAAAATGGTCCATTAATTACGCCAATTAACCAAGGGATGCGTAAGTAACCATCAACACTGTCACTTGGTTCCTCCCCTCCTTCATGTGAAGCACAGGTAATGGCGGCTGTTCCTCACCCAGGCGCCAAAGGCTTGGCTGCGCAGTTCCTTCCAGGCCTCTTGGTACAGAGCAGCAGCTTCTTTGTACTCCCAGTACGTTCGCAGTCTCTGGGCTCTAAGAAGGGCAAATGACACCTGGGATAGGCTCCTCTGCTCTCTGGCTCAGCATGCGACCGAACAAACCTTCCACGCTACCTTTTACAGTCTTCTCGGGGCCTCCCTGCCAACAGCTGCTGAACAACCCTCCATTTGCTACAAAGATGTTACACAGGAGGAACGATCACTGGCAGTTCTGCCTTCTTTCAAAGGGAGCGTGTTCCCGCATCACAGCCTGGCAGGAAACTGAAGGTGGGAAGTGGCAGGCTCAGGTACAGAAAGTTTGGAGAGAAAAGCAATCGCCTCTCTTTACCAGGCAGGAAGTGCAAGACAGGGAAGAGGACACACAGGCTTTATAATACTTCCTAATTCAGTTCTGGCAGAACTGGCCCTCTGAATCCTTATGAGGCAACCACCAACCTGAACGTATGCTGTACATATGTTGTCAGTAATTAACTCTGCAGAGGTTGCACAATAAAGTCATCAACTTCCCACCATTCATGGCTTAAGCTGCAACTATAGCATCTGTTACCCCTTAACCAGTCCTCCTCCCATGAGCATCTTTGCTGCAAACAAAGGCAGCTTCTTCTGGCATTATGCACTCTCTTACAGAGGCATCTCCCAGGAAAGGCACTGAAGACCAAGAGCTGGTTTTTGCTGCCACAGAGAACTGGCAGATACCTGGATTACCTGAGCTGTGCAGCAGGATGTCAAACCTAAAATGGCTGGGTAGAGCTGGTTGCCAAATGACCAGCCTGTCTGGGGAATCAGTTAGGCAGCTTATATGAATGCGAAGTTGTGAAGATTTATGCTAGAAGATGACTCTGTTGATATGGGAGCCAAGAAACACACAACTACTGGTAGATCTGGCAGAGATACAAGGGACAGCAGTCAGATTGCCATGGCAATGGATAGAGGAAGGGCAACCAGCAAAATGCTACCCATTGCTGAGTGTTGGGTGATCGGACTGTGGAGGCCTTGGACTCAGGTTGTTGCTGTAAATGCCAGGTTTGTACGTAATAAGACCACATTCATCCATTTCCTATTTGTGGATAAGCAAGCCAACCTGGCATGTACTACCAAAACCTGGTTAGGCAAGGGTCACAACACCACCCTGAGACTTGTGCTTCTACGTTTCAGGTCCTGCATCAACCTCAGCATCAGCGTTAGGCAGAAGTAGCAGTAACCTTTAAAGAAAATCTGGTGACAACAGGGATAGTGCTCATGAGGTGACTGGCTGTGACAGGAAAAAGCTCTGCATGGCAGAGTTCCTTCCGGGCCTCCTGCATCTCATTACTAGGCTGGCGTTAGACTACCACCAGCTTGCAGTGCTGGAAGACTTGAACTCCCATGCCCTGGGGTGGCATTCTGGGACAGTCCAGAAATTCATGGCTTCCATGGCAACTCTGGGCTTGGCCCAGGTCATCTCAGGTCCAATGCATGTAAGTAGCAACACCTTACAGCCTTCACCTCAGATTACACAGCAGCTGCTCTATGGGGAATGAAATTCAACAGGAAGTATGAACTCCACCACGTGTGAGCTGAACTTCTGGCTTTCCTGGCTTCTTTGGGAGGCAGGTGTTGGAGTTACCAGCTGGATCAGGAAAGTAATCAACACCTTGAAGAGGGAGGGGGTGATTCCTCTGGCCTTGAAAGAGAATTCTGCAGTGATCCCACTCCTTCCTAAACTGACAGTTCCAGTTTATTCTAGTGGGGGAAAAGTTCAGCCACTCCAGTATGGGTTCTTCTCTCCCTTCCCTACTTTCAACATCTACATCTACATAAAGCCATTTGACCATGTTGTCCACTGGTTTAGGTTAAGGTATCATTAGATATAACAAGGCCAAAATGAAGGTGCAGTGGTGACCACCAGTATCCAGAGGCTGTAAAGATCTGCTTAAAGAGAACCAATCTGAAGTTGAATTCTACCAAGACCAAGTCCAGAAACCATCTGGCACCCTAACTGCTCCAGTGATCACTCTGGATGGGTCTAACACTGAAGGAGCAGATCTGGGACTTGGCAGTTCTGCTAGATTCATAATTATTGCTCAATAGACTCATGGAGGCTGTGCCTAGGGAAGCCTTTGCCCCTTCCTGGAGAAGGAGGCCTTGGCTACAGTAAGTCACACCCCTGTAGCCTGGGAGGGGCAGCCTCCAAAGATTACTCCATTTCTGGTAGAGAATGCAGCAGCCTGTATGCTAGCAGGTAAGAGACACCTTTTGCATACACCTGTGTTACAGGTGCTGCATTGGTTATCAGAAAACTCCCAAATACAATTTGAAGGGCTTGTATTTGACCTTCAAAGTTCTACATGGCTTGACAACTGGATACCTGCAGGACAGTTTATTTCAAACCGATCCTACCTATCCAGTTTGCTCATCCAAGGTAGGTGTGCTGTGGGATCCTCCTCTGCAGGAGATTCAGGGGAGAACAAGAAAGGAATATTTTTCTGGGACAATGCCCATTCTTTGGAACAACCTCCTGCATGAAATCCAGATGGCGCCTTTGCTTCAGAAATGCCTTGAAAACAGAACTGCTGTTTAGAAGGCCATGTTGGGGCATATGTTCATTGGTTGCCTATTTATTTAATTTGGTTATATTTATTTACATTCATATTTTATTAGCTGTACTGCCCCCCGCCCGCATTCCATAGCACTCACCCGCCCGCTGGCCTGCTTGCGAGCCACCCAAGACTTGTGACTTCCCGCAAGCTTCCCCATTGACTTTGCTTGTTAGAAGCCGGCAGGAAGTCACAAGTCACAGTCATGTGAGTTCCTCACTTAATGACCCTCGATCCTCACTTAATGATGGCAACGAGGACTGCCGGGATTGCTGCCGCATCGCTTAGCGACAGAAATTCTGGTCCTAACTGCTGTCGTGACCCAAGGACTACCTGTACTGAAAATGGAGGAAGGGAAAGGGCAGTTGTCAGCCTTTGAAGATTATAAGTAAAATTTTCACACACTCAAAGGAGAAGCAAAAAAAGCCCCAAATCCACCATCTTTGGCAGTTTAGATTTCAGCTAATCTCGTACAAATGCAAAGCAGAAAGCACAGCTTCTAATCAGAACCACTGCCTGCTCATCATGGAAATGGGCCAAGGGCAAGCGATAGCTTAGGAAAATATTTTTGAAAAACGCAGGCATAGTGAAAATATAAGTAGCATGTGACCAAAATTCCCCAAGAAATGCACTATCAATCTTTCATACCCAGAGTCAATCCCAGACATTCAGAAAGACTTCCTGAGCTAGGGTATTTGCTTCATCAGGTATATCTGGGATGGCAAGATATAGGGAAAACTAAGCTACTATGGGAATGAGGCAAAGCAGGGTACCTAACGGGAGACTCGATATAAAGAAGCTGATCTTTAAAGCCCTCGTGTGCACATTCAGGTTCAAAACAGAGCAAACATCAGAGCATCAAAACAAAAGATGTGATGCGCAGCGGTGGAAAACCAAATACAGGATGCACTGAACAGGGGAAAATAGGAGAGAAGGAAACCCTGAGACGACCATGATCTGAGAAGAGACCATGGTGGTGGTAGAACAGCTAGTGACAGAAGTAGAAGCCTTACGTGAGAGTTTCTGGTAGGTCTTTCAGTGGGATGCTGGCCACCACTTTTAGAAAAGCATGGAAGAGTTCCACCTTGCAAATTCGAGACCTGTCAGTAATAGCAGAGCAAGTTCCAATCAGACACACTTTCTGGCAATGCTCTGGCAAATTCCCTTCACAAAAGACCACAACAATAGCTATTCCAAGACTTGTGTTTCTCTGCAAGATGCACAGCTACCAAGAGAACTGATGCTGTGGGATCAAACTGGTGCAGCTGGCAGACTACAAGAGAATCCAGTATCTGAATGCTTTACTGAAAGATATTCATTTAATCACTGCTGAAAAATCTTTTAAAAGATGTTCCTAAATCTCATAGTTCGGAATCAAGTACCAGGACTTTATTATATCAAGGGGCACCACAAATACCTAACCCAAATGACCTTGGAGGGCATAGAATGACACACATTGGTGATAGTTTGTGCTCAGTAACATCTCGTAGCTGTAGGCATCAACCTGTTTCTGAAGGCTGCATTTATGATAGCCTGGTTTTTACTGGCTGGTGGATAAATCTTGCATGCATCAAATCCGATGCTTTAAGCACTTTCACCTGTTGCCATCCCAACCTTCAGTGTTACAATGGGTATTGCAGATGACTACTGATTGACTATGTACCATCGAGTCAACATTTACTCTTAGCAACCACATAGACAAACCCTCTCCAGAATGACCATACTTGGGGCAAAATATTCCTTATGTGCCCATTCACAGCTGCATATGCTGATTAAGAGATTGTTTATAACCCTACAGTTTCTCACCAACTATATTTGTTTTCTAAGCAAAAAAAATGCACATCTCCACTCCTAGATGTTGAAACCCTTGTACAAAAAAGGCTTTCCTCCTAGCAATTAGACAGAACCTCTATAAAAACTAACCGAATTTGGTAACGTACTTCTACCTAGCTCATCCTCCCTCTCAAACTCTACTGCCTTTCAGAGTTAAATATTAGTGTCTGTCAGCTGTAGAGTTGCCAGTAAAAAAACACCAAGGTGCAACACAAATGTATATAAAGGTTCTTTGAGTCTTGTTGCTTTATCACCTCCCTATGTGCTCCCAAATTACTCTAGACCTTAGCACAAATCTTTTCACAGCTGCAAAGTTCAGACAGGAATTCATACTCTATTACATTAGCGTGTGTGTGTGTGTGTGTGTGTGTGTCAGGTGGATTTGTTCCTTATTAAATGCCCACTTTTATTAATTGCTTTCTCATACACAAACCCCATGTGGGAGGAGGTAATTGCAGTTTGCTTCATATGACTGTCCTAAGAACACCAACCTCAATCAAGGTGTTTTCACCAGACAACCAGCATGGCTCCAGAAAGCAGTCAGCAAAAGCTGTTCGTTAGCTTATGCAAAGCTTTAAAAAATCTGCTCCAACCTCCACCTTTTCTCAAGCAACCCAATGATCCAGTGTTTTGCCATCTGAGTGGCTGGCCTATTGGACTGCAACAAGGACACTTCAAGCCCTCTTTAGTCAGAGCAGAGACACACTGGAATTTGTTGGCAAGAAGCGGCACATGACATGCCAAAGTAATAAGTGAGGCACAACCAGGAAATTAAAAATCCATCCATCGTCAGGCAAACATTTAATAACAATAACTTGGATCCAAAACCATCAAATAAAGACTCACCTGCAGAGACTGCCTTCATAGTTTCTATATTTAATCAATCAGCTAATCTATATATTGATGCAGGCTTTCACGGCCAGCACCAAGCACAAGAAGTATGCTACAGAGCAGACCACTTTCCCCTCTGAAGATGCCAGGCAGAGTTGCTGGCGAAACTTCAGGATATCAATAATTAGACCATGGCCTGTTAGTCCAGAAGCTTATCACCACTGAATCAACTAATCTATTTATCTCATGGACCCATAAACTGTTCAGAGTTTTACAATCTGATCTCCTAACCCTTCTTAGGACATTTTGCAAAAGTGATGGCAGTTTTACATTTCTTTTATAGCAGACAGAGCAAACAGCTGCCCAAATGTGGTTCCCATCTATCCTACATTCCCCAGATCATCCACCACCACCACCACCACCACCACCACCACCACCACCACCACGAGTTGAAAAATTCGGCCTTGTTCACTCACATGGTTTAAAGGGGCAAAACAGAAATTTAAATCTCCATTTTACCCTCTTAACACACTTCTGCTCACTCCTTACACCATTTTTTCCCCCAATGACGGTTTTAAGGGGCCAAAATGTGTTCTTAAATTTATCCCAATATACTGGCCATACTCATTTTGACGACACCAGAAAATCAAGTCAAGCCCCTACAGAACTCGAAAAATCAGAAATTTTAAAAGTCCACAGTCCCTGGCTGCCAAAACATTGCCCACAGCTGATCTTTGGGAACAGTGTGGCAGCACAGGCAAGAGGAGAGGAAGGAATCTTCAACAGAGAATGGTTTCTGTTTTCAAAAACCAACCATTCTGCAATTTTTCCTCTTGACGAAAGGAAAATATTTCTAATATTGATTAGTGAAGCTCTTTGAGTCCAATAGCATGGATTCTCAGGGGCAAGTTTCCACAAAGTCAGCTTGTAAAAGTCAAATTCAGTGCTAGCACATATAAGACCCACACACTATCCTGTGCAAATAACTAGGGAATAAGCCAAACACTCCGTTTTTTAAAGAGAAATCCAGAATGAAGTTTATTGAGAGCCAGAGCACAAATCCTCTTTTTCTTCACACAGGGAGATCTCCCAAGGATTCTTTCTCTCACCCTCTCCCTCTCCCTCTCACACACACACACACACACACACCCCTACCTCTGTGACACTCCACGCTCAACACAAAGAGGTCTAGGCAGAACAGGCAATAGGCCAAGAAGGGCTGTGCTTCCAGCATTCGTACGTACCTGGATGTCAAGCTTCCGATCCTTTTCTTGGAGGTCCCTTGTCTAAAACCACGTGAAGTGACATCTAATGGGTGCTCTGGGACAGCACTCCAGCTGATAGCTGGAAAATGGGATGAAGAAGTTACTTTCAAAGAAACAAGTGCCGTCTCTATCACTGCAGTACAATTCCTTCAGATGATTCCTTCAGATGATGAAACATAGTTTTTATGGTTTTTGTGAACCACCCAGAGTCACTGGGAATCAGGCAGTATACAAATTTAATGAAGGAATAAGTAGGCTTGGGACCAGGTTACCTGAGGGACCGTCTTTTCCCAGTTGTTTCTACCCGTCCAATCCAATCCGGCAGGATGGGCATGCTCTGGGTCCCATCAGCCAAGGAATGTCGGCTGGCGGGGACCAGGAGATGTGCCTTTTCTGCTGTGGCGCCTGCCCTCTGGAACATCCTCCCTCCTGAAATTAGGATGGCCCCGACGCTTTTGGCTTTTCCGAAGGCCTTGAAGACCTGGCTTTATGCCCAGGCCTGGGGCGCCAAGTGTGCGAAGCGCCCCATTTCATGGTTGTGCTGACACAGACAGTTTTTTAAGATCTCTTGGCTATATTTATATTCAATTTTCTGTATTGTTTTAAGTGTTTGTTTTTATTATTGTTAGCCACCCAGAGTCACGGGTCTGAGATGGGTGGCTATATAAATTGAATGAATAAATAAATAAACGAAATGACAATTCATCAGGCATCGGTAGCTCACCACCTAATAACATATGTTCATCTATCAAGTGAGCACAAGTGCAACATTCACCTAGAAGGATAAAAACTCACCTTCTTCTTTGTCATTAATCAAGCCTTCTCCTCCCGTATGTATCTAGCTCATCAGTTACATGCCCTTCACATGTCACAGTGAGCTCCACTGGACATTGTCAACATGGGAAATTGCTCCAAAGACCAGTCTCAGCTTGCACAGCTTTTGTAACACACCAAAGATGCATCTCCCGCAGCAAACCAAGTCACCCCAACCTATCCTACTAAGCAAGGCTACGAAAAGGCCAACAAGAAGCTTCACAAGCGCACCCTTCCTCATACAGCCTCAGTGACATTTACCTGCACCACAGGACACTACTTTTCCTTGTCCTGGAACATGGCCAGCCTTGACTGCCTCACGGCTATGGCTGAAACATAGCTGGGACTGTAGAATTTCCAACTCTTGAACCTGGAAACCATCTGGCAAATGCGAGACAACATGACACCTATGAAGGAGGAGAGGAAGAATGTATCCTTCGTTGAGCAATAATGAAAGGTCATCCATTTGGATTAAGAAAGCAAATACGTTCTGGCCACATCTCTATGTACATGTGGGGACAGACTGTGAATAAGTAAAAGAATCTTGAAGAAAAATGGCCCAGGGATGTTACCAGGAAGGCTTATTTTTTAAAACAACCCCTCTCCAAATCCTTTAAGATGTCAACCATCCAGGAGCTTGCTAGCATAAGAAGAGCAGAGAAGCTAGGGCTGTGGGCACACGCATAATTTTCATCATGAACAACCTCCATACACTCAAGAGATTGTTTGCTCTTCCAGATAACTAGACCTCTTGCCTCCCCACCCCAACTACTCCAGTACTGAGTGTTTACAAAAGGGGCAGGTATCACTATCCTCTGGTGCTTGTGCATCTAGCTACCCAAGATTAGCATATGGAGCAGGAGGACTGCAAGTGCTGTGTTCTTCCACCACAGTCTCCTGGTCATAACTCACTCACCTTGCAACAATGGCCCGGTGCAAAGCCTCCTGACTGTAGGGGCACTGACCCACCACCATGGCTGACACATAGACAGGCTGCTGCAGGAAATGCATCAGAAGTGCTCCCTGCCAGCCAAGTACATTCCAGCGTGCCAGCTTATCACTGCAAGACATGGAGGCTGTCTGGGCTCCACGGCCTGGCTTGATCCGTAGAAGTCCTGTGGTGTGATATTCAATGCCTGGCCTTCGGGAATCAGCTGCCTCTCCTGGGACACATTTGGCCCCTGTTCTATGGAGATCCACTATTTGGGCTCCTCTAAAGGGATTGGCTGAGATCTTGGAATTATTTGTAGAATCACTAGCAGCCATTCTTGGTCTCTTGGGAGAGGAACTAGCTACTGTTTCTTCAGTCTCACTTTTCAAAGTCTCTTGTGCCCTGAGGTCACTGCTGCCCATTCTGGGGACCCTTGCTGGGCTCAGGGGCAAACATGGCTGGGCATCCATTTCGATCACTGGGATAATAGAGCCATCCCCACCTACAGAAAAAGAGAAGGGTGGACAATTTAGAGAATAGAAGAAGAGCCACATATTTTTCCTCAACAACAGAGAAAAATTCTCTAATGATAAGGAGCAGTGTCTTGGTGAGAGGCCAACCTAGGCAATTTCCTGAGAAATCTAGGCAATTTCCCTTTATTATTAAATTCCATTGAAATAAAAGCACAGGAACAAAAATATCTTCTAGGAAATAGGAATACACTAACAATACTGCCTCAACAGACTGTATTACGCATAAAAATAACTGAGCTAGAACCACCACTAACTTTCTATGAACAGATTTAATGGTCTTCTGGCCAGAGTATGTGTAATATGCCAAGACATTCCCTGCAAGCATCAGTGACATTTCAGTCACACAAAAAAGTTACTTTAGAAATGGAAAAAATTGGATAAATCTACTATTATTCAAAATAGCAACAGAAGTCAACAGCCACAATATAGTATCCAAACAGTGAGAACTGGATCTACCAGAAGCCAAGAGTATTGCTGTAGGGCTGGTTTTTTAATAAAAAACTTGTTTGAATGACTTTATGATTTCATAAACTAAGTATATGTAAATTAGAATAATTTTTAAAATTTAAATTGACTTGAACTCCTCTTACTTCTGCACTTTTACATATATTTATTTAAAACTTTATGTTTACAATAATCAAAGCAATAGCATAGTATTTATAACAGAGTAAACACATATCAGTCATCAATATTGTAATTTTTTTTACATTTACAGTACTGTGCAAAAGTTTTAGGCAGGTGTGAAAAAATGCTGTAAAGTAAGAATGCTCTCAAAAATATATATTGTAATTGTTTATCAATTTACAAAATGCAAAGTGTGCAAACAGAAGAAAAACCCAAATCAAATCAATATTTGGTGTGACCACCCTTTGCCTTCAAAACAGCATCAATTCTTCTAGGTACACTTGCACAGAGTTTTTGAAGAAACTCAGCAGGTAGGTTGTTCCAAACATCTTGGAGAACTAACCACAGATCTCTTGTGGATGTAGGCTGCCTCAAATCCTTCTGTCTCTTCATGTAATTCCAGACAGACTCGATGATGTTGAGATCAGGGCTCTGTGGGGGCAAAACCATCATTTCCAGGGCTCCTTGTTCTTTACGCTGAAGATAGTCCTTAATGACATTGGCTGTATGTTTGGGGTCGTTGTCCTGCTGCAGAATAAATTTGGGGTCAATCACACGCCTCCCTGATGGCATGACACGATGGATAAGTATCTGCCTGTACTCAGCATTGAGGATACCATTGATCCTGACCAAATCTCCAACTCCGTTTGCAGAAACGCAGCCCCAAACTTGCAAGGAACCTCCACCATGCTTCACTATTGCCTGCAGACACTCATTATTGTACCGCTCTCTAGCTCTTCGGCAAACAAACTGCCTCCTGCTACAGCCAAATCTTTCAAATTTTGACTCATCAGTCCAGAGCACCTGCTGCCATTTTTCTGCACCCCAGTTCCTATGTTTTCATGCAAAGTTAAGTCGCCTAGTCTTGTTTCCAAATCAGAAGTATGGCTTTTTGGCCGCAATTCTTCCATGAAGACCACTTCTGGGCAGACTTCTCTGGACAGTAGACGGGTATACCTGGGTCCCACTGGTTTCTACCAGTTTTTTTTTTATATATACATATAAGAACTTTATTATATTAAGAATACAATTAAAAACAAAAAAGAATATAGTAAAGATAGAAAATAGAACTAAAAAAAAAAGACAAAAACTAAAATAGTGAAGATAGAACGGAAAGCGACTTCCGACTATCTCCCATACAGATATAAATACAAATTTTAAAAAAGTTAATCTCTTACCACTAGTTAATCCAAATTCACATTATTTCTATCAACACAAACCACCTAATTATTAAAACCCACAATCCACACTTTAGTTTCCCCCCCACACACAAGCATGTAATCTAAGAAAGGTTACCATAAGGAGACGTATTTAAAAAACAATATTATCTCTTATTAATACTATTAATTTTGCTATTTAAACCAAGTCCATTAGATAATCCATTCTTCTGCTGTAGGTATTTGTGGGACCTTCCATCTTTCTTGGCTTGTTCATCTTCCAGATTCATCTATAACAACATCTTATACATTTTAACAATAACATATTCATCAGTTATACAAAAACATTTAAACAGTTGCATATAAGTAAATCAATAAGATATAAAGCCTTCTAACTCTAGCTATTCTTTTATTTTAAAATTTAATTCACCTTATCCCTTCTAATTTTTCCCAACAAAATAAGATTTTATTCTTTTTCAAAGTATCTATCAAAACAGCATAATCCTTTCCTTTCCTTAAAATCCTTACTGATATTTCTTTAGGCCTAGTTATATCCACATTTTCAGTATTAAATTTAAAATCAAAGTGTACCTGAAAGACCAACATATCTCTTGATTTAACATATACAGTTGCATACTTAGAATTTATACAAAGAATTTTCTCTATTTCATCCATCATATTTATTAAATTTTCTCCTTTAATCTCAAAAATTTCCCTAGACCTTAAACAAAGTTCTTTATCTCTCAATTCTAGTGGTACAACTTTATCCAACTCTTCGTCCCTCTCACTTTCCAACAAGTTAACTGTGTCATTAACTTTTTTATTTCCTTCTTCCAATTCCTTTTTGATTTTGTCCAGTTTTAGGTCAAGCTTTTTATCAAGATCAGCAAATCTTAAATCAAATATTTGGTTAACACTTTGAGTAATGGTTTGTGTGATTATGAGAGTATATTCTTCAAACATGCCTTTCATCCAGTCAAGTTCACCAAATCCATGCCTTATATGCTTTTTGGTGGCCATTATTTCTGTTTCTTCTTCTTTCCACCCTTAGTTAAAAATTAAAGAAAGGAAAAAAGGAAAGCTGTTTCTTCCTTTCAGTAATGTCCAATTTGATGTTTTCGCTCCCTCTTGTGGCCAAAAGGGATAATTCCCAAATGCGAACGTAACTGGATAGCCACAACAAACAGCAAGATGGGGGGGGGCCAAATCAGCAGCCAAACCCAGCTTAGAAAAATCGGCAGATTTTGCTTTCTCACAAACTAGCAACAAAACAAAAGAAGGTTGAATCGGCAGCCAATCACAACTTGTGAAAATCGCCAAACCAAAACTTTCCCACAGTATTTAAGAATAAATCTCTCTCAATTCCACAAAGAAAAAGAGAGGAAAAAAAAACATATATAAAATTCTTCCCTTTTAAAAGCAAAAGTAAAATATAGATAAAAGTAGTCTCCTAAAAGCATAGAAAACTTCTTTAAAAACATTAAAACTTCCAGATTGCATGCTCTTATTTCAATCCTTCAAATCCAGTACAATGCACTTTAAAAGTCCCAGAAAATAATGAAAGTCCAACCAAGATAAGAAATATTTCTGTAGTGGAGATAGCCTCTTTAAATTCTTTAAATAACTTACAACAAAAGTGATTTTAGAGGTGGGGTGGTTGGAAGTAGTGTCTCTTTAAGAGGCTTTAAATGCAGCGCCGACAAGCTGATCCACCTGCTTCCCAGTTGATTGCTCACCATTCGTTCGCAACCAGCGTTCAATCGATAAGCTATAGCTGTCCGGAAGACACATGACGTGATTCGATAGCTTCCCCTTGCCTTGCCCGGAGAAGGCTTCATGTCTCAGAAAAAATTCCTGAGACACCGAATTAACCACGTTTAATGCTCCAGCTTCAGAGGAGCTTCAGCTGGAGGGACTTTCCACGATATTGTCCTTCACCGGAAGCCCACTGGTTTCCACCAGTTCTGTGCTGATGGCACTGCTGGACATCTTCCGATGTCGAAGGGAAGTAAGCATGATGTGTCTTTCATCTGCTGCATTAAGTTTCCTTGGCCGACCACTGCATCTACAGTCCTCCACGTTGCCTGTTTCTTTGTGCTTCTTCAAAAGAGCTTGAACAGCATATCTTGAAACCCCAGTCTGCTTTGAAATTTTTGCCTGGGAGAGACCTTGTTGATGCAGTATAAGTACCTTGTGTCTTGTTGCTGTGCTCAGTCTTGCCATGGTGTATGACTTGTGACATGAAACTGTCTTCTACAACCTGACCTTAATAGCAGAGTTTGGCTGTTCCTCACCCAGTTTTAAGCCTCCTACACAGCTGTTTGTTTCAGTTAATATCTGTGTTTCAACCTACATATGAAATTGATGAACATTAGCACCTGCTTGGTATAATTGGTTAATCATACACTTGACTCTAATCCTACAAGATCCCTGACTTTGTGCAAGTGTATGACTTGATGCTGGTTTGAAGCCAAAGAGTGGTCACACCAAATATTGATTTGATTTAGATTTCTCTTCTGTTTGCTCACTTTGCATTTTGTAAATTGATAAACATAAACAATTACAATATATATTTTTGAAAGCATTCTTACTTTACAGCATTTTTTCACATCTGCCTAAAAGTTTTGCACAGTACTGTATATCCAGTCCTTCCATACAGAGAATGTGAAGGCATGTCCCATTTTATGATCTCAAGAAGTTTCTGAGGTGGGTCATCAAAGTGAGCTACTGACCCAAATAAGTTTCATGATCTCTCTAGTCCACGTCTATTGTCCCATTCAGAAACTGAGTTTTTCCACTTCTGAAATTTTAACTCTCCCTTCTTTCCACAACACACACTCGAATAAAATGCAGCCATACCAAGTCATCTACCAAGACAACTAAGGAGTAACTAAGGAGCAATTCTTCCAAGTCCAGCATGCTAATGAGGTTATTCTGACAATACTTACAAGGTGTGTGACTGGTGAAAAAAACAAAGCTGATATGTGGTTTGAGAACCCATTTCCCTTTTTCGGTTCCAAGGGTGAAGATGCTAGGTTCTTGACCTACAGCTGCTAGCCAAAGTTGGTGAAGAAGATACCTGATGGGCAAGAGGACAGAATCCTTACAAGGCACAGAATTAATGCCATTCTTGAGACATGGGAGAGAAACATGGCCCCTGGAACTTTGTCAAATGAATATGAAAAGCTGTTTTTTGCTGCTGAAAAGAAAAAGGCAGTCCAACTGACTAATGAAAAGTACGGGGGGAGGTGCTCTGTTTGCCAGAAAGGATTGAGAATTAATTAATTTATTTATTTATTTATTTATTTATTTGATAAATGAATGAATGAATGAATAAATAAATAAATAAATTTACATGCTGCCCACTGTAACATTCACGCAGTTACCGCGGGCCTCTCACGAGTGAGAGGAAAGAAGACACCAAACTGATTCTCCTTCGAGGGGGATGAGAGCGCCCAGACCGGAGTCTGGAAACCTCTTTTATTGAGTACATCAGAGGGCTGGGTTAAGCATATATACGTCACACTACCTAATACAAGCTCATGACTATATATGGTAATACATGAAACACAAGGGATCATGTGCTCCGATTGAGCACGTGGCAAGCTGCAGGGGCTTGCCTCCTGAAATTTGAGGCTTTACCCCATGTTGTTGCTGGTACTTTTCCATGCTAGCTTCCTTGTTAGCGTACGACTGATTTTACTAGTCTGTACTAACAGAAATGCCTAGCATGTGATGGGGTGTTATAATGCAACAGCCCACCTCCCCCAGAATGGAGCTCTATAGCTCCCAGGAATCACTTAGGTCAACCATCGTTGTTGAGGGCCTTATTTACATTTATTTATTTACATTTACAGTCCACCCTTCATAATATTGCCCTGCCATAAATATCACTTTTACAAAACCACTAACAATAAAGCATCAATAGGAAAGTCAATCCCCCTTCAAAACAAAGTAGAAGAAAATTAGCATCACTGTGATGTAGAAGTTAAAGTATTAGGACTGGAGAGACCCAAATTCAAGTCCATACTCATCTAAAGAAGTTCACCAAATGACTTTGAGCCAAGCACTCTCAGGAGTGGATTAGGACTGGAGAGACCCAAATTCAAGTCCATACTCATCTAAAGAAGTTCACCAAATGATTTTGAGCCAGGCACTCTTTCTCAGCTTAACTAGAGGACTATCACTGTTTGGGGGGAAAAAAAACACCAAAGAGAAGAGTGCAACGCATACCACCTTGAATTTCTAGAGAAAATGCTTAATTTCCAGAGAAAAGAGAAAAAGGAGAGCCGGTTTGGTCTAGTGGCTAAGGCACCAGGCTAGAAAGCAGGAGACTGTGACTTCTAGTCCTGCCTCAGGCATAGCCAGTCACTCTCTCTCAGCCTAACTCACCTCACAGGGTTGTTGTTGTGGAAAAATAGGAGGAGGAAGGAGTATTAGGTATGTTCACCACCTTGAGTTGTTTATAAAAATAATAAAGACGTGATAAAAAAAACTTTTTAAAAAAAGGTAAGATAGAAATCTAACAAACAAACTTTTGTCTGGGCCGGAAACCAAAATCCAAAATGTTAGCCCTGCTTGCAGCCAGTGTGCTTCCGCAGCACTATCGCCAGAGGATGGGAGAAAGCAGCTTACCTCAGGATCTAAGTCTCTGCAGAACAAGAGAGGCGTCCCCGCAGATGGCCAGATTCGAGCCGCTTAGGACGTAAGAGGTGGGCTCAACCCAGGAGGGGACGGGCAGCTGGCACAGCTCTTTCAGATGACCCCTGACCCCTCTTCCCTGGCAGCCACCTTAAGCATCAACCGGCCTTCCCAAACCGCTGTTAAGGGCAGCCCCGCGCAGGGGAGGAGCCCCACCCGGCGGCCAGTCCTGGAGCTCGGCGGACTCCCCGAGCTCTCGCACCCACCTCTGGAAGCTCCTCTTGGCCACCACCTCCGCGTGACTATCGTTGAGGACGTCCCCTGTAAAGCAGCGGCGGCGCGACCGGGTCAGAAGAGCCCGGGGGAGCCAGCGCGGCCCTCGCGTTGCTCCGCGCGCCTGCGGAGGGCGCGCGGGCCCCGCCGCCCGGCTTACCCGTCTCCCGCATCTCGGACTGGCCGATGCACTTCGTGCCGGTTCCCATGGCCACGACCTCCTTCACGGCTGCGGGGGAAGAGCAGGCCACACGATGCGGTGGAAGAGCAGGCTTCCTCGGGCCGGGCACGCCGCCGCGCGAGCCGGCCCCGGCCTGCCGCTCGGCCTCACCGGGAGGCGTGCCGCCGCCCTCCTCTCGCTCCGCCCGCAGCACCGCCGCCAGCCCCGTCCACTCGCGCCCGCCGCCGCCCGGCTTCCCCTGCCTCGGCAGCCGCGCTTCGTAGTGGCGGTAGCACCGCGCCGCCACCCCGTCGGCGTCCCACATGGCCCACACGGCGGAAGGCGAGCGGAAGCGGCAGCGGAGCCGGCGCAGCGCCCACCCGTTCCGGCGGGAATCGGAGGCGGAATAAAGGTTCCGCCCAAGCACCGAGGTCGCCGTGGCGCCCGGGGGGCACGCGAGCCCCGGATCCAGGCCTTGACGAGAGGTTTCTGCCGGGGTCTGATTTTCGCTGGCCGCGTAGGGGTGGCGTTCTCCGCCACGGCAGCCGTTCAGGGCACCCCTCAGCGGCAGCATGAGACGGGCGTGGCGGCGCCCCAGCCCATAAGTCCAGGCAGGGTTCGGTGAAGGCTAGGAACGGGCAGACCCTTTGAAGTTTTGAGCCACGTCTCGAGCTCAGCGCAACGGTTTCAGTCACGTCGGGAGCACGTTGAGCTGAGCGCTCTTGCGGCGCGCCCGCAACGCTTCCAGGATGGCCACGCAGCCCACTTCCAACGTGACTTGGGAGCTTCAGACACGGCCCCGCTTCAAACTGGGGTTTCCCATTGAAGAGTTCGGTTTCAGAACGATACAGGCTCCGAATCAGTCTCGACTCTCGGTGACGACGCAGACACTCCCTTAGCGCAGGGTCCTCTAGAGCGCACGACAAAGGCCCATCCGGCCTCTGCTGAAAGACCTCCACCGAAGGAGAATCCTGTTCCACCGGCTGCCGGTTTGCAGAGCCAGGCAGCTCCTTCTGAGGTCTAGCCTGAGCCTCTCCCTGACTGGTTCTGGCTGTCCTTGTTCTCTGCAGCGATGGAGAATACGCCCACTCATTGATGTACTATTGGTACATGACTCCAGAAAAATTATCTAGAATGTATAAAGGTACTTCATGTGGACATGAAGGGTCATTTTATCATGCCTGGTGGACTTGTAAATAAGCCAGAAAATTTAGGTTTTAAAGACTAATATTCAACTGAACTTTTGCTGGGACTAATGGACAGACAATTAGAAAAGAGCCATGGAAGATTATTTTTATACAGTATACGATCACTGCTGCAAGACTATTATATGCGCAAAAATGGAAAGACTCTGAAATACCCACAGCGGAGGAATGGTTGGTGAAGATGACAGAACTAGCAGCGATGGCAAAATTAACTTGTTTGCTTAGAGAAAGATCAACGGCTACATTTATTAGATGACTGGAAACCCCTTATGGACACTTTGCTGAAAAAAGAAAAAAATGAACTGGTAATTTATGGATTTGAGGATTAGAAAAGGTAGATTATGGAAAGAAGGAAATTATCATGTAACTTTAGAGAGAGAGGGTAAAGTGTAAATGTACTTATAACTACTATTAAGATTGGAAGCCACTTCTTTATTACTTTTTCTTTTCTATTTATTTTGCTTTATGACGTTTTCACTATTACTTTATTACTTTTCCCTATTTTTTTCTCTTCAATTCAAAAATTTATATTGTTTTTATTCTGTTGAAAGCTTCTTTAATAAAAATTATTTTTAAAAAGAGAGTAAGTTCACTCATTCTATGTGACAACCCTTCCACTCTTTGAAGACTGCTTTTGAGTCTTGGTCGTATTTTCCCCCTCGCTGAACATGCCCAGATACTTTAACTGTTCTCGCAGGTTGGTTTACAGACTCTTCACTATCTTGGTGAGCCCTCCTCTGAACTTCCTCCAATTGGTCACTATCCATTTTGAACTGTAGTGCCTAGAACTGAATAAGTTATTCCAAATGGAGAATGGCCAGGGCAGAGCAGAACAATTACTTCCTGTGATCTGGACTCTATGCTTCTATCAATGCATCTCAAAATAGCCTTTCCCACTGCTGGCTTATGTTTAATTTCTGGTCAACAAGGACATTGTGATCTCTTTCACAATACTATTGCCAAGCCAAATCCCCCCACCCTATACCCAAGACAAATATCTTGCATGAGTGATAAAAGAATGTCCTGACTGTTGATGGACCGGGAACTGGTTCTTTTGCTGTACCAACAATTGCTAGAAATAAAATGCAGGATGGTGTAAACAAAACAACATAAACTCCTTAGCTTTGTTTCATGGGCTAGGCTCCTGCGGGGTGTAATATAATGAAAGCAATTTCTGGCTGCAGCATCACTTAGTGCTATCAGAGTGGAATAAATACTGAGCTAGCCTTTCTTTGATGGGAAGAATCAAGGAAGAAGCTGCGGTGGCTCCCTTTGGTTCCGTTAGCTCACCAACGTAAGAAAAGCCAGTAAAATGTGCTGAGTAGTAACTGATGGATAACGAAGCCGGGACATTTAATTACTGGTATCCTAACAAGTGGAATTAAGATGTGCTGGGACTGAATTCGAGATGTTGCTCCAACATGAACCAGGTTTCCAGTCCGTAAAACCCTCTCAGTGTGGCTGCAAAGACAACAAAAGGCCCATCGCTGGGAGATTTAAATCTCAAGAGCCACATCAGAATCTGGTGGACGAAGAAATGGCCCAGTCCGTGGACAGCAAAGAGCTAGTGACCACAGTGAGGCTTCTACTATCGAAACAAGGTTACAGACTTCATTTATTCATGACTGGGGGAAAAAACAGTGGCCCTGTCCTGCTGAAGTGTAGAAATACTTTCCCTGTCCTCCTTGCTTCTCTTGCAGGCTGCTGTGTCACACTGAAGTCCCCTCAATAGAATCTGACAACGGATCCTTCTTCTTGTCTTCAGGCTTCATGGCTGGAAACAGCAGCACTTCCTGCAAGAAGAGAGGCATTTCTAATCGCTCAATGGAGCTTCTTTTCCAAGGAAAGATCTCATCAGAAATCTCCATGGCCTCCTAAGCATTATTTCCACCTGACATCTTTTAAGAAATGCTATGCTTTCCACTAAGGGAATGTATCTCCACATTCACAAACACGTTTTCAGCTAATTAGCTCTCATAGGTGCACGCCTTGAAGCACAAGGATTGAGTCCCCTTCCTTTTGTGTGAACACAGCAGCAAAACTAAAACGGCTGCCTCAAAATATCGGAAGCAGCCCATACACCATGCAAGCAGGCCCTGAATAGGTAGCAAGCACTCACCTATGTAACTCCACAGAGCTTACCTTAATATTGTTTGAATCAGTCAAGAACATGGTAAGACGGTCAATGCCCATGCCCCAGCCAGCTGTGGGGGGCAGCCCATATTCCAGAGCCATGCAGAAGTTCTCATCAATAAACATTGCCTCATCATCACCAGCAGCTTTTGCCTGGATTGGAAACGGACAGAAAGGCAAGGATCATCCACGGAGCCAGTCAGGGCAACTGGAGCATAGGGGGAGGAGGTTAGGGTTCACTTATAACCTGTCAGGCCTAGCCCAAGGAACTCCAAGAGACAATGCAGATTCAGTTCAGCTATGTTTATTAGCTACAACCTCTAGCAAGAATCTTCCCAGACTGAAACCCCAGCTCCCAAGCCAGCCAGCCACACCAGTGTGAATTCCTCAGGAAGGTGCCAGTCTCATCCTCTTGTTGCTCCCACACTCCTCCGGCGAGCTAAGAAAATGTTTATCTTCCTGAGCCTGGCCTTCATAATTCCATTCCATCACATAACCCTATGTTATATTATAATTATATGGTCAGGCTCCACTTATAAAAGCCGCCCGGATAAGAGACAGAAACATCTTCGACTCCTGCAAGCCACTGCCCATCTGGAGAATATTGGGCTAAACAAGCCAATCGTTTGGCTTAGTCTGCAGCAAGGAGGTAATTTGGTAAGACCTTATAAAGGTGTTACCAGGTCTCCATTTCACTAGAAGCTTCCCTGGGAAGTTGGGTTGCAATCTCATGGTTAATTTACTGAGAAAAGCTGGAGTAGGTATTTAGCTAAGAATGCGAAGTCCTGCACCCATAGCTGCCCCTCTTTCTTTGCATTCTGCATATGAAGACCATAGGCAATTGTTTTTCATCCTCGCGAGCTTCACAAGACAACTTCTACCATCTTATTAGGGTAGGAGAATACCAGCAGATTTCACCCATTACTATCAAAAGTACAATAGGCAGGGGTTCTGAAAGGTATTTCCTAGGAACAGAGGGAGCACTAAATACACCACACCACGCTTTCATATTCAGACGAGACCCCACATAGCCAAGTGAGATTATCTCTGAAGTACAACAGCTCAGACAGAAATTTTTCCCATTTCTGCTTCCAAAAATCCTTTAATTGGATTCTGACTGGAGACTTCTAAATAAAAAATATGCATCACTCCGCAAACTAGTCTCTCCCCAATTGTCTCTACTAGTCCCATCCGATCCAGCAGGAGGAGTATGCTCCGGGTAACCTTGGCACCTGCCTTTTGGAACACTATGCCCCTGAGGTTAGATTGTCCCGTCCCTGTTGGCCTGTCATACTCCTTGAAAGCTTGGTTTTGTGCCCAAGCCTGGGGCCCCGGGCACTGGATATAACTCATCTCCTGGCTGTATGGATAACTGATGATGCCCAGATATGTGTTTAATTTTTCTTTTTCATATTGTGTATTTTATTTATTTTATTGTAAGCCGTCCAGAGTCACGTAAAAGTGAGATGGGAGGCTATATAAATCAAATAAATAAACTATGGGGCCTCTGCCCAGATTTCTTTTTCTCCTCCTAACTGATATGTCAAATATTCAAACCAGGAAAGAGTTATCTGCGGTAGACAGGTCAGCAGCAAAGGTCAGGCAGGGAGAACAGGTAGTCAGATTAATGCTCTATTTTTCAAGACAGCTGACTTCAATTAGCTAAGGGAAAAAGTAGGAAGGATTCCTCCTGAAGGGAAAAAAAGTTCAGGAGGGTTAGGAAATTCTTAAAAATTAGATAATTAAGGCTCAAATACAATACCAAAGAGAAAGTAAGAGACAGCTGATAAAACCAGAATGGCTGCATAAAGCGCTCTCTGATAAACTGAGAAACAAAAAAGGACAAATTTAAAAAATGGAAAGAGGAATATATAACAAAAGAAGAATATTAGAAGATAGCCCAACAACAATAACAATAGCAAAAGCCGCCCAGAGTCCCCCATTGGGGGGAGATGGGCAGGGAGAAATTTAATTAAATTAATTAATTAATTAATTAATTAAAAGGTTCTTTGGTGAAACAAAGGGAAAGTCAAGGAAGTGGTCAGTTATAGACAGAAAGATCCAAGTGTTCCAGCAGACCACAGATTAAGCATGAGCATTCAGTGTGCTGCAGCTGCCAAAGAGCCAATGGAATCTTGAGCTGCATCAGCAAAAGTATAAAGCCAAGATCATGGGAAGTGATAGTTTCGCCCCATGCTGAACTGGTCAGATCACACCCGGAATACTCTATCAAGTTTTGATTAGTACAATACAAGGAGGACACTGAGAAACTGAAAAGAATGCTGAGGACAAAGTTGGTGAGAATGGTTAAAGGAACTGGGTATATTTAGCCTAAAAAAAAGAAGCCCAAATGGAGACGTGCAATATCTGAAGGGCTCTCACACAGAAGAGGAAGTGAATTTATTTTCTGTGGTGCCCAAGGGAAAGACAAGAATCAACGGATGGAAGCTTGAGAGATCCAAACTCAAAATAAGGAGGAATTACCTGACCTTGAGAACTACTAAGCAATAAAAGAATCCATCTCCTGGAGTCATGGGTGCTCCATCATTGGATACTTCCAAGCCAAGGGGCTGAACTGGAAGACCTCCAAGATCCCTCCCAACCCTACAATTCTATGAAAATGGCTGGGGCGTGTGTGAGAGGGTAATGCCTCTGAGCAGTGGACAGCAGGTGAGAGGCACTGCAGCCAAGAATCAGAGAACTGAGAGAAGAGGGCAGAAAAAGAGTTTGTAATTTCCTCTGCCAGAAAGCACAGCCAATACACAAAAAGCCACTCACTTCCCCCACAGTACTTTTTGACAATATCCAGCTCTACAACTTGGCCCTGGGCTAAACAGGTGTTGCAGTTTAGTCCTAACTCAGTGTCTGGAAGTGGTTAAGGTCTGGATGGGGAGAACAGACTCAGAACGAACCCTAGCAAGACAGAGTGACTCTGGGGTTGAAGGCTTCCTGAATCTGGAAATGATCCATCGTTCTCTCTGGATGGGACTGCATTATCCAATTTAGAGCTGGCTCACAATCTGGGGTTCTGCCTAGATTTGCAGCTCCTTCTATCAGCAGGTGGAACCCATGGCCAAGAGAGTCTTTGGACAATTACCCTTAGTGTGCCAGTTGCATCCTTTCCTGGATCTGGAAGCACTGTGCACATTCATTCATGTTCTTGTCACCTCACAGATGGGCTATTTCAGCCTCACGCTACATGAGGCTGTCCCTGAAGACCATCCAGAAGCTAAACTGATGCAGCATGCAGCTGCCACAGTAATTATGGGTGTGCCTAAATCCGTCTATGTACTCTGGGAACTACACTGGCTGCCAGTCAGCTTCTGGGTTCTGAAATCCTACATGGCTTAGGGCCTAGAAATCTTCAAATCCACCTGCTCCAAAATGAATCTGCCTGCCCAGTGAGCTGAAGAAGGCCTGTTCAAGATCCCTTTACCAAGGAGTTTCATCTGCAGGGACCTGTAATCATGCCATTGCTACCCCCTCCCCATTTCTATAGAACGGTTTGCCCTCATATATCTGAGCTGCCTCCTCCCTGTTGGACTTTTGTAGGGCTGTAAAACTTTGGGCGAGCCCCTGGCAGAAAGTGCATTTATTATAGCATTGTTTTTCTCTCATGTTTCCTGCAAGCAGCTCAGAGCCAGTTTGGAAGGGAGATGCACAGAAGTCTTAGAAATAAATAAATAAATAAAATTCCCACGATATGTAGGGCTGCCCCAGCCACAGGTCAGTTTCACATTACTCACACAGTAAGTTCCATCCCCATGCCAGGCATCTGGGTACTATTTAAGAGAGATCAAGCCCTCAGCATTTTCTTGACCTGTTACTATTGCAGAAATGAGATATGGCTTTTGGAGACAACCTGCACCCAAAGCCCCCCCATCCCCTGGCTTGGAGGTCTATTCCCTAGCTGTCAGGCTTACAAGCAAAAGAGGGCAAGGCAGATTCAGTCCAGGCCCACACCTTCACTCACCTTAGCTTGATCTTCAAAAAGCTGTCGTTGCCAAAAGGGATCATTCAGTTCTGTGTAGGCATTGCAGATTTCCTTCTTCATCACAAAAAGCTCAAACCGTTCAGTCAATCCTGGCCGAAAACGGTGCCTGCATAAACACCACAGGAGAAGAGTGAAGACTACAGAGAGAAAAGCAATTCTTCTGCAACCAGGTGATACCAGATCAGCTGATCTGCGTCATTCGCTCTATCTCATGAGATGGGACAAGAGATTTGAACGTTTGCTTACATTTTTAGCCCTAGAATCAGCTTGGTTGTTTAGCTGTTTCCACATCCTGTCAAACTTATGAGAGGCTAGAAACATCCATAACACAAAACATTTCTACCTTCTGCATTTGTACCCAAGGCTTCCAACTATGTCAGAATGTCTCTATATTTTATATAATGTGTGTGTGTGTGTGTGTGTGTTTGCATTCATACATATCCATATTTACATAATGTACACATAGCAGGACACCTTTTTTGCTTACCATTTGGCTAGAGGACTCATGATCTGTGGGTGATCACAAATAAATGTGGGATTGATACAGGTGACTTCTAAACATTCTCCAACCAGCTGGAAAATGAGGGGTAGAAGAAGGCAAAACAGCTTCAGATAACTGCTTGAGAATAATTCCTCATTGTCAAAGACTGTATAACATGGTCAAGTTCTATAGAGGATTTTCAGGTTCTTTCACATAGCTATACCACAGCAGAACCTCAGCACCACAGTTTTACAGCTTCTCCCAGGGCTACCCCCACATAGGAAGCATCCTTTTTCCTAGACTGTTGTGATACGCAGTACATTATTTATGATCCTTTTGGGTTTACCATTTACCTTTATTACTGCACCATATGTATTTTAGTTCTGTCCTTACTGCAGATGATACAATAACAATTACCAGAGATGTTTGTTTTAATTGTGAATCAGTCATTACTACAAATATTTTAATTTTCTTTTTGTCGTTTGGGTCTTTGTAAGCCATAATGAGATTATAGGACTCAATAATTTATAAATCTATGAAAAAATAAATAAGCAAGCCAGATTTGAGGACCCATTCCTCTGTAATTTTCAAAACGTCACAGATCCCAGGGTAAACTTCTTTTGACCGTTTCTCAGAGGCCCATAAAAGACAATAGCACTCTGAATCAGCATTACAGAGATCTGCTGCGAGAGAGTTTGGGAAGCCCAACTCAGCGGGATCCCACCTGAGATTCCTCTCAAGTAAGAATCAGGAGAAAGAGCCTCCTCTTACCTTATCTAGGAGCCTGGCTGTTGTCCGAGGGGGTGGGCATTCAACTCCTCGCTCTTCACAGACAGCATCAAAGAATGAACGAGACTCTGTGAGCATAATGTGAAATCAAGCATGACACCACTGCACTTGAGTCCCTCCCCTAGCCTGGGCTGGAATTACTTATGCTTCCCCATCCCTAGAAATAGTGGGAATAAAACAAAAGGCACAATAGTGCCCACTGTCCAGTGCCAAATCAAATCAAAACCAAACAACTGATAATGTCTTGGAAGAAAACTTAGAATGCAGGCCCACACCTCCTGTCCATATTACGGATCTCTTTGGACTAAAAAGGGAGATAAAATGTCTTCCACTCTCACCTTCTGTCTCAAACTGATCTGCTGCAGGCAGTTTCACTCCCAGTGCTTTCTCCAATTCATCCACCATATTGATTTTCCGGAATGGGGGTGTGAAATCTATTTCACAAGCCTGGCCTTCTGGGCCTTCGGGGTGGTAAGTAACTTTGTAGCCACCATTGATGTGTTTCACCATTCCTACAGGAAAGACAGTTGCTTCAGCCTACCTAGTTTATCTTCTCCAAGTAGTCACATGGACCTTTGAATGACCTCCTGAGCGTTTTTAAAATAAGAACATTAGTCACCAACCTGAAATCATTTGTTCTGTGATCTCCATCAGATCATGGTAATCCGCGTAAGCCATGTAAAATTCACAAGTAGTGAATTCTGGGTTGTGGGTTAAATCAATTCCTTCATTCCGGAACTGACGCCCAATTTCATAGACCCGGTCCATTCCACCAACCACCAGCATCTAAAATATACCAGTTAAATGAGCCTTTTCGATATGAGAAGACACATTCATAGGGTCACAAAACTGCCTTCAGGAGCAAACACTGCTCTGTTTGAGAATACCCTTTTCCCATTTCAGGCATCTGAAAGAATTTGCTCCTCATCCCTGATTTCAGACACCAGCCAGAATCACTGATTTTGTCCCACAGAAATCAATAGCAGTGAACCAACCTCCATCTGTTTGAGGTTGAGGAAAAACAGAAACTGGAATTTTTAAAAAGACAGAGAGAAAATACTGGGTCTACGTAAGAGAGGTACTTTCGTTATGGAATGTGAAAATGACCTTGGAAGACGGTGGGGAGGGGGAAGAGATGCTGCCTAGGGAACAATCTGATAAAAGGGGGAGGATCCCTCAACTGAGTAACGGACAGAGAAAGAAACTTAGAAAGGACCTGCCCTAGTTGATCAGGCGGTAAATAGGGACAGTGGGAGATTTGTACTTTCAGACTGCAAGATCCTGTTAATGTAGCCTATCAATAAAGTAGAAGTAGCTCATCTGGTCACGTTTCCTGTCTGGTTTACCTGGGAGGACTGACAACTTTAAATGAAGCTTGAATTTTGCCATACATAAACTCACAAATAGTATAACCTATGTTCCAACAATGGTTTGATTTGCTATGGCTAGGATCCACAAAAACATGGGTGTTTTGGCTGCTGGATACAAAAATCTCATTTGAGGTTTTCAGCAGATAGTTTTTGCCCTAATCATTTTGGGTATGCTTTGACTCCCCTTCTTCTATGTGCCACCTCGACAACTGGTAAATTGGGATCACCTGGAACAGGCATTAGCTGACATGTAACATCATCCCACAAATGCAGATTTAATTATTTGCAGGGATTTTAATGCTGGAATTGGCCCAGGTTTGGAAATATTGAACTTAAAGGATAAAGGCTTTTTTGAAATGGAGCCCATTTTCCCTCTAGGTCACGTCACACAATAAGATCCAGAACAAGCACAGACTAGAACTACTTAAAAGACTCCCCTTCTTTATTTCATTTCTGTTATTCTACTTTCTTTATTACAAGCTCTAGGCATATGGTTCAACCTTCAATTTTATCCTCACAACCTGCAAGGTGGGTTGGATTATGAAAGAGCGTATAGTTCAAAGTAATCCTGTGATTTTCCAGACTGAAAGTTAAATTCAACCCAGGATTCCCCATTTCTAAATCAATTGTCAAACGACTAGATCACACTATGTCTTTTACTATCTAGTTATTAACCTGGCTTTGCCTAATCTAATTCTTCCCAGCTTCTGGAGATACAAGCAATCTCTGCAGAAGGGAAAAGTATTTTCTGCACATGAGTTTTGCCAAGGCCCCATGTATGGAACCAGCGCCCAAAGCACATAGAGACACACATATCTTCTGCGTTAAGACAACTACGAAACAAAGGGCATGTCACAAAAAGTTGCATGGGCACATCTGAGCCACTGCCTGCCTGATTTAACTATTTACCTTGTGGTAGAGTTCTGGTGCTATCCTTAGATACAAATTCATGTCCAGCTCATTGTGGTGGGTGATGAAAGGCTTGGCCACTGCCCCGCCAGGTATGATATTCATCATAGGTGTCTCAATCTAGTTGAGAAACAAAGAACAGGCAGAAAATACTGTCCCAGTGTTTATAAAGAACCTTAGAGAAATTGATTTTCAAGACAAACAAGACAGCAAAAGCAAATGGGAAAGCATTCCTAATCCAACCTAAAGAATTCAAATTCCAGGTAGTCAGATAGGCAGTGACAAAAAGTCTGCAATAAGAACATAATTTAAAAGGCAAAGAGTTTATTAATGAAGAAAGTGAGACAAGGCACTGAGACAGCAGTGTATGGTAATGTACAGTGAACAAAACTGTAAAATTAGCTCCAAATTATTATTAATTATACTTTACTAAAAAAGATCCAATTCTATATAACATGCCTGAAAACACATGCCTTAAAGCTTTCTCTCTGCTTAAAGAACTGTGTAAAACTAGAATTAAATGAAAATTGAGTATTTTAAGCCACTGCTATTTTGCAATTCAGAACTTTCTACATCTCTGCATCAGCCATTTACGAAATTACTGACTAGCCCTGAGCTTTCAGTTATGCTAGGTTTCTCACATGCATCGCCTTAGTGTTACACAGATGGTGATGTCTCACTGCCCAATGGGGCATTAATGGAAGGCCCTAGGGTATTTTTACCTGACCCCCTGGCACTTCTTCCATGTACCCACGAGCCAGACAGAACCACTGAGGGAAGTTATTCAGAGATGTGTCAGACCAGTGTCCTCTGTCAGGGAGGCTATATGCTGTCTCTCATGTACGTTCATATTTGCACACAGATCAACAATTTCCCACTGCTGCTACTGACTTTGCAGGCAGGAACTCAGCCGCAACACCAGTCACCCCTCCTTTTCTCTGCTTCTCTAAACTACCACCCTGCAGCTGCTGTTCCCTCCACCTCTATTCTAAAGAGCCTTTTTCCTGGATGCCCAGCATACACAGAAGGAATATCTTCTGAAGCAAGCACTGGTATGGAAGTACCCTCAACAAGCTACACTGAAGGACATGGAAGATCGCTTTCCCAACCACAACTTCTTCTATAACAGCCCTGCCTGGCCTCTTGTAAATGTATTTTTATTTTAACAAGTTATCTGTATTAACTGTCTTTTCTGTACAACTTAAGCATGCCAACCCAAGGGAAAGTGCTATAAAATGACTGCTCTTTGAGACATCTGCAAGTAATTACAGCATTTTTAACATATAAAAACAAACACTCACCTCCAGAAAGCCCAACTCATCCAGGAAGTTTCGAAGGTATGTTATAATTTTTGCTCGGATTATGAATTTTTGCCTTACAAAATCATTAAGAATTAAATCCAGGTATCTCTGCCTAAATCTGGTTTCCTAAAAATAAATTAAAATGGAGATCATAAAACACAGCAAGTAAACACTCTTAGAGGCTATCAAGTGAGTTGCCAAGAAGGCAGCAGCACGTATGATACCTTGTCTTTGAGCCCAAAATGAAGATGAGGGAGCATGTGTAGGCATGGCGAGAGCAGAACAATCTCATAAGGAATAATGCTCAATTCCCCTTTCTTTGTCTTGCCAGGGTTCCCCTGGACCCCAATGATATCTCCACGGCGAAGCTTGTTGTTAATGCACATATAGTCTTCTTCAGATTTGTAGTTTCTAAAGAGTTTTTAAATTCATTAAACAACACTTCTAGGTAAATCTTCCCAGCTCTATAAATGAAGCATTCACAATCCACTCTATTCTATACCTCAGAAAAAAGATCTGAAGATTATTTAATTTTTTTCCAAATTGATTCTCCACAAGTGAAAAAAAATATTTACATACCAAGCCTAGAAAAGAAACTGAACTCATTTCAATCTCAGGCTTAGTTACAAAGTGTGAATCTTGTTCTATAAAGTTACCTGTATACCACTAGTTTAACAAGGCACTTTATGTTGAAGAACTTGATTAGTCACATGTTGGATCAGGCCAAGTGATTACCTAGTCCAGCATTTTATATCACACAGCAGTCAGTAAGATGGATTTGGAAACTCGCAAGCTTGGACAACAGAACTATATCCCTCTTCTATGACTACTCCCCAACAACTGACATTTAAGATATACTGCCTGAGACTCCAGAGGTAGCAAACAGCCATTAAGATAAGTACCCGGTAGTCATGAGGACAACTTCCTTGAGAAATCTTAGCATTAACAAGTCTCTCCTTGTGTAGTACCTTGGTCTTTGTCTCCCCAGTGCCAGAAGCATACTGAGTCCCACTGCTTACTTTAGCTGATAAAACACACTGGGATGTTACTGAACATACAGCTATATTATTAAGATATTCTGACCATTAAAAAAATGGAAATATTTCCAAAATATTCAAAATGTTTAGAGCTCAAAACAGGCCATCCTTACCAAAGCATTTTGAGCTTAGCTCTTGAACAGGATAGGTTGAACTTACAACACTTCCTAAATTGTTCAAATAACATGCACAAACATCAGAATATGTTCAACAAGTTACATGATTGAGTAACTCTGGTTTAATCCTCTTCTAGAAAGAAAGTACCCATTTTGGACACCATTATTTAGTGCAATCTTGGGCCTCTAATCAGATCATGGTTTCATTTTCATGTTCTTTCCATCCTTCCTCAAAAGTTTTGGGGAGTTTTTTGGTGCCTTTAAGTCACTGTTGACTCTTGGCGAGTTCCTGGACAAGTCCCTGCAGTTTTCTTGGCAAAATTTTCAGAAGTGGTTTGCCACAGCCTAGGTCTGAGAGAGAGTAAATGGCCCAAGGTCACCCAGCTGGCTTTGTGCCTAAGGTGGGACAAGAACTCATATTCTCCCAGTTTCTAGCCCCAAACCAAAGCTAAACTATATGATCAGGAAAAAATTAAATAATTAATACTTACCTTGAGTTTGCCATCACCTGTAATTTAACTCCCTCCCCACGAAGATCGTAAAAGATCAACTTCCCTCCAGAGGCACGTTTTGCATGGATCCGACCTCAACCAAAAAAAGAACAAAAAAGAGTTTTCATGTGATCCCAAAAAAGTGACAATGAGCAAGCCTAGAACAAGAGCAACAAAAAGAGCGAAGCCAATCTGGCAAGGCGGACTGCAAAGGCATGACATATCCTGATGGCCTATCTCACTTCTTCCATTCCAAAAGAACCCTAACAGAACATGACATCGCTTGTCTTTCCAACAGAAGCCACGCTAAGTTTTCCTTTTTCGCTCGTGCTTTGAAGCAGAACGCTCTCCCAAATCTCAACTACAGCATCTGCTGAATGAAAAAGCAAACAAGGTGTGCCCTGAAAACTGCTTTCCCCAGTATCCCAGGTGAGCCTTTACCTGCCACTCTCACTGTGACATTGGTTAGGTGATCCCCTGCCTGCAGAAAGCCATACTTCTCTATAAAGTCCGTCAGGGAGAGGTCCACGTGAAACTTATGCGGGTAGGGATCCTCAGACGTGCCCTTCAGGTGCTGAACGGCCTGGCTACGGATCTTGTAATATTGCTGTCAAGACAACGGGGAAGGCTCCTGAGGAACGAGGACGCGCGGGAGGAGACAAAAGACGGCGGTCTCACCGGCGGAAGCGCCCCCCCTCCCCGGGTCCGAGCTGCGCCGGCCGCCAGAGAGCGGCGCGGCGGGCAAGGCGGGCTGACCGCACCCTCCCCCGGAGGCACGGCTGCCCGCGCTCCCGCCGGCGACGCAGGCGCCCCCACCCCCGCTCACGTTGGGGTCAAGGTCCTCCTCGTCGGCGCCCGCGGCATCGGCCCGGCGCGACGAGGCCTTCTCGCTCTGCTCCTGCTGCTTCGCCTCCTTCTCGGCCGCCTTCTTCTCGGCCTTCAGGCGCCGCTTCAGCTCGCTGCGAGAAAAGCCAGGGGGCGTCAGTGACGCCGGCCGGCCGGCCGGCAGACGCCCCGCCGTCCCCCTCCGCCGTTCACCACCCACCTCGCCTGTCCGCGGCCGCCGCTCAGGAGCCGCTGAGCCCAAGCCGGGCGGCCCCCCGACAGCAGCCGCGCCAGGGCCAGCATGGCGGTTGCAGCGGAGCGGCACTCACTTCTTGCTCAGGCGGGGCTCGGCCTCGCTTTGCCCCGGGACGCCCGCCGCCGCCGCCGCCGCCGCCGCCATCTTTGCCGTCCGGAAGTGCGTGGAGGACTTCCGCCCAGCGAGGGGAGCGCGGGCAGAGCGTCCCTCGGGGCCGCGCCGCGCTCTCCCTCCCGCCGGCCCGCGGAGCCGGCTCCTTTGGCGGGAGGCGGCCCCGCGGCGGCTTCCCTTCCTCACTGACGCCTCGGGAGGGGGCGGCCGGCGAGCGGGCCTTCCCTCCCCCGGCTGCCGAGGGCGGACCGCGCCGCCTCGGCCTGGCGCGAGGGCGCCGATGGAGGGAGGCCGGGCCGGGGCAGCGAGGGCGCCCGCGCTCTTCCGGCGGGCCAACCGGGAGTTCGAGGAGGACGAGGAGGTACTGGCACGCGGAGCGGAGGGGGCGCCGTGCGGGAGCAGAGCCGCCGCCTCGCGGCAGGGGGATAAAGTTCGGGGGCGTTCGCGGCCTCTTGATCCCGCCCCCCTCGCCCCTCTTCCGCGGAGCCCTCGCTGGGCTCGCGGCGGCCCCTCGAGGAGCGCCCGAATTGCCGACCGCTCCGCTCTCCTTTGCCTCCCCTCTAGGAGGACGGCCAGGACGCCGGCTCCGCGGAAGGCAGCCCGCCGGGACCCCGGGGAGCAGCGCCGCCCGACCGCGCCGTCCCGGGGCGCGGGGGGCCCCCGGCCGCCGCGGCTGCAGAGGTGGCCGCGGCGGTGGCGGACATGAAGCGCTTCATGGCGGAGTTCGGCGCGGACCTGGCGGCCGTGGCGCAGGCCTTCCTGAAGAACAGCGGGGAAGCGGCGGCCGCGGCGGAGTGTCTGCGGACCGGGCAGCGCTCGGACGGCTGTCCTCTTTGGAGCAGGCAGGACGACGCGGACTTGCTGGAGGGCCGGGAGGAAGCCAGAAATAACTTGGAGACCAAATACGGAGTAGAAAACGTAAGGAAGCGAGTGGGGTTCAGGACAAGTTAATCCGTGTCAGGAGTGAAAATAACCTAAGCTGCTGCGGTGGAGACAGTTCTCCTTTTTGTTCTTTTCGTAATCTTTATTTGTGTAGCAAACTACAGTACTTACTCTTAATCATGGTTGCTCTTCTGAATAGTTGGCAATAAAGTTTTACAGATCAGTCTTGCATAGATATTCTGTTATAGAATTAATTGACAAACAGCATATTAGGCAGGAAGCTACATTTCAAAGAAATAAGCACAGACCACATTATCTACAGTGTCTCCATTTGAGTCAGGGACTGGATGCAGGCCAAGTGAGCAGATCCACGTCCATGGGAAACATTCCAGCTGTCAACCACTGCAGATTGTGGACTGATGGGACAAGTAACGAGAAGCACAGCGGTACCAGGAGGGTTTGAGTTGCTTTTCCTTACTTGCTAGCTGCTCCAACATTTCTCACAGGGCAAATGCCAGGTGCTCCCTCATCCTCTCATGTAGGGGTTGTCTGCGCAGGTTCCAGCCACCTGGGGCAGTCTAGTTGTGGCTTCTTGAGCTGCTGGGACCTGGGCAGGCGGTTTTTATATTCTACTTGGCCAGTGATTCCTCTGCATACAAGAGGTCAAATGCCATGTTCTTTAGTTCATCCTCAGATCTAGCAGGCTGGTAGCCCAAAAGTTTCATAGCATCCTTGCAGATGTTTTGTACTGTTGCTGTTTGGAAATAAGAAAGCGTCTTTCTCCAAGCCCGTGACACATTCATTGCATCCCTGGAGTCGGTGTCAAAGACTTTGGTGCCAAGGCCTTGGCCATGTGTGATGTTGTGCACCCAGGACTGAAGGCTGGGAAGGAAATGAAGCCCTGCAAACTGATACAGCTGAGCAGCACTTGCCAAGGGAGTCTTAACAATATCCTCATAGCGAACCAAGAGATAGCGATCTTTGAGAGATTGCTTGACCTGCATGTATATATCAATGTGACTTTTGCAAATTGCCTTCATGATGGCATAGGGTTTCATGTCCTTCATATTGTTCTTATGCCTCACCACAATCTTTGTGTCACGGGCAAGTTCATTTGCTGCATTCTCACGGGAATGAAAGACAGCCCTGGGATCGCGGACCAGGTGGATAATTCTGAGGTTCAGGGAGGGGTCAATGAAGAGAGGATAAAGCACCCTGAGGTCAAAGAAACGGACTTCCTTCAAGACAACATGGCTGTATGTCTTGCAGGCCTCTTCCACTTTGCTGAATGGATAATTCCCACAGAGTGTCTTGCAGGAATGTTTGGGGATGATGTCACTGCGCTGGAAAAAATCACATGCAGGGGGAGAGCACAAAGCCCGGCTGGTCTCCCACTGAAACAGCGCAGACTTATTCCTGTGCTCCTTCATATAGGCATCAAAGACGGACATGTCACACTTGAAGACTGACTGGACAAGGTCCCGCACTGCCATGTGCAAGACCGTGGCACTGTTTTGGTACATGGCTGTCCAAACGTGCCAGGCTGGCTCCATCAGGTAGAAGACATTGGGGTGCTGACTGAAGAGTTGCCCCACAAAGGAAGATCCAGATCTCCAAGAGGAGAGGATGAGGATATGCTTCTGAGTCAGCTTTTCCTGAGGCATGTGGTGAAGCTGAAAAGTGAAACAGAGGAGAACTGCAACCTGAATTGCCAAGATCACCAGGATGTCAGTCTTGCTCAGCTTCCACATGGCTGCCTGGAAGTGAGATAGAGAAAAAAGGGAGGGAGGGAGGGAGGGAGGGAGGGAGGGAGGGAGGGAGAAAAAAGAAAGAAAAGAAAGACAAGTGTCAAAATGGTAAATTATGTTTCCATGTTGTCCTGTGGCAATTAATAGCTGCTATTATTAGTTGCTTGTGGTAGCTGTCCTGTACACAACTACAATCTTACTTGGAATATTGTGTTGTTCTGGTCACTGCACCTCAGAAATTATTGAACTTGAGAACCACTATTCTGAGGAAATAGACCTCTTCTGAGGACCTAGATCCCACCTTCCCACCCCTTCCCCAGGCAGAGGAAATCCAAGAGTGATCAGGAAATTGCAACTCTGACAGGACTAGCTGCTGTAGGACCTATATCACAAGGCCAGTCTTGATGTCCGGTTCATAGAGTTTCACAGGAGATCCTATGGATCCTTGGAAAGCTCCATAAAATTGTAAGATGGCAGCTTCCAACTTTTTAATGTAAAAGTAAGCTTCACAACCCAACCCCTATTCTACTGCAGGCCACAGGCCAGGCTGAGCATGGATGGCTGGTAGTGATTGGCTTGGTCAATGAAGCAGAACATGGCTGCTGGAAATGCAAGGGGAATATGTCCCCCTTGGCTGTTTCTATGAGGGTGGAGGGGTGAAGTGATCATGAGCATCATCTGCCACTTTTTGCAGGGGTAATTATTCAATCTGGCCTCTGCTGTTTTCATCCAACAGGAACCAGTTGGAGCTCACCCCTCTGCTTATGGCCCTCTCCCCGCGTGCAGCCTTGGTCTTTAGTTTTCAGACCATACATTCCCTACTTAGCACCTGTCCCGCTTACCTCTTGAGCCTCTGGGAGCTGAAAGAGCTCAGCACAACCTTTTCAGTGACTACAGCCAGCCTGAAGAAACTCTCCCTTCCCAGGGCTGGGGCAGCACGCCCTGCTTGCCAGCTGTGATTCAGTATACAATGCTGTGGGAAGGAGCTGCTGGAGGAAAAGACTCCCAAAAGAGAAGTCAGATCACCATGGGGAGGAAAGGGGAGGAAAGGTAATGGGGAGGGAGCATTGTTAGGCCAGGCCATCCTGTGCTGTAAAGACACAATGGGTGCTAGAAAAAATAGATCCCTGAGGAGAAGCTCAGGAAGAGTTCTCTACACTTCCCACATGTAGAGCCTAGGACAAGAGCAGCATATTGGCATGCAAGCCAACTCCCTTTTATCCAGCTGCTGCTATATCTGAAGAACAAATTGTCTGACACAACAGGCCTTCTGAGTGCAAAGTTTAGGCAGAAACTCAGGTTGCATCCATTGGATAAAAATGTGGGCCAAGGAAGCAGCTCTGAAGGACCACTGACGGTGGACTACCTGTCTCTCTTCCCAGGTGCACTAAGTGGCAGGGCAGGGAACAGTCACACTTCGCCCAGACCTAGGACTCTACCCACCAGACATGGCTCACCCAATAACTGAAGGAAATGCAAAGGTCCTTGCCACGTGGTCCTTTGCGTAGGAATCTGTCTTGCCGTAACCAGGAGGTCCAGGAAAAGGGAGGAAAGACAGACAGTGGGTGCTAACTGACCATATTGATGGGAGAATGAGAGAGAAATGCATCTCCTCCACTGGCAGGTGAGATGGTCCCATGTGCACTAGCTGTCCTGGGGGTCACATGCCAGGAGAATAAAGGGGGCAGGAAAGTTAATTGCAAGGGATTTCCAAGCAGTGCGCCTTTGGCCAGGTATCAGCTTTTCTACATTCTCCTCTTCCCTCCCTCCTTCCCAGCTCTCCACAAGTCCTTCATGCTTCAGCAAGGCCCAGAATCCAGCGTCTGCAGAGCTGCTCTTACTTGTCCTAACCCAGCAGAATATGGAGACAAACCAAGGAGTTCATGAGTATCTGTCCGTCAGCATGGTTAACTTGCCAGAAATTGAACAGAACAGGAGCAGATTTGGTGTGCAGGAGGGGCCAGAAAAATACAGTTGAATTCAAAAATGGTCTGATCCAGTTGGGGGCTGTTGGAAAACATTCCAGGAAAAAAATCCCTCTCCTATGGGAGAGCTAAGTGGGCAGCAGCTTGGAAAGCTGCCTTTTTGCTAGCCCACTTAGTAACTATGCAGAGATTCAATAACAAGCAAGCCAGCACTGTGACAATGACAGCAGAAAGCTGCACCTTGCTATTGAGTTCAGAGATAGGAAAGGTGAGAATAATGATTGAAAATTCTAAATGATTATGACCGTATTATAAATTGTTTTTATTTTTAGATTACATATTAGAAGATTTTTGCAGCGATGCTCTTAGTAGGCTTTTTTGCAAACAGCTGGTGGCTTTGTTCAGAGCAACTTTTGCAGCACATTGTCATCAGAAGCATGGAGACACTGTCTGAATAGTTTCTAAGTCAACACGTGTAGTTCCAGTATCAGTCGGACTGGTGAGCGGTCAATCCACACGACCCAACTGTCCCAGCGCCAGCAAGAGCCAGAACGACATCCTCCACCTGCCCGCAGCCCACCAGGGAGGCAACGCCCACCAGTCTTTTTCCGCTACACATCAAAAGGAGCGCTTTCTGACTTGCACCAGTTCAAGCAAGTTTGTCCCGCTTCCTTCCAGGCCAACATCTCCTAATTAGTCACTGAACCCTGTAGCCGCAAAGGTCCATCCCCTCTAGCCCCTGGCAGTTGCCCTCCACCACTTCTTTTCCCAAGTTTGCCAGTGGAATGGTGGAAGCTGTGTTTTTGTTTAACAAGTTAACTGGCAAAACAGCGAACAGATGGATCTGCCTTTGAGTGTTTTAATAGAGTCCTGCCACTTTTCCCTTCCAGCCCAAGTGACAGGAAAAAGTGATTAAAAACATGTTTACTTCTGTCTCCATCTCCAGTCCAGGAGGGAGGAGTGATGAAGCAAAGGGGGCACGGTAAATTGGTAAATGTGGTCCAGGCAGAACATCAGACCATCACTCTAGCCAAAGCAGAGAAACTGGCTGAAATCCCTTAAGAAAGGAATTTCCTAAGTTGGCTTCATTTTCACAGTTTGTTCGCAGGAGATCAGCAGCTGAAGATTACAGTGAGAAAAAAAACTTTTTCTCCTTACGTTATAATTAAAGAGAGGAGGCCATAAGAAAAATGGTGGAATTATAAGGCAAATAGGAATAGTGTTTCCTCTCATGACAAAAGACTCTGTTGGAAGTGGAATAGGAAGTATGTAATAAATAATACTGCCTTCCTACAAGACAGTAAGATTGTATTGGTAAAAAAATATGACCAATCTTAATATTTCTCCCTTGGATTTCTTCCCCATCCCTCACATAACAGAACACAAAAGCCTGGGGTAGAAATTGACTGCCTGTAATAGGAGCAGAATCTTTATACGTTCTACTGGACTGAGTTGGGCAATAGCATAATCAGAAGATGTGACAGATGACTTCTGAATAGAGAGACGTAGCTCCCTTCCCTGCTTTGCTCTTCCTGGTTACAGTGGGTGTCACATCTGTGAGGGCTGCCCCATTTACCAGATGACCTCCTCCTCCTCCTCTGGATGGCACAGCTAGGAGCTACTGCAGGATCATAGCCTCCCTGACTGCTTCCCAGCCACATCCTTCCTGCTACAAGATGAGTTTGTATACGTCTTTGCACACGTCATTTACCATGCATTTATTCATACAAAAAATACAATAACTTATGAACGTCAAATGTGTGTACAAGAAAGTGGACTGCATGTGCATGATGGGGGGGGGCAGTCATGGGCTTCCATTGAGGTCTGTGTAGTATTGGGAATAGTCCTGTGCCTGTGGAAGGGTTGGACACCTTCTGCTCTGGTTTGTGGCTGGCATGGGGGTTCCCTCTCACAGCTTCCCATAGGCTCTAGAAACCATTCAGCAGGTGACTGCAGGCTGTCAGGAGTGCCCAGGGCTGCTGATGAAGCTCCCTGAGCCCACTGGACAGGAAGGAGTGTCATTGAGCCAAGCCCTAGCAGTTCAGAGTCCAGAGCAGAGGATGATGGTGCTGAATCCGGGTGCTCTGGGAGCAAACTCAGAGCAGGTGGAGTAGAAGAAGGGCCAGGTACACATGCTTGGGCCTACTTGTCACATTCCAGATCCTGGGCCCCCTCCCCGCCTTGATAATGTTTCTCGCAGAAGTAGCGGATACGCTGGCAAGCCTCCACCATCATCTCCTCGGGCACGGTGATCACCACACGGAAGAAGTTGGGGTACTCGAAGCACTGCCAGGAGAGACAGCTGAGCCGTTAGCCACTGGATTTTGTAAGGAGCTTCCCAAGCAGTTCCTCCCGAGCAGAGCACCGGAGTTAATGCTCTGCAAGTCAGTCCCATTGCTGCTATCGCTGGGCCTTTTGATGGAAAGCTGGGGACAGGAGGGCTGCCAGCCAAAACAGCTGTGTTTTTTTTCCTGTTGTGCTTATTCCCCCTTGCCCCCATCTCCAAGGCCAGATCCAATTTTTTCTTACGTTTTTCAAGAAAAGCTTGTTCCTGTTTCATCTCCCACAGCCTCCAAGGCTGTCACCAGGATGACAAGTTGCAGACATAGCTGCAGGGGGTAGGGCTCCAACCCATATTATTTCCAATATGAAAATCCGGTGGAGAGAAGAGATAGTGCAGTAAGGAACGTGGCTGCCTCTGAGCTAGCCTAGCCAGAAGGAGAAGATGCTGCAGCATCTCTCATACCAACCTCCAGGGATGTGGAGCTGTGCCACTGTCACCAAAAACAAGAACTAGGGAAAGGAGAAGCAGCCGAAAGCAGGAGACCTGACAGTCCCAGGCACTCGCAATCTTCCGACAGGGAAACAAGCTCACCGTGGCAGGTAGACAGAAGACAGACTGCTCAGCAATGAGCCTCTCTGTGAACTCCACATCATTCTCAAACTCTGGGAAATGCTCCATCTCGATCCCCACCTAGAGCCACAGAGGTAGAAGACAAGTCTCAGCCAACGTCCCTTCCTCCCCTCTCCCCCAAGGAACAGCCCTACGTGGGGTGTCTTCAGGGAAGGAAGGAAAGTGTGTCCTGTACCAACAAACCTTCCCTCACCCTCTCCACAAGGGGAGCTCACCATAAGATACATGGCTCCTTGGGGCCGGACCGGCTTCAGCCCACAGACTGTAGAAAGGGTGGCATAGCAAAGGACAGCGTTGGACTGGAAAGGGCAAATAAGGAGGAAGTCAAATTGCAGACAGTGCTTCCAAAGCAAACCTTTGCCTCCCTCACCCACACAACTGGCCAGTGATGGGTTAAACGTGCCTCACCTCAAAAACTAGCTGGACTGCCAAAAAGGCAAAAAACTGAACCTCTGCTTGCCACAGATGTGACATGAGCACACACAGATCCTGTCCTTTTTCCAGTTGTGCTGGGATGTGAACGAGAGAGAAAGGGAGGCCTGGCCTCCCTCCACAGCAGCCCTTTTTTCTGTCTGTCGCACTGCTCCTCACACCCCCGCAGAGCTGCAGGAACCGTTTGCTCACCTCTGAAACCCCTTTTGACCCTAACCCTTTCTAATGGCAGAGAGCGTTCTAGTATCCAGATTTCCAAATTAAAGGAACATGAACAGTTAAATATGAACTTTTCTTGAAAGCCCTTGGTAGCTGTTTGTTCTCAAACTGGCAAAAAACAAAACAAAATACGCCCATCCTTCAGTTTCTTTGCAAAGATGTATTGATGTCCCATTTTTTTCACCTAAGAACTATTACAGAAAGAACATACCGAGCAAAGCACACTGGAGAGAGGACAGCTGTATGTCTCCCGTAGCAGATCCTCTGCTGCACAGAAAGGAATCACTGCCAAGGGTTCAGAACAGTGAAAACCAGGGATTCTGCGATCATGGGACTGACTGGGCTTTCATTGTCTTTTTTATCTCAACCAAAAAAAGAAAGAAGTCTGCTGCACCAGTGTGTTGGAACTCTGCTCTGCAGCAACTTCTGAATGTGGAAGCTTGGCTTCTTCCCGTTCTACCTCTCTGCTACTTTTCTTGCAGCCCGAGGTAGGCAAAAGAGGTCAGCTGACCAGGTTTAGGTGTTTCCACAACAAAAATATCTGAGTGGAACTGATATAAGTCAGTGCATGACTGGGCCTGTTTGGAATTAAATTTAGTGCCCTTGAGATTGAGTTTATTAACCTCCCCACCCCAACTTAACCAGTTCAGCACCTTGCTGGAACCGAGACATGTCTTTATTTCTTTCTGAAGGTACAAGTGCATCTATTGCAATGTGTTCTTAAAAACGACTCAGGCGCACCTTGAGGAAGCTGAGCGTGTTGTGATAGAACTCAGGGGATGTCCGGTGGAAGATATGCCCAAGGGCTCCCTGGACAGCTGTGCAGGGCCCCAAAATCCTTTGGCTCAGCCTCAGAAGGCCCTCCCTGATCTGGAAGACACACAGGGACAGGAGGGGGAGGGAAGTGTACCCATCATCCTCAAGAGACTCCTGCCTATAGGAGGAGGAGGTCCACCAGGGAGGCTGCTTCCCTGGCACTCTTGCCCGGCATAAAGGGAGACAGTGTGCGAAGGTGCAAACATCGCAGGGAATGGTCAGGCCTGAGACTGCTTTAATTGGCCTTGCTTCTCTCTTGGAAGAGAACAAAGAGGGCCAACTCTTCCTCCCCTTGGAACCAAACTGGGGGCCCCAGCAGCCAAGTGGGTAGTCCTCACCTCCTCTCCAAAGATGTCCCGGCGATCATGTATCAGAATCCATCCCATCCTCCAGCCAGGCACCAACCACCGCTTGGCAAGGCCTCCGCAGGACAGGATCGGGACATTAGTGCTGAGCTTTGCAAGGGACTCATATTTACAATCTTCAAACACCTGAGTTGGGATGAGTTAGAGGAATTCCATTTAGTGGCTAAGGAAAGACTTTGAGAATGCCCTCCCGTGCTCAGCCCCTCACGAGTTGGGACACAAAGGCAGGCCTTTCTTAAAGGCCTTCCCCTGCCACTGCCACTGCCTCTGCTAAGCCCTCATTAGTTCAGCTCCAGCCCTCTCCCCTCACAGAAGCCATCTCTCCATCCCCCCAGACAGACTGAAGCTGCTCTTCACTCACCATTTCTGCATAGATCTCATCGGCCAAAATGGGGACACACTGCCTGGAGGCCACTGGGCAACAGAAAGAAGGAAGAAAGACATTCAGCAAGTCATCAGGTGCCCTCAACTTGGATGGCCTCCAGGGCCTGGAGCATCTGGTGACTCCTTCTGCCCCACACAGAGCAGCAGAGAGTTTGGCACAGGGATGCATGCATGAGATAGCTCCAAAGCTGGCCTGAGGAATTACCTGTCAGAATCTTCTGGAGGTGACTTCTGCTGAAAACAGAACCGCAGGGGTTGGATGGGTTGTTCACGATCAGGCAAGCCGTCCTATTGTCCACTAGAGATTCCATTTGCTTCAGGTCAATTTCCCAGGACTTCTCTGGCTGGTGGCAAATGGGAGAGGAGGATGAAGAGAGTGAGCCAGGCCTGGAACCAGGCAACAGCCCCTCTAACTGTGGGGCCTTTGGGGCAGGTTCCCTGCCTGGGTCAGAATGATGGGCAGGTAAATGGGAGGGCAAGAGAGGGGCTGCTGGCCAGCCAGGGAACTGCTGCACTGTGTAGGAAAAGCTTTCTCCTTTGATCCCAATTTACAGGTCGTGCAACCAAGAGCTAAAGAGTGCTGTGAAGTTTTGTTGATCGGTAGCTACCAGATGTTGTCTTAGAGGAGAAGATGAAAGTTTTAAAGCAAGCAATTTAGCACGTTGTTACAAACTTTACATCACATGTCCTGCCTAACTTATTAGGAATAAACAGTGGTCGAGCTAAGGTAAGAACAGTTTTGTTCTTGACCATACATAGTTATTTCTAATCTGCTTCTTTCTCTGGGAATTGTGCAAACAAGGAATTTGAACAGAGAGAGCTTGTTTTTAATTCTTGCAAAGTCTGTGCACCCAATATACTATTGTAGTAGCTTTGTGATGGAATAGAATTATGAAGGCCAGGCTCAGGGAGATAAGCGTGTTCTTAGTTCACCGCAAGAGTGTGGAAAGTGCAAGAGGATGAGGCTGGCACCTCCCTGAGGAATTCACGGTGTTGTGACTGGCTGGCTTGCGAGCTAGGGTTCAGTCTGGGGAGATTCTTTCTAGAGGTTGTAGCTAATAAACACAGCAGAACTGAATTTGCATTGTCTCTTGGAGTTCTTTGGGCTAAACCTGACATCAATCTCCCCAGACTCAACCCTATCTCCCAAGCCAGCCAGTCACAACATCGTGAATTCCTCAGGGAGGTGCCAGCCTCATCCTCTTGCACTTCTCACGCTCTCGCAGTGAACTAAGAACACGCTTATCTCCCTGAGCCTGGCCGCCATAATTCCATTCCATCCCAAGCTTCTAGCTTATTCTATTGCACACCCTAAGCATGGCTTTGGCTTTCACTACTAATATTGCAACCCTTCCAGCTATCTTTGGGACTTCTCCAACAAAGCAAAGCTCTCCGAGCCTCAAATCCTGGTTTCAAGGCAGCTGAAGCAGAGGCTATCATCAGGTATTCTGCTTCTCTTTTGGGAAAAAGGTTGGGGTTAGGGTCCTCACGTCTAGGTCCAGCTTACCAAGAGATTGTAGAACTTGACTTCGATTCCCATGGAGTGAGCCAAGGTTTTATAAAGGGAGAAGCCAGGGCGTGGCACCAGAATGTTCTGTCCAGGGTTAGCCAGGACTGCTAAAGCTAATTCAATGGCCTGACTGCAGCCACTGGTCAGGATTACATCCTGCAGGGAGAGAGAGAGAGATTGCTGTGAGCTGAATGGGCACTTAATGGCTTTCAGCCTTGGTTCTACAAACCCACAGCAAAGACAGATCTGAGCCACAGGAATCCTAAATGCTACAGATTATCACATACTTGGAATTAGGTGAGGAGTCAAAACCCGACCCCCCTCCCCAAATATGTTCTTACTCCTTCTCAACATGCAGTATCAGTGCTGTTACCTGGGCTTTCAGGGGTGCTTCTGGACAATTGTAGTAGGCTGCAACCACCTCTCGACAAGACAGGTAACCTGGGATGGGTGGGAGGTGAGGTGAAGTGAGTGTTCAGTGCTATGGCTGAATTAAAAAGACCTCTGAAATGGAATCTTCCTGAACTCTAGTCTTGTATCTTAGAAGGTTTGCCCACGAGAAGCCTGCACAGGATGTTATTTAGCCCCCCACCCCCAGATCCTTTTGCCAAGGATTCCCCAAAACTGGTCAAATACTCTGGGACTTTCAGCTCACACAGCAGAAGCACTCCCCTTTGACCCATTTCCCTATCGCAGGCCAAAAATACCTTCTGTGGACCTCAAGGCCACTGCATGCTAATGGTATCCCGCTCCCTTGCCTTGGCTTTTTCCACAGAGCTCAGGGACTCACCCACAGATGGGGCATAACCGTTGTATTTTCCTGAGTCTAGTGCTTCCTTCATGGCCCTTGTGACTTCATCATCTGTAGGAAGATTCCCAAAGACAGTTGGGTCCCCTGCAGAAAAATAGAGGGTAGGTATGTTCAGCTTGTTGGTGGTTGGATGGTGTCAAAAAGGGTCAGAGTCTCTCTGGCCCACCCTGATCCATCTACTCACCTATAGACAAAGATATCAGAGCCTTCCTGGGGTTGGGCTCCACTTTCATGGCATCTACAATGGCTCGAATGGGGTTGAAAGTCCTTCTAGACATTTCTGAAGCCCTGACTGCCCAGTGGGGCTTGCGGCCTTTTCCCTTGGGCAAAGAAGGGCCTTTTCCATTGAGGTTGACATGGACATCTAGGATGGAGGTTAGGGCAGTATTGCTGTTCACCTGGATCAGGCAGGAATCCATCTTGGGAGGGGAGATCCTGCAGAGGACACAGAACAAGGCTGGGGCCAATCCCAAGGCTGTCCCTGCACACACCATCTACTATTGAAACTCACCAGACAGTCTGTCCAAGCAACACAGGGATGAGGGCAGGGGGACATGTAGACTGCTGCCTGGGGTGATGCCAGCAGGCTCCCTCTTGTGCTTGCACAGGTACCAGTTTAACAACTACAGCACAACCAGGGAGAGAACGGCATTGCAACACAGCAGAGTTTTCTGGCCTGCTGGAAAAATGCAGCTTCCTCATGAACCTCTCCTGCCCCTTCCCCTCCTCACCCTGGGAGTGTGCACTTAGGCCTGTGAAAAGGTGGGCCTTTGTGCAGAGGATAATCCAAGTTCACATTTAAAAGGCTGTCAGGAAAGCAACAACTCCCCTCACACACTTAGGAGATAAAAACCCATTACAAAAAAACTGATCAAGCACATGAACCCATTTGTTCTTCCATTGGTTAGAATAAAGTCAGTTGGTATCCAGATACAGATGAGCAACAACAGAAAATTTGCAAAGTGAGTATGTATCAGCTGTGTGATGAAGCTGCAAAGACATTTTAGGTTGTCTCCTATAGTTTTCAAACTGTTAGAAGGATTTGCTCCACTTCATTTTGCACAGGTCACACCCTGCCTTCAGTCTCGGTTGCAGTGCTTTAAGGAGGTTTCAGAGAAATTGAAACAGGTTCAGAGGACAAGAGAGTGATCAGGGGACAGGAAAAGGGAATGAAGGACCTTAACATGTTTAACCTTGAGAAAAGATGGGGGGACCAATGTAAGAACTCCCCCCAGTTTATTAAAGAATGTAATGCAGAAAAAGGTCAAGACCTGTTGTCTCCTGTTCCAGAGGACAAGACATGAAATAATGGATTTAAGTTACAGGAAGGCACATTTGAATTGAATGTTAGCAAAATCTTCCTAACAAACTGAAAAAGTTTGACTGAGGAAACTATTGCCCAGAGTAAATGTGGCCAGTTAAGACATCCAGTATTCTCAAGTGGTACTTTCATTTGGAGCTGCCAGTCAAGAAGACTTCTGGAAGTCTTCGCCGGTCTGTAGGCCAGTTCCTTGGTCCAAAGGCCAGGCACCGTCCAGTGGCCTCTTGTTCATTTGTCCCCCTTTCAGGGTTCCCAAGCACTGTACCAGTGCAAGGCCAGGTCACCCCCAACAGGTCTTCACTAGAGAGGGCATGCTGGTAGGGGGAAGGTTAGGAAGAGTACAGAGAACACCAAACTCTGCCCAAATTCTGGAATTACCCTTGGCTAAAGTTACTCACAGAGCCTCTTGGCTCATGGACCTCAGGGGTTGGTGGCTTACCTGAGACACCCAAAGATGTGGCTGCAGCTCAGTGTGATGAAGATGGGTTGAGGAGTTTCCAATGTGGCTGAACAGAAAGGCAGAGCCAGAATGCTAGAACAGAAGTCCTTTTATGCATGGCAAGCCTGCAGGAGCCAAAGCCAAGAACAGGGTGTCAGCCTGGAGTCCTCCAGCTATTGGCTGATGGGGAGGGCTGTACTTCCCACCCAGGGACACCCCCAACTCTGACTCCATCTGGCTCCAAACATCTGGAACAAACACTGGCTGCATGTTAACTCTTTCAGAGAAGGGCCAAAGTTGTCTGCTGGAACCACATCATTCCCCCTTCCAGAGCTGACCACTCAATCTGGGTAGAATTCTCCTTGGCTTGGTCCCGGCACCTAAGGTCCTTCTGGCTCCCAGTATCAGGAAAAGTCACCAGCCCAACTGTAACTCCCATGAAGTGTGTGTGCCTTCAGAATCTAGCCAAAGACGCATGCAACACACTACTGTAATGATGGGAGTGAAACCCAAAGGGTTAACTTCAGGCATGGTCCAAGGCTTTGCCTGGCATTTAAGGGCGCCTGATGCAATCCATGAGGCCCACCTCATCAGTTCCACGTTGCAAAACACAGTAATTAATCCCAAATGCTATAAGCACCAGCTGGGGATGGGAAGACATTACACATCATCAACATGTCTACCCTCTCCTCCAACCATTAGCCAACCCACTTTATCAACCACCACTACTCTTGCGATATCTAAAGGGGAAAGGGATTCCATAGTTCTCCAGGATTCTGCTTTGTGTGGCACAGAGGAAATCCACAAGAAATCAATGGCTGAGTTTGGTCCTTCATTGAATCCTGGCAATTTGCAAAGGTGGCAGCTGTCTTGACAGGGCAAGAGAAGGTCCCTGTCTGTTTTCCTCTAAAGTACCTTCTTTCATGAATCTTGGTGGACACTGAGAGTAAATGTTTCTGTGCCAGAGTTTCCAGACCCTCAGCCGCTCAAGAAGGAGCCAATACTGAAGAACAGAGGAAAGAAAGGGAGGGTTGGGGGGTTGCCCCATTAATACCTCTCCTTCCCCTTTAACTCTCCCCCACTCTGCCTATGGCAGAACCTGGGCAGTGCTCCTTGGACAACCTCTAAGGACAGCTGTCTATTTCTCTGCCTTTCTCAAGCGTTGTGGAGGTCAAAGAGGTCTCCCTCCAGAATTCCACACTCCGACAGACAGAGATCCTGCAACCCTTAGAAGATGTCATGCCCCTCCCCCAGATGGGCAACCAGGATCTGTCCACCACCATGCCCACCAAAGAAATAGCTCAGGCTTGAATCTGCTTGATGGAGGGGTCAGCAAGCCCTTGATAAAGCCATCTTTGCTCATTATTCTAACTTGCACATGAGAATATTCACAGGTTTCTGGTGCTGCTTCTGCAAGACTCATGTCAAGCAGTGGGAGGAACACAGGCGACATGCTCCCCAGCCCCCTTTTAACACCCAGTCCTCTTATTTCAGCTATGTCCTGCACATCCACCTTGCCTCCTACAACCTGGCCGCTTTGCTTTATCTGGGAGATAACCGCAGGAACTGCCTTGGTGAGATAGTTGTGTCCATAGGCCCAAAATGGTAGAGGTAGTAGGAGGGAAGTAAATGGGGACAGTAACAGGCAAAGTCATGGTCTCCACCTGGTTCAGCTTCCCTTCTCCCCACACCTGCTGTTTATTAAACAATTACAAACCCATATTTATGTGTTTCTGCAAGCATTCCTATCCTGGTTTGGACAATCCTTCTGTGCCAAGTTTTCAGCCTCTATTATTGTTCTGAACTTCTCAGCCCCCATAGAACCTAAGGAGAGCTACTTTGCCTGAGAGAGGATGCCCTCCACGTTCCATCTTCAAGATGATTCTGATCCTCCTACCCTGCTCTTTTCCAGCTCCAGGTCAGCAAGGAAAGAAAAAGATTTCTGCTTGCAGAACCAAAAGCTGCTGGACTTATGGCAGAACCTAGGCAGTGCTCCACCAACCTCCAAGGACAGTTGTCCATTTCCCTGCCCTTTGCAAGCCTTGTGGAGGTCTCCCTCCAGAATTCCACACTCTGGAGGAAGATGGAGGTCTTGCAACCCTTGGAGGAAGTCATGCCCCTCCCTCAGATAGGCCAGGACACAAGAACAAGGTAGTGGCCTCCACCAACTCCTGGCACACCATTATCTATCTTTTTTCCTTATTTTCTCATTGAGTAGCTTTCATTCCCCCCTAGCTGGTTGAATGCCTCCTCCACACCTAGTTCCTGGCCACCCATCAAGCTGTACCAATACAAATCTTATTTGTGTCCATCAGCAGCTCCAGACACCCACCCAATGCTTTGTGTAGGAGGAGCAGGAGGACAGCAGGAGACTCTCCATAGCAAGTGGCTGAGTCATAGGAAGGAGGGAGTGCGGACAGGCGAAAGCCCCTTCTACCTCCGCCTCCTTCTCCTCCTGTGCCAAATCCCTCTTTGAAGCAAAAGTCAATATTGGCTAATTTCATCACTGGCATTTGACATGTGCTTTCCTATTCCTGTTCACTTGCACAGCCTGTTGTCTGTGGCCTCTTCTCCTCCATGGCCTTGAAGCCCCTGGGGGCTAAGCAAACAATAGACACTGGAGGCCTCTCTGTTGACTTCAGCTGCAGGCCTGCTCTGAGAGGCCAACTCTTGATCAGGATAACGCTTGCACCCTTGTCAGAGAAGAGCTGGCACCTGAAGCAGTCTCCGAAGGGACCAGCTTTCTGCCACTCCTCCAGTTGCACATTGGCTAGGAGGTTCTACAGGTGGCAGCAGCAGCCACCCACTGGCCAAGAGTTTCTCTGTACTATCAGTGAAATTTCCACATTCCTTCTCAGACCCAACATCACCACAACTCTGAAGCCAAGAGGAGTGGTGGGCATCAACCCATGGGCAGGAATGAACCACTTAAGACAAGCTCTCAAGAATTCCACAGACAAGTAAGGATATTAGAAAGCCGTAGACAAAGAACTTAAGCAGCTGGCATGATTTAAGAACAAGTCTGACGTGTGAAAAGAAGGGTCAAACCCTCTTCTATGTAGTTTTCTTCCCACCCTACTTGGCCCCCTGTTTTGGGTGGTCTGTTTTGGCTCCACCTGAACTTTGATTTTGTAACCATTAGATCTGTTATCATTTTGTTTTTCCCTGCCTGTGTGAGAACTCTCACACGTCTCTTAAAAAACAGCTGGCAAGACATCTATGTGCTGTGATAGGCAGGAGATGTCAAAGCACTGTGAAAATACAAGAAAAATAAAATCTAGGTGATTAACCCTATACATACACAGTACCTGTTATACTCTGAAAAAATATAAAAAGTCGATGTAAGTTGACTTACTTTTGCGGAACTTTTGCAGATCAAGTCTTCTTTAGCAGGACTTGTTTGCCTTATGCTTGATAATTTTGGCTCTAAAATGCTTTTTTCCAGTTCACCTACAGAAGGAAAGATAGATGGTGACTATTTTCTGCTAAAGGTGAGCAGAGAGAAACAGGGAAGAGAAAGGAAGCAACCCCAGAGAGTATTCAGAGAAGAGGAAGGGGAATGGCTCCCAGGATGCTGGGAAAAGCCACCGGTGGGTTGATAGCACAAGCGGAGGCACAATGGGGGCCAGAAGAAAGCAGAGAACGCATGGAGATCAGGACTTTCAGCTCACAGCCCCCAGCCCCCGTAACCCCCCGTTGTTCGGCTGGCAAGGGGCCGGATGTCTCAGCCCGAGGTACTCCCCAGTCCTTGACGGGAAGCAGAGGGATGCTGGAAATATTTGTGCCTGCAGCAGCCGCCAAGAACAAAAGCTATTATCTGCTTGACAAGTATTCAATATATTTTCATGAAAAGACAATGCAGATTTGAAAAACATTGTATGGTTTCCATCTAACAGATTTTATTAAAAAGCACACGCTTTTGTGAGCTGCAGACTCCTTCTGATTTTTTCCCACCATAGTCTAACACCACTCTTTTCCTACAAGGCACAACACACAAAGCCCAAAGCAAACAAACAATGTTGCAGTTAACATGTTGCGTGAATCACACAAATGTCCCCTTTTTCAAACATTGTCTAAACATCTGGTTCTCTGATTAAAATCAGAGCAATTTTTATTCATTTCCTCAAAATTCTGTTTATAAAATAAAAACTATATTTCAAATTCATTAAACTTGATAGGCAGGGACCACTGGGTGACTCCAGAAACATCCCAAGTTTGACGATTGTTGGTTCAACTTTGGCCAAATAGAAAACTTTGAAACCCCTTGCTTTCCTCTAGCAGGCAATTGACTTTGGGGGGGAATGGAAGGACAAATATTTCTGGTTTGGGCGAGTTATCCTTGCCAAAATGCTGGAGTGATTCCAGCTACACCTTTTCTAAAACCAAAATAAGTTCAGAAACAATAAAATTGCTATTTCAGGAATACCCACTATTTTATAGAACACCAAATCTGCTTCTTCATCCATTTAGTTCAAGAATGGAAGAATCTCTCCTTTCCTTATCTGTTTTCTAGATTTCACTGGCAAGCTTGTGGATCTTAACTCCTACAGTGAACTGCACAATCCCTGTAAAAAACTGTTGGGCTTGGACTTCCCTGCTTATATGTGCAGCCCACCGCAAATTCTAAGTTCACCATTGCTCTCTCTTCTCCCCATAGAGGCTCTATGCCCAACAACTGGATGTTTTAAAACTCCCAGAAATAGGGGCAGTTGAATCACACCTCTGAGCTTGAAGATAACCTTGTAAGCAACCAAGGAGACACAGAAGTAGGAAGCAGCAACCCCAGATTTCACAAAGTGGGTGAAGTAAACCTCCAAGACCACATATGGGTGTAAGCAGTCATCCCTACATTGGTGTGGAGGGACCTTGGAATGTCATCAAAACAAGGCATTGGAAGGTGGGTCCAGTCCCCATAAAGAAAGTGTTGGCATGACAACCTGAACCAGACATCTGCATTTGTCATGCAAACCAAGCCTGTCTGGTGACTATACTGAGTTGATTGTGTAAAGCACAATTAAATTAACTGAGAGTTGTCTGCAAACATAGCTTGTGGGACAGAACAGTAATAAAGCAAGCATAAAATTAAAATTTTAATAAAATTTTGGTAGCATAAAATTATCTACTCCAGAAGTGATGGGGAATGAAGAAATGGTTGGTCTAAGTGCATGTAGAGGACTTTCCCCTCAATATTCCAAATATTTAAGACTAGATACCTGGCATTCCATATTACTCTGAGCCATAGTTTAGATTTTTTAAACATAATTTTGTCAGATTTGGGGCAACTTACCCTTTGGTGCTTACTCCTCTTGCTTATAATAATGCCTGATTTGTGAGAATCAGCGTGGAAAACACTGATTTATATTGCTGCACTACACTAGGGTATTATTCCTACCCCTGGCTTAGGGTTCAGTTCTAAAAACAGTGACACACACATTCTCATTCCATTATTGTTTATCAAAACTTCTCCTGCCTTATCTGCTGCAGAACATGCCCGCAGAGGCTTACAATCACCATAATAAAATGATCCATCAAAGAAAGCAGCAAGAAAAGAAACTTGGAGAAATATAGTCTCTGGCTTTTAACCTGCTGCTAAACTAGTGGTTGAACTGGGGTCTTACTGACCTGCTTCTATATTGTCAATATAATTTCATATTTTTATCTTATCATCTTGCTGTTAACTTCTATGAGCACTGTTTAATTAAATATAAAATCCCTGTAAATACTGTATAATTCTACCAGAAGAAAAAGCATAGCTAGGATTCACATCCCAGAGACTTATGATTATTTTTTAATGAAAATTGTCAATTAATATAAAGGAGCTTTTCACAATTCTATTAAACAGACCTACTTGGGTATCTGGAATTAACCACCCACGTAATCTGTGATACACAAGACCATGGAGAATAACAGGAGACCACCAAACTCTCTGAAGGAACTGACTGCACCTGTTGGGATGACAGTGCAAATGTTGACAGAACCCTCCAGCTACATCCAAAGTGCACTAAATCCTCGAGGTAACAGACCTCACATTTAGTGGACTATGGGAATGGTGGACAGCATGTCTGTATACCATATGCTTCTGCCCATGGGTAAAATAGCATTTCCATTTTATGCATGCCTAAAATCTACACAGAACACGCAGATAAAAACCCATTTGGAGTGAACACTGTTTAATGGCCACCTCGTCCTCCCGTTAGTCTATTAAAACAAGGTTTGCCATATTAACGCAGAAGATCTGACTCTTATGTGAAGCTTACTCTGCCTTACAACTCTGGCATCCAGGTGGAAAGGAAACACCAGAAATTATACTGAACCGAGGAAACTCCTCAGTTCTTCTGAACTACAGCTTCTGAACTACAACTGTCATAATAATAATAAAGACCAGGCAAGTCTCATTATCAGAAAATATTTAGTTTAAGGTGAGAAAATAGGACAGTTCCAAATTCCACTCAAGGTTCAAAATCAGAGAACTGGAAAGTAAAATACTATTTTGCATGCCACGTAAGATATAAATGTTGTGATCAGAGCCAAATGCTGGTATGGATTTACTAATCAGATTTCTTCAGGCAAATATTCAAAAGGCGCAGCTTCCACAATTACTTGAATAGAGTGTCTTCTGAGCTGTTTTTTGGTTTTACTTTTCCTGATGAAGAGTTCTGGATAATTCAAAGGCCATGCCTAATTTCATGGCATTTTGGTCTTAGTAAAGATATTGCCAAAGTGATCGTCAACAGAAGACGACAAGCACTGGCTTGGAAGCCAACCTTTTGTGGCCTCTGAGTGAGCTGATTTCAAAAGACTGAGATCTGTGTCCCAGTATGGTCTACCTAAGAGCCAGTTAGATCATTAACTATTTCTGAAAATAGACACACTCCATCAGCTTTTAGGATGAAAAAGGTAGGCCCTCTCCACCTTCAAAGAACAGCCAATAACCACAGGGGAAGCCTTGTTAAAACCTGACATGAAATTGTTCCCATGACTTTCTCTACAGTTAATACATAGGTGGAAATTCATTACTATAGTACTGGTTATTTTAAGAGGATACTTCCTTTCCTCTGCTGGGGAGGATGCAAAGAATAAAGCTTCCCATGGGGTGGACTTCATAAATCTTTTGGGGAACAAATGTCAGTTATTCTTTCTGGATATGATTCAACATCCTATTCAACTCAACTTGACTTAGTTCTCAGAATTAAAAGTCTTGAGACTGATTCTTCTACAAGGACATTATTTTTTTTTTTTTTACTGACAGCAATTAAAACATTGGCTAAGCACTGGACAATGCCATTAGATTATATAGCGCAGAACTAGTTCTTGAGAATTTGACACACAATGTATGCTGAAACATGACTATTGCACTGGAGAAAATTGAAAACAGAGTAGCAAAACAGGACTGTTTATTGGAAATAGGGTTCCTGGCTATTTTATACATATTAAACAATAACATCATTTCCTACATACACAATGAGGGCTTTTTTTTAGTTTCACCCTCCATTATCCCATTGGAAACAGATTCTCTCTTCTAACTTGCAGGGATGGAGATGTATCAACTTTTTTGGAAAATGTATAATATCTGCTCTCTTAGACATTTTTCTTGCTTTGTCATGCATATAACTATAAAAGAAAATGTAACAAAAATAAGATACCTGTGCTTAGCTGAACAAAGAGAAATGAAGGATACATGATGTACTTAATATTTCAAAGTATTAGTAGCAGAGTAACAAGGCCAAAAAAGAGAGACCTGAGGAGAACCAATCAACTTGGGCATGAGCCATGTAAACAGCTCTGAGACATCTCTGGCTCATGGATTTATGATACTGTCTTGACAAAACGTAACATAGCGTTGCCTCATGATAGCCTAAACTGATCTTGATAGAAGCTGACAATTGACCAATGTGAATTTTGGGAACAGTATTCTAATTTATTTCAACAGTGAAATGTAGGTATCCAAACGCTCTGATGAATTGTCGTCAGAGCTGTGTCATATTAAGGAAGGTTCACCCATGCCCCGCTCAGCCTGACTTATCTGATTGTGCTTGGAACAGCAAACATCCCAGGGACTTCCTCATTTGCCATCAGCTGAGTTCTCCTAGGCCTCTCCTCCCTCCCAGCTGGGGCAACGATGTCATTTCAGACTAGAGCTTGTCAAGGAAGGCCCCTTGGAGGGCTGGATCTGGCCACAGCTCACTGAGTCCAGGATTCAGAGATGACTAAGTAAATGCATCTGGGAGGGGGCGAGGGGCAAAACAAGGACTCTTTTATTGATCAACTTTACACCTACTGCAATCGACCAGGCTGTTGAAGGTTGCAGTAATCAATACAGCATCAATACACGCAATGCAATGAAAATTTTAGTGAAACTAAAAAGACACCGAGAACCATACAACTATAAACATGAGGCGTCTTTTTGTTGCTGCCACCCCCCTGCTATGGAAGAAATCAGCATCAATCCAACCAGCGTTTAGGAGAGCTATCAAGACCTGCCTGGCTATGCCTGGAACCCTCTGAGGACTGACTTGAGAGAGTAAGTGATGGCTCCGCTGTTTTTCAGGGCACGCCACTCCTCAGCACAGTCCCCTTGAAATTTCTGACACTGGGTTTTCACCTGTTTATTGACTTGGAGCACACATCGCTTTGGAGTCAGTTGTGACCAACGTGGCATAGAGAAGCAGTTTTGCAAGCAACTAGAAATTCTGGAGAAGAATAAGTGGTGTTTTGGAAGGTCTGAGAAAAGAGCAGGTGGCTGATAGTTGAAGCAGGATATTACGGGCCCAGAATGCCATGCACCTAAAAAGCTTGAAACAGCCAGATACGCCTTAGAAGCGTTAGCCACAAAGGTTTCTTTTGAACTCAGTCTAATTGTGCACTGGCAGCACTTAGCTTTTATGAGAAATTAAGTTTGACCCAGGCTAGAAACCAGGAGATGGTGAGTTCTAGTCCTGCCTTAGGCACAAAAGCTGGCTGGGTGACTTTGGGCCAGTCCCTCTCTCTCAGCCCAGCTCACCTCACAGGGTTGGGTTGTGAGGAAAAGAGGAGGAAGACGGAGTATTAGCCATGTTCGTCGCCTTGAGTTATTTATAAAAATAATAAAGACAGGATAAAAAAACTTTTAAAAACCCCTCTGTATTCTGAGCTTTTGTTACTCTAATTTGAACATTTTGAATCCTAGGGTGTTTTGTCTTCTCTTGCAGCTGCTTGATAAACAGTCATTTTCCCACCCCCTAGCTGCAGCATTTGGGCAGCAGTTTTCTTTCACATGCTCAAAGAGCTGACTGCCTCTGACCCAGAGCAGCTCTACTGCAGGGGTCTGCAAATTGACTGATTGATTGATTGATTGAATTTGATGCCAGAGTCCAAATGACTCTGTGTGGCTTCAATGCAGCAGAGAATATAAAAAAACCATGTAATAAGAAGCAGCAAACAACACAACCAAAACAAAAGGAAAAGAGAAAGATGGCAAACTCAGCAGACTCCCAAAACATCCCCCCTCCAGCGGAGGAGGGGGCGCCCGAGGCCTGGGAGGACAGCCAGCTCCTTAGGCCCTTGGGAACGCCAGCAGGGTGGGAGCCACCCGGATCTCAGGCGCTGCGACAGAGCAGGGGCGCTGCTTGGGTCCCGAAAGATGGCACTGTTTCACGCAAGGAACCCGGAGCGCGCCGACCGATCGGCTCGAACCGGCTCCGCCGTCACCTCCGAAGGACCGCGCCCCGCCCGCCTTCCCTGCAGAGGCTTCGACGGGCGGCGATCTGCTGGACGCGCAGCGCCCTCGCTCGCTCGCTCGCTCGCCTACAGGCAAGCGAGGGGCCCTTCTCGCCTGACCTCCTCCGTCTGCCAAGAAAACCTTCCATCGTTTGCCGGAGGGGTTCTCCCGAATGATCCCCAACTCGGGAGACCCCCGAAGCTGTTCTTAAAGCCCCGCGACAGGCGTTCGCTCTCCCATCCAGAAAGAAAGGCGGAAACAGCAGCAGCCGCGCCGGGGAAAGCAAGCTATGGGGGCGGCTGGGGCGGCGGGCGGCGGGCACCGCTTGGCGGAAGAGGAGCCGCACTGGTTCTGCGCAGGGAAAACTGGGAGGGTAGCGTGGGGGCGGGGCGGGCCAGCTGCGCGGAGCCTCCGCGGTCCGAGGCAGCGTACCGTCAGGGCAAGGGCCGAGAAAGAGGCCGCAGCAGCAGCGCGAAAGCGCCCCCCGCCTGGGAGGAGCCGGAGCCGGAGCGGGAGCCGGAGCCGCCGTGCAGGTGGGAGGGCGGGACGACGAAGACCATGCCCTTGGCTGGGCGCGCCGGCGCCGGTGCCGCGGTTCCCTTCGCTCAGCGGGCGCGGCGCCAGCCTTCCGGGCGCCCCGACGGCGGAGGGGCCTCCGGTGCCCTCCCGGAGGGGCTGCGGTGCCGTTCGCTTTGCACGGCCCGCGGGGCAGGACGGCTTTCGGTGCCGGGGAGAGATGGGCAAGCGGCCTGGGCCTCTCGGGTCCGTCGGCTGCGGAGGCCGCCGCGATGGGGGGCGAGGAGCGCAGCCGCCTCTCTTAGACCGCGACGGGCGAGGGCGGGTCATCGCGGCCCCAGGAAAGGCCTCCGGCCGGTCTTACCCGAGCAAAGGCGGCCAGGGCCGAGTCCTCCCTGCTGGAGGGCGGGGGCGCGCGCGGGGATGCCCTCGCCCCTGCGCCGGCGCCCCGGAGGCTAGCGACCGCCCCTCGGGGCTTTCTCCCCAGCCCGCTGCCACCTGCTCCATCTCCTCCTCGGCTTGCTGGTCGCGGTCTGCAGCCCCGGCCTTTTCAGTTTGGGGAGCACTTACTACTGCCACCACGGAGGGGGCCTCAGCGGCTTCAGTGGAGCCGGCGGGGAGAAAGCCAGCAGCTGGACGCCCAGTTCCACCAGCTGAAGTTGCCCGCGGCCGCCGGAGGCGCCCCGGTGGCCTTGGCATGGCCGCAGCTCGTAGCCGGGCTGGTGCTCCTGCCCTGGCAGTGCCCGGCTTGGCTGATAGCGGAGGCCGTCCTGAACGCGGCTGTCGCCTGGTGCCAGCGCGCTCCTGCCATTACAGCCGCTGGCCACGCGCCTCCGCCTGCGCCTCCGCATCCGCCTCCGCTCCGCGCCGCGCAGAGAACGGGAAAGCCTCTGCCGCCGCAAGGGCTACTACGGCGGCCTCGGCTGCGGTTTACACGGAGCAGAGGTAGCTGTGGGGCTTTTCACGGGGGCCGCCGCCGTCTCTCTTTTTGCTGCTTTTTGTAACTTCAGAACCAGCCCCACCGGGCGAGAACCAGGGGGAAGCTAGGCTCGACCGAAGCCGGCGCCCGGAGCCTGCAGAGAAGCACTTCTCGGCTCTTACCTTCAACGCCGGCGCGTCTGGCTCACCGCTTACTGCTCCCGCCTCCCCCAGAAACCAAGATAGCTGCCAGCTCTGAGGAGATTCCTGTCCCTCTTTCAGCACTGGGCTGACCTCCGATAAACTAGTCCTCTGGGATCCTGCTGAGACTCCGGTGGGGAGGGCAGGCTGGGAAGACAGCTGTCGAGCAGATGCTGGTGCGGCATTTCCCAGCTTGGTCGGTCCAAAGCCCCTTCTGGGGAACGTGTGCCTGTGTTTTCCAAGCTGCCCCCTCGCTGCTGCCTCATGAAATCTGGGGGAGCAGACAAGAATCCTGAAGACCACCCAGGGCCAACATAATCCAAGACAAGATTGTACTGAGGCTTTCCATGTAGCCCCCAAGCATCCGGCGGAAGAGTCACCTGCTGCTCCACAAGTGTCTTTACAGAGCTGTAGGCAAATGCGACTGGCCACTGGCTAAAAGGCACCTCCCCTTCAGCCCAGTCTGCCTTAGATCTGAGAACTTGGTTATACAGTGTGCTATACATTTATACATTACAAACCACAACAGCTGGACAAAGGCTTAGATGTGAGCCCAGCTGCACCTCCTGGGCCTTCTGACCTTTTCTGTTTTGTTTATAAATAAAACGATAAAACTATTTATCTGACAAAATGACTTCTTTCAAGCTTGTATCAAGTATATCATTACTCTTCGGGAACTCAAAAGGTTTGTTTTGCAGGGACCGCAAAGCTTAACTCCAGCTGCAGCACATGGGTTTATACAAGGATTGGTGGAGATTCAGGCACGACACAAACTGATGTAATGTCTCACTACCTAAGCAGGTGGGTGAGCATGGCACACTAATCCCGTGGCCCAGCACAATACAAAAGCCTAATCTCATGGAAGTTCCTTCTTTCGTTCGGACACTGCTTCCCTTGTGGCAGCAAGGAACGGGTTTCAGCCACTGGCGGGGGTGCTTATTATAGTTTGCCCAACATGCTTAACCAGGATTGTCAAGATTTAGTCCACTAAGACAATTTTCTGGTCTCACAGGACATGTTGAACCATCCTGCTTGCTGGTGGGTGTGCACATCCACTGAACCACAACCAGCCAGCTGTGCTTTTGCCTAGCATGTGCAAAGCTCACACCAGCGTCATGCCCCTTAAGAGTCTTCCTTCCAGCCCATTTGACCATCTGTGTGGCCCTTTGGTGCACTTGATCCAGCCTGGCTTAAAGCCCATGCCGCAGCACAAAGGGAGCGTGCCCGGCTCACTAGAGGCAGATCCCACCCCTTTTTCTGTAAAGCAGGCAGGGATCCAGGACAGGAACTAAGGATTCCTTCATAAATACTTCTCTCAGTCTTTCACTTCTGCATTAAAACTAGTTCTTGTGAAAAGTTGAATTTTTGGATCCTGCCTCCAAAACAAGACCACTGCACTACTCCATTTTGGACATGAAGTTGCAAAACCAGCTATTAAAAGCAGGACATCTCATTAAACCAGATGGTCTTTATTTCAGTGCCAGTATTACAGGTACAACACAAATGTCCCAGAAGAACAAATTCAAATGGAATCCAGGACTGACAGACTCAGGAAATGAAGGGGGGGGGGCGGGGCAGGAAGCAGCTTTGCAGTGGAGTCTTGAGATGAGTCTTTCTGCAGCTAATAGGTGCCCCCCCTCCATCTCTAAGCAGTTTGCCCAGGAACACACCTTTCCTTTCTACTCATCCTACCACAGCTGACAGCCAAGGAACAGACAAAAGGAGGTCCAAGATTTGGGGTGGGGGCACATTGAAAAATGACTTGCTAGAGCAGTCAGTCTCGTCCATCATGATGCTTCTTCAAAGAGGCACTGGCCCAAAATGGGCTTGGCTTCACTGCCCATTGTCCTGCCAAATCCTCTAAGCAGTGCTTCTGTCCAGAACAGCAGATCCACATGGGACTCAAGCCACTGCTCACCAAGGGTGCAGTCATGTGTAGAAAAGGCCCCCAACATCAGGGGAACCCAAGGAGAAAAGAAGGGCACCAGCATCCTTGAACTTGAACAAAAGCGTCTAAAGATGGTAACCAGGTAAGAAGGAGCCAAGCCAAACCCATCTCACCCACCCATCTGCTGGAGACAAGGTGGTGGCGGCAGCGGCGGCGGCAGCTCCCTTCTTGACGGGGGAGGGGGGAGAGAGCACATGCCCCAATGTGCCCCCCTTCCCAAAACAAGGGAACGTGGCTTCTGTGGTGGATGGGGCTCAGCAGTTCAGGAGGGGGGAAAGAGAGTGCGCAAGGTTCTTGAGAGAGATGCTTCAGGATGAGCAAGGTCAGTCCTCCTCCACTGCAGCAGCAGCAATTCCCCCAGCCATGGTGAGGTTGGGGGATCTCTGGAGTCACAGGCTCTGCCCAACGTTCCTTTGGCCGACCAGGTAGGGTGAGGAGAGCAGGGCCACAACTCACTGCCAGGACTGGGGGGGGAAGGAGTTGACTTCTGCCAGGTCCTGCATTGCCGAGCCCTTGTGGTTATAGGTCAGCTTGATCCGCATGCGGAGCTGTTGCTACAAAAACACAGAGAGATGAAAACTGACTGGGGGGTGGAGAGAAGCCAACCCCCAAGAGTGCCCAGATAGGATGCCAAGACACACGGCCGACAAGGGAACAGCAAAGCGAAGGAACCAATGCCGTATCTTCCTCCGCTCAAGGCTCTCTTGCTTCCTCCCTGTTCAACTGAACCACCCCTCCCAAGGGCCACCTGAATGGAAGGGGCTGGAGAGCTGCCTCAGCTGCAGACCCCGGCTTACCTTTTGCGGATTCAGGACTTTGATGACTTGTGTGACGGTCCCCGTGTTAAACGCTGGGATGCTGCTGCTGCTGGGAGACAGGAGCTGCAGCTGGAACGTCTAGAGGGGAGCAAGTAACAGGGCTACGCTGACTTCTCGGTGACGGCTCTTCCCAGGGAAACAGAGGCCCTCGCCTCCAGGGCAACGCCAGGCAAGCCCCATCAGAAACCACCCTCAAGGCTGCCTGCAGCACAGAGTCTTCTGATGGCCATCTTCCTTTTTTAACATCATGGCATGAGTTAGCCCTACTCCAACCTGAAAGACCTGACCCACCTTTGGTACCGCAGCCTGGAAAACAAAATCTGTCATGTCCGCGTCTGTACTGTTGGAGGCCTGTATGGTGATCACGGTGACACTGGGGTTGGTGTTGGAACGCTCAAAAGCAAAATCAATCTTTAGCCCATTCTTGTTGTAGGCTGTGATTGGAGGAATGCCTGTGAAGAAGCAGCATTGCTCAAGTCCTGGGGCTGCCTACAACCTTCCTGACTTTTTAGAAGCTCAGATTCCAACACCCTCACAGGTGGAGATGGGAGGAGCCATGCTCTCTCCCTCCTGCCACCAACTGCTGCAGGAGAAAGTCCAGCTCTGTTTTGTTTTTCAGTTTTTGAATCCTGGCAACCAACTGGACTAGTCCCTGCAGTTTTCTTGGTAAGGTTTTTTGGAAGTGGTTTGCCATTGCCTCCTTCCTAGGACTGAGAGAGAATGACTGGCCCAGTGTCACTGAGCCAGCTTCATGCCTCAGGCGGGACGAACTCACAGTCTCTCAGTTTCTAGCCCGACGCCTTCACCATGACACCAAACTGGCTCTAGAAAGTCAGGCGACGTTCATCAATATTGCACCACCACCACCCTGCAAGTTAAGCCGCTCTGTTTGCTGGAGTAGGCTTAATCAGCAATACTCTTTGTTTTTAACTGGGGTTACAGTCAGTCTTCCTGATAAATATCTTCAATAGAAAGGAGGGATATACATTTCTAGATGTTAGCAATTCCTTTCCATACATCTGCCTAATTCCTCAAATCCAGAGCATTCTACATTCTCACCAGAAGATACGTCATTAAAGATGGGCTGTGAGGAAAGTCCATCCAGCAGAAATGGAGGCTGTGGTATCTGTGGGGCAGGAGCCGGAAGACCTACAAAAACAACACAGAAAGCCCTATAGCTCTCAAAAGCCAAGCTTCCCACCACCCTGTTCTTCTCCCTCCTCAGCACAGGATCTCACCTGTTGTTGGATTGAGATCCCCAAGGAGGTCCAGCAGCTCCCCACCAGCAGAAGCTGCCTTGCTGGAAGGGGCCGTCGATATGACAGGAGTGATGTCATTGCTTCCCAAAAGATCCAGCAGGTCATTGGCCTAATGAAAAACATGGAGCCAGCCTATTAACACACCTGGACAAAAGAGCTTGCAACTCAGAAGAAAACCAGCACCATGGAAGGAGCCAGAGTTTCTGAAGAGGAGTAGCAAGAAAGCCATCAACTGCTCTTAAGATAGTGAAATACAACTTGCTCCTGCAACCAGCTATTGCTGAGAGCATGAATCGTACAAAACATTCACTTCTCTTACCTGGCTGGCTGGTGGCAGGCTGGAAAGGGGAGGCTTGGTCTCCAAGACTGTTGGCTCTGCTTCCCCGTTGGGCTGAGTAACATCTGTAGGACCGTTAGCTGCCAATTTCTCCAGAACTGGCATACGTTCAAGCAGAGCTGACCTGTGAGGGAGCAAGGTAACTCACTGGGTGGGAGAATCCTATGGTTCTACTCACATGGAAGGCTGGGGTAGGAGGCAACTGCCCCTGTTTAAGAGAGGGTCTCTCTAATAAAGGAACAAGTATGGCCAAAAGTGCCTTTCTGTAGCATAGCCACAATAAGCCATCAGCTAATCTCTTTCAGCTGGTGGCCGGACCTTGGGATGTGTGTTTAGGAGATAACAGATCAATAATACAGGTTGTCTGTTAGGCACAACATATTATATAAGCGCTAGAACGGTGTTACTTTATCTGGTTTTAGAGTTTATTAGGCTATGTGAAGAGATGCAGTTTTGCAAAGAATTTGGGAAGTAAAAAAGTTACAACTGAAACACTCTGAGAGATTCAGGATAAATATCCTTAAATTTAAGATGCATTTCTTACATAATCTTCTCTCATTATCGATCTATTACTATCTGCCCAGACATGAAATGTGACTTACAAACTAGTTAGAAGACAATAATTAACTATAGTCCAAAGAAGCATTTTGCTCTTCAATAGAGCAGCTCATTATTTCAGTACAATAGTAAACAGCTCTTTTACCAGCTCTGCATTCACTGAAAAGTGCATCATAACTATGAAGATGTTAGATTTACTTACTGATCAGAATCCTTTAGTATACATTCTGTATTAATACAATATTTGATTCTGTGTTCTTAGTCCAAGGAGAGGACATTCTTGGCCTCAGAATGATTCAAAGATAAATTAAAGTTGGGTCTAAGACCTAGAGGCATATATTTCAAGGGAATGGACAATATGTTTCAAAAATCCCAGTGCTAAGTTAATGGGTTAGTGAGAACAGTCAAAGACAGGCTGCTTCTTATGGACAAGAGGCCTACAAACATTGGAAGAGATCAGACATACCCTGTAACTGCTAGACTACAACCCCAGCCATAGTATGCTTTACTCCCACCCGCTAAGCAGAGATAATGCGCAAAGAGTTTTGATCAAGTCTACCTTTCAGCAGGAGCCACTCTTCAGCTTCCAGACACGCATCACAGAGCGCATCACCTGACCACAAAGGGAAGGCAACAAGGTCACCTGTCCCGGAGCTCCAGGACTCACCTCATGTGGTCATACTTTCTGAACAAAGCGTTGTACTCCACTGCCCTCTGCTGGAGCTCCACGTCAATACTACTGCCATATATAGAGACCACCTTCTTAATGCGACTGGAGGTGAAGAGAAGAGGGAAGAGGTGGTGAGGGCAGCACAGAAAAGCTTGATTTAGCAAGCATGCCGGTCCCAGCCCGTTCACCACAGCAGGGTGTAGACACAACTACCATGGCCCTGGTGGCAGTAAATACGTTACCCATGGAAACGCCTGACCACTGTCACAACTTATTCCTCTGAGACGCAACAGAGAAGACAGCACTGGAGACTCCTTTTCCAAATGTCAGCTCTCTGGAGGGTTTAGCGCTTTCCAGAAGCTTTTAAGTAGAGCTCCGGAGGCTTGGCTGTAAAGGTAAACCCCTTCTATACCCTGGAGGAACTCACTTGACTGTGCAAGTGAACCGCGTTGACAGTTTCATGATAGCGGTGAGGGCATAGCCCCGTGTGACCGACGCCGTCAAGTTGGAGACAAGGATACTTTCTAAAACATCAAGGACTTCATCCTCTGTGACCTGGGCAAACCAAGGGTGCAGACGAGTATAAGAAAGGTGGGAAAGGAGCCACCTGGCCAAAAGCTAATGTCCCAGAAACCAGTCTGTTTCCTTCAAGCAGAACATCCCTGTCCTTCTCCGGTCAACAAACCTGGATTGGCTCCTCCTCCTCACACTGACCAGATACCAAGAGATCTCCATATTCACCAATGCACCAGGAAGCCACCTGTACCAGGGGTTGCTAGCAGAGGAGAAGGAAAGGTGGCCTTAGCAATGTTCTCTGGCCAGAGACAATCAAGAGAGTTTTCCTACCCATGCCTACACCCACGGTACTTACTTGGGAATAATCTCCCAGGATGGCTTTGTAGAGTTTCTGTACAGTGTAGGCGTGCATCTCCATGCTATTGGTGATCAGCTGGATAAGGTTGGGCACTGCATCATCACGGACATAACTCCCTGCCTGGAAGGAGGAGGAAGAGGAGACAATGATGGCATTACTCCACAGCCAGGGAGTGGCACTCAGAGAGAGATTTCTATTGGGGAAGCAACAGAGGTTAGGCCAGCCAATCACACACCTCTATTTTTAAGGTCAGGGGGGTTATATAAAAATATAATAGAACACAAAGTTCTAGTACTCTGTAAGCCACTTAGAGTCCAACTGATTTCAGGTGATCACTTAAATGTTATTAAACAAATAAAATGCTACATAAGCATAACATAGTTCGCAAAATTCCACAGTCCAACTCTCCTTCAAAACAGCTGTAAAACTTAACTGACACAGAAGGATGGTCTTGTAGCGATATGAGTAGTACAGGTAGTCCTTGACCTAAGACCATTCATTCAGCGACTGTTTGAAGTTATGTCAGTGCTGAACAAATGGTGGTTACTACCAGTCCTCGGAGTTCCGGCCATCCCAGTACCCCTGCGGTCACGTGATTGTGATCTGGGTGCTTGGCAACCAGATTGCACTTACGACCAGTTGCAGCACCCTGCAATCACGTGATCGCCATTTGCAACCTTCCACGCTGGCATTCCCCAAAAAGTTAATGGGGAAGCCAGCAGGGAAGGTCACAAGTCGCTGGGATGTCTCCCCCACCTGCCCCTCCTCCCCCAGTCCCTCTGCACTCACACCACGCCAGCCGCTCACACATCCTGACACCCTCCCTGACCCCGCCTCTCACACGCACCCGCACACGCTCCCTTGCTTCTTCCTCCACCCGGCAGCAGCCACTTATCTGCCTGCTGGCCTGGGACTTACAACTTCCTGCTGCCTTCCGCAAGCCAGTGAGGAAGCCAGTAGGACTGTGGTAGTTGGTTAACAGCAGCAACCAGGACTGCAGGGACTGCTGTCGCTAAGGGATGCGGTCACACTTTATGATTACATTAGTGATGGCAATTCTGATCCCAACTGCCCTTGTAAGTCAAGGACTTTGTTGATGGTTTACTGCATATTAGTAGGCTAAACAGAGAAACTGCTGAATAGTTCTTAATTGGCCTTACAGTGCAGAGAAGAAGAGAGGGCTTCTAAAACAGGTTGACCAGCATGAACTATTTAAACTGGTCTCCAAGTAGATGGCCATTGCAAATAATAATAATAATAATAATAATAATAATAATAATAATATTAATAATAGCAGCAGCAGCAGCAGCAACAGCAGCAGCAGCAGCTGCAATAAAAAAATTTAATTTATATGACACCAGACTCCCAGCGACTCTGGGAAGTTTATAAATTGTTAAAAACATTTAAAACAAGAAAACCACACAAAACAAAGAAGAGCAGAGACAGCAGAGGTCACAAACCCAGATGGGGACAAAGGAAAAGAAGAAAAGGGGGCTTCCATCGCGCTTGCCGAAGGCCAGGGCAAACAGCCAGGTCTTCAGGGCCCTTTGAAACACCAGTAGGGTGGGGGCCATTCAAATCTCATTCCAGAGGGCAGGCACTGAGACAGAGAAGGCGTGCTTCTGGGGTCCCAACAGAAGGCATTGTTTAATTGAAAAAACTTGGAGCGTGCCAACCCTGCCAGACTGACCCAGTCAGGCAGATATTATGGGAGACAGGCAGTCCCTCAAGTAAAGTCCTATGCCATGTAGGGCTTTACAGGTAGCAACCAGCACTTGAATCACACCCAGAAGTAAGCTCCCAACCAATGTAGCTCATGTTATTTGTGGCATGCTTGGCTGACTGGGTTCTTCCTGCCCACATGCAGCAATATTAGTCCCTAGCCCCCTTCAAATGCACAGCAGCAGCCAATCAGACTATGAACAAGAATGCATTGGAAGGCCTGCTGCCTGACACACATGAAAGCACAGTGCGTGCCTCTGGAGAAGCCATGCTCAAGACAGCACTTACCGTTGTCAAGACTCGCATGATTGTATCTATGTGCCAGCGTTTAGAAGGAGCATATCTGGAAAATCAACAAATATACGCTCAGAGAGGATTGCATGCCAGTAACTGCTCTGCAGCCCCAATTTCCCCACATATTCAAGCACAGTACTGGAGTCATCTGGACTGCATTGCAGACATTTATGAACTGAAGTTAATCCCTGCATTGGGGCAAAGGGGGACTTATGGGGGAGCGATGATCACCAATATTATTTGGCTCAATGCACAATGGCACCTAGGCAATCTTGCAGGAAGGATGGCCTAACAGCAAGGTTCTAGCATACAAATGTACCACCCTTTCTCCAATGGAATCCAATTTCTATTGCTGTTCAAGTCAACACAGCAGCTAAGAATGGGGCGGCAGAGCAAGAAGAGAGTTTCATTGTGTTAAAAGTTATTGTGAAGGGCAAAGAACCCCGTTACTTGTGTGCCATCCTCTGCTTAGTGCAAAGGTCTCTCTAGTTAACAGTTACTGATCCAGACACCAGCGAAATCCAAGCTAGCCTTTTTAGATGTTCCAAGATGGAAGCCTCCAGTCAGACAGCAGGCTTTCTTACAACATAGCCTCTAAATGTTGATTGTGGGACTAGAATGGGTGGCAAGACTGGCCAGAAATGACTCAATACACAAGCTCTTAGGAGATCTTACTTTTCTGCTGCAAGAAATATTCCTGATGCACAATCTGCCTTGAACTCTGGCTCACAAGAATCCAAAAAATACAGCAACTCTTTCATCATTCCCCGAATGTTATTCCCATTCACAAGAGCAAAGCTGAGTTCCATTGCGCGCCTGGTAAAGGTAAAAGGGATTCATTGGCCATAGTGCACCACCAGGAACTGACACATGGTTTATAGCCCGTTTGACATCACAATTTCACCCAATGCGGAAGGAAGAAGCTGGGGCTCTGCAAGAACCATGGCACTCAGGAGACGATTCCTGGGGCCACAGGCCTGTTTGGTTAGTGACTTGAGTTTACTAGGTCATTCTCAAGCATCATCCTACAACTGCATGAATTAAGAAGGCCAGGTCTCCTAGAACTGTCAAGACTGCTTCCCCACCAATGAAGTTGTCAAATTTTGAATGGGTCCCAACCTAGAAACAACCCTTCCTGTCCCTGAATGACTAAGCACAATCAACCATGTGTGCATATCAGTCTCCAGTTCTGATAATTTCCTAAACTTTGAGATAATCTCTAAAGGCTGACATTTCAATACTTCAGCTTCAACAACAGTGATTTGCTAGGACAGCTTAATGAAGACCCAACAGAACTTGCATTAATTAGACACTGTAAAATAAAGAGATCAGTTAAAACTGTAGAGGAAATCCATTCTGTTTTACATTCATGTTCAGTAACAACACTCCATGACAAATTGTTACAGATAGCCCTTCTTTCTTCTGACATCCTAAATCTTTACCTACAAAGGGTAAATTTACTAAATCTATCCCAAGGTGACTCAAAATTCCACGAAACTGAAATTCTGTAGAAGACATTTCTCTTTTTTGTTGCAAAAGCAATCTCCTCAATGCTAGAAAGGATGAAAAAGACATTAGCAAATATGATCTAGCCTGATAATTAGTGATGAATCCTGAGAGTGCAAAGATCTATATTTAACTCTTACAATTGTAGGACTAAATTTTAAAAACTGTGGGTTGCATCTACAAAATGCTGTGTGATTTGAAAAATTAAATTTATAGCCTCTGCCCCACCATCATTATTGACTCACTCACCCCTGCTGGCTCTCATAACACCACCCTGTCTTCTAAGACTTCCAAATCTGACGTTAAGTTCTTCAATGAATATTTAGTTCACAACACCAAAACATTTAAGCAATAAGCAAAATTTCAATCTATTCTTAGGGCATATCATCTTTTTTTTCTCCAGAGAAAAGGACAAGGACATTTACTACAGTGGATAGATTATTCCAAAGATTTCCAGGGCTGTTGAGATCCACTTCTTGACATAAAAAGCATGCAGAATGCTGCAGAGGCCATCCCAAGGAAAATAATGTTTGGATATAATTCTTGGCTCCCTGGAAAAGATTAGCTAAAAGAAAAGAAAAAAGAAAAAAACCAAGCAGGAGAGACACTGGACAGCCAGAGGGTCATCTATGATCACAGCCTGATTTTTCCTTCTAGCTTCACTCACCGTTTGATGGAGACATCCAGATCCTTTAAGCAGTCCACAATGGTGCTCCGGTGCCTCTGGACAGCATTGTGGTCAGTCTGTACAGTCTTCAACAAGGACGTCAAAGCTACATATCTGAGAAATAAGAAATGAACGCTTTAGATGATAGCTGCTCTATATCACAGCACACTGAAGGGCTCCTGCAGAGAGCAAAGGGGCAGACAAGTCCACTCAGACAAACCTCCCAGAGTCAATTTTGGCCAAATGGTCTGCTAAGCAAAGGAAATACCTCATCATGGCATGAAAAAGAAACTAGAATTAACTGTTGTATTGGGCTGAGCAGAAAATACATTCCCGGCCACACCTCAGAGATGCTGGTGCTAACCCAGGATGTCAGGAGAAGACCAGGCCTGTTCTAACCATAAAATGCATTGATAGGCTTACCTTATATTCTTGTCATTATTGAGCAAGAACCGACCAAGAATGTTAATGGCCAGCACCTGCAGAGAGAGACAGACAGGCACGGTCACAAAGAGCCTCCTGTCTGGATTTTCCACTCTCCAACAAATAATGTCCAGAGGGGGTGGGAAGTGGGAGTAGCAAGGGAAGACACTGGTCAACCAAGGAACTAAAGCACACAGGCTAAATCCCACTGATGCCCCAATCAGACTTTTCCTTCTGAAAAGTTCTGGTGCTCATGAGGAAGCCTGGAAAAGCGATGTTCCGATGTGGCAGCCGTTGTCCCTTGGGAACCCACAGAGCCAAAGTGACGTACTCTCAGGCCGCTCTCAGACTTTATGTCCATGATAGTTAAGACAGTTTCATAAAGAATGGCATTTCCCACATTTTTGCTTGTTTCCGTGTTTGTGGCCACCTGAAATAGAGAGGATGGTTTACAGTTTTTTGGTTTCCAGTCCAGGACCTCCTAATCACCACCTGCCTGTAGTCCCCTCACCTGGGCAAGAATGTCATTCATTGCTTCACTGGAGTCATCATCGTTTCGGCCCAGAATTCTCAGCAACCGCAGGATTCGAACCTGCAAAAGATCATGTCTGTTGTCTAAACTTCTTAGGTTCCTGAAGACAACTCACAGAGCAAGCAAATTCTGCTCCCTGCCTCCAAAACAACTGACCTGCAGAAAGGGGTCACTGATCCCAGAAACGTCATGCTCTGGAGAATAGCCCGACATAATAAGGTTTTTCAGAATGCGAACAAGCTGGGGCACAAGCTGAAAAGAACAGAGAGACATCAGGAGTTGGATTTCAGGCTCTACAGAGACATCAGGAGTTGGATTTCGGGCTCTACGACTTGCGGTTCTATTTGATGAGTCTCTCGCAAAGAAAAGTCCCTTTGCCTAGCTTCTCCCCAGCATATTTAACACTCGGGGTCTTTTGGCCCACAGTACTGTATGGTGGCAGCAGTCCATGCCTCTGCACAGAAACAAAAAATGCTGTAGTTGCAAGATGTAAACTGGCAGGGTGGGGCAAGACTGATGCCCAGAATCTCTGAATGGGATCAGGGTGGTTCCCATTAATAAGAGCCCACTGAATTCAGCCCTGAAATGATTGGAACCCAGCCCATCCTTCTCTCTGCCTCTTTTTTTCCACCCCAAATTTGCTATGAAAACACACCAGCAAAAGGATATTCTCTATTTAGCAAAGTGCTGTGGTTATAGCAATGCAAGTCTCTCCAAGTCTGGAGTAGCAGGATTAATCCAACAGAGAAGAAGAGCAGCTTTGCCTATCAGCAACAGGCATTTGCCTCTACCAACCCATAGCAAGCATGCACTGCATGGAGGGGGGGAGGGAAGCAGGGAACGTGAGCACCTTCTTACCTTTTCATTCTAACCCACCAGAGCAGGATTCCAAGCAGACAAAGGGGACAAAAGAGATGAAGTTAGGTACTGGGCAGAGAAGACTCAGCTTGCAGCATCAACCACCATCACCAACACAACATCAGGCAGCCAGGACACTTGAGACGTTGAGGGTCCTCCTCTCCCAACCACCACCTTCCCCAGGGGCCACTTCCATATTCCCTTCGCATCCACTGATGGCATGCAAAGCCTAGGCCTTTCTAATGTCAAGGCTGAGCAGTGGAAGCAGCAGCAACAGCAGCACCTCTCTTGGCTCAGATCTCTTTCAGTTATATCTGATAGGCCATTTGTTCATAGGACAAACCAAACCAAAGATACTCTAACAGGCAGAAAGGGGTGCTGCTTATCATGGGTGTCTACAAGGTACAACACACATCCTGGCATGCACTCGGGGACCCTCTTGCCACAACCAGGAAAAGAAGCTTATTCTTCTCGCTCAAAGGACGAGAACAGGAACCCGACTACACAAAACTCTGAGCTGGTCTCACCTTTCTGAAGTGGGCAAGCATGTCTGGGCTTCTTTCACACATTTCAGTGAGGAGGACAACAGAAGTGTGAAGGACACCTGTGTGGAGGAACACATGAACCCACATTTTATATGGCCACTACAGAACAAAGTTGTAGGAAGATGCCATGGCTAAAAAGAATTATTACCATGGTTCTTCTCATTCAGCAGGTTTTTTGTGGCTGGCAAAAACATCTCCATCAGTTCAGGCACCTTCCTGATGACATGAACGGCACATAGGGCTGCCTGTAAATGAATGGGAGGGATCAGCACATTCTAAGTACTTCTTCAGTGCTCCCCCAAAAAACAGGCTGCTTTACTTGGGCTTTATTCAAGTTCTGGGATTTACAAAATTGGGCAGGAGGCTCAGAAGCCTGTAGGAACAAGAGACATATGCTGCCAAGAGAAAGGCAACAATCTAGGGTAATGCTCCATGGGCACAGCCTCCTTCCCCTGACAACTGAAATGAAGTAAGCCAAAGTCTGCAGAAGAAAGAGAATTTCACCAGCCACTGATGGCAGCAAAACCTCCCTAAGTTCAAGGAAGCTCAGTCAGTCAAGGAGATACCTTTTTCCTCAGGTAGGAGTTAGATGTCTTCAGAAGCTTCTCCACCTCCCCCGCAAGGTCTCGGCACATTTCAGAAGAACCCATGCAGCCCAGGGTGCAGAGTGCCAGGCCCTGCACGTATTGTGTGCTGTGATTAAGGTCACTGCAGATGAAGAGAGTAACAGGTTAAGGAGCTGCCAAGGAAGAAGCCAAGAACCGGGGAGGAAGTGCATCAGATGTTGTTTCTGGACAGCACAACTCAACTGTGAATGTTCACCTGCCAGTGTATGGAGTGCAAATGAAATGGTTTCTCAACCAACAGAGAGAGTTAAAGTCTCTGGAAGCCTCTGGCCAAGAATCCCTAGTTTCAATGCCAAGTCACTGGTGCACATAATGAATACTCAAGAAGCCTACAGGTAGAGAGTAGGAAGCTTGCGCTTTGTCTCTAGCATCTTCAACAGGCCCAGCTCAACTCCTCAACTCCCTGTCTCTTACAGACTATGCAGGAACAGCACATTTCTCCTTTCTGTCTAAGGTACTCAAAGAAGTAGGAGAACAAAGACCGCTCAGAATCAGGTTCCAAGCACTAGATAAAGATTTCTTACTTCCACCCTCAGTCCCAGGAGAGCAAGCAGCCTTACTTCTTGATGCAATTGGTCATGAGGAGATGAACATCCTGCCTCTCATCCAGGAGTAACATGGCTCCAAGATATCCAATGCGCTTGTCTGTGAATTTCTGAGAGGCGATCAGCTTTAGGCACTCCAGCTGCAAGTGGGACAGAGAAGTCAGTGGGAGCCATTTTTAAGCTTTAGCGTTTTCATTACACGAAGGTCCCTACATGACCAAAGTGATCCCTGCCCAATGGTTCAAAGCTGGAAAGAAGCTTGGAGAACATCAGCTGCCTGATATGCTTGTGTTTCAAATTCCCAGACCAGTCCTGGGCTGCTGCAGGAGAATTAAAATCTGTGTCCACAGAGCAGCTGTGGAAAAAAAAAATCAGCATTCCCCTTAGAAAAGGATAATGTGAAATCTCCAACTTAGCACGCTCCCCACTTGCCCTGGCAAGTCAATAAAAAAATGTAGACTTCCATAGTATGTATGTATTTATAGGACTTACATGGCCGCTTATCACATAGAGATCCTAGGCAGCTCACAGCAATCAACAAGAAGAGAACTAAAACAGAACAGCCCTTCCCACCAGGCACCAGACCAACCAACTGTAAACCTTCTGGCTCAACCTCCATCCTAGCCCAAATACAGTATGTAAGATTACAAAAAGCTCACTTTTATTAATTTTCAATACACAACTATAAAAAAGAAAAATGAGGCACGAATGCCAAATCCCCCGGCCCAAAAACCCAAAGGATATAAGAAAACCAGATAAACCAAACAAAAAGAAAAACCTAAATCACATAACACAATGATTATATCCACACAGAGATTACTAACTCAGAAATGTGAATCACCCATGCTGTCCCTGGGCTCACAGGATCTCAAATATTCCAGGAGCACTTTGAGAGACATCCAAAAGGAGGATTTGGTGAAATCAAATGAGAAAGCTTTAAGTTATCTTAACTGCGTACTGATGCAGTTTTGGCATAACTGAGGCTGACAGGAGTAGGTAGGTGGGGCTTAAGGGCCTAACAAGCAGCCTCAACACTGGTTTTCTCCGCCTGCAATGGCTGCTGCTATAGAAACACTGCAAAGCTGGGTTCACAGTACGCTCCATGAGCAGTTCTGAAGGAGCAGCCACACCAATCAAGCAACAGGAGAACATCATATCGGGGGGGGGGGGGGAGGGAATTATGTAATGATGGAAGGAGTCTGCAGCATGCCCCATTATACAAACTCCAGACCAGTTTCAACATGCTAGACAAACTCTGCACAATGGTATGGCATAAGGAACAGGTAAAGGCGCAGCATCTCACGTCTGGGGGCAGGAGAGGTTACTATTTGTCCCAAGTCAGATCAAAGCTGACTCAATACCTGAAGTCTTATTTGGAGGGCATCAACCTCGGGAAAGGCGTTTTGACTGAATAATACACATCATCCTATTTTTCTGAAGTAATATTAGCTGCCATGAAACAAAATCCATGTCACATAACCTGGAGAAATATTCTTTGGCCATCAATGGAAACTGTGAGATCCTCTTCCTCTCTCCTGCAGCAGTTTCCAGAAGCCTTCTCCCACACTCATAATGGTAAAGATTCTAAGGCACTTAGCTGCTCATCAAATGGGAAGGCTGTATGTCCAAGGTCTGGATTTCAAGGGCAGAGAGCGCTCACCTGTTTACCAACCCAAAAGAAGGTGGCTCACCTGTCCAAAGTGGGCAGGGTAGCCCAGCATGTGCATGTACAGCAACTTGGCTACATTCCGGCAGCGGTACGTGTTGTCCTCTTCTCGAAAGGATGATCGGATAGCAGCACATTCTTTCTGTATCATCTCCCTTTCTTCTGCCTGTGTGCGTGCAGTCCGGATGGTCCGGATCAACTCCCGGAGTCTGATGGGGGCTGGCATCCTCTAATAAAAGGAGGGCCAGAAGAACAGATGAAATTTATGCACACAGACTTTAAATTCACGCTGCAGGAGAATTTCCCAAATAAGAACCTCTTTGCTAATCTTGATCCATTCTGAGTATTTCCTATGGTTAATCCAGGGTTGCCATCCCAAGCCAGCAGTCTGAAACCACTGTATAGAGGAGTACTGTACAGAGTGCAACCCATGGATGTGTGGAAATAGCAATACCTCTATTGCTGACAATGAATACCCTTAGAAATAAAATAGAATGTAGCTGTATTTCCTACTTGTAAGTAAAAGGCAATGCACTCTTCTGTACTCATGGCAGCCCAAAATATGGATATGCTTCTTTCAGAAGGATACAGGTGGTCCCAGGTCATGACCACTCATTCAGCACCCAAACTTACAAAAGTGCTGAATAAATGGTAGTTATGACCGGTCCTCAGAGTTCTGGCTGTTGCAGGGCCCCTGCAGTCACGTGATTGCAATCTAGGCACTCAGAGTCCAGCTCACAATTATGACGTCACAGTGAGCTGCAGTTACATGACTACAATTTCTGACATTCCCTGCTGGCTTCCCACAAAGTCAATGTGGAAGCCAGCAGGAAGTCAGAAGTCATGGTCATGTGAGGTTCTCACTTAATGACCCACGCAGACCTCAGTTAATGATGGTAACCAGGGATTGATGGAACTACTGTCATAAGTCGGCATGGCCATGTGACGTTGCACTTTATGTTCACGTTGCTTTGTAATGGCAATTCCAGTCCCAATTGCTGTCGTAAGCTGAGGACTACCCGTACTCCTGAATGACTTCACGTAACTTCAGATACCACTTTTTAAGTAATGGAGATTCTCCTATGGGAGATGAATTGTCCCCAGAAAAATACTATAAATGCTATTGGGGTGGGAAGCAATAAGGGTTAAGACTACTTTTTTTTTTAAAGCAACTCTAGAAAAGCTCCAGATACATAGGTTTGAAAATAACGTAATTGTGAGGTCATGAAATGTCACACTACAGTATACACTTCTTAAAATTGGGCAAGAAGCTGCCAGAAATGCTAATCCATACAAGTAAGTACCAGGCAATTAATTCTACAACATTTCATGTTGGTTTGATGTACTTAAAAAAGAAATTTCAGAGCTAGCACCAGTCCTTCCTTACTAGTTGCAATTCCTCCTTCAGCAGAACAGTTGACTCCCCAAGCTGATTTCATAAGGTCCTCCTCACACCCAATTTCAAGGGCTGTTACAGGGTTAGGGTTAGGGTGAAGGAAACATTAACATGACCTGTTCTTAAGATGTATTTTATAACATAAACCATGTTTATTTTTTTTACCACCTCACAAAAACAGCAGCAATCAAACAGCACAAGAAGTCAATCATACAGTTAGATGAGAAGGAACAATTGAATGATTCCTAGGAACATCACAGTCAAATGCATGGCTCAACTGTAGCACATGAATGCCAGTCCAAGAGGACCTTTGGAGTCAAATGGACACCCTGTGTTTCTAAAGCAAGTTCATTGAGATGAGGATATATTGTGAAGAGCTGTAGAAACTAAAGACCTGTCAGCTTGACACCTATACTGGGTAAATCTTTGAATATAATAACAATTAAATAACAAATTAAATTAAACAAATAGAGGCAGGAGTTTTAGGTATGTTTGCCACCTTGAGTCATATATAAAAAGGCAGGATAAAAGTAATAACAATAATATATAATAAAGATAAAAATAAAGCTAGCAAGTTTGCGAGCACTTGGATAAACATGCTACAATTAACAGAAACCAACATGAGTTTGTTACAAAGAAATCATACCATACTACCTTCAACTCCTTTGACAGAGTTAGTAGTTTGGAAATTCGGGGGAGTATACATGGACCTCCGCAAAGCCTTTAACAGAATGCCTAATGATATTCTCCTTAATAAAAAAGTAAAATAGGGGCTAGATGATGCCAATCAGATAGATTCACAGTTGGCTGAATGGCTGTACCCAAAGAGTCCTCATTAATATCTCTACTTCAGCTTTGACGGAAGTATCAAGTAGGGAGCATAGGGCTGTGTCTTGGACCCTATGCTGTTCAACATTCTCATCAGTCACTTGGATAAGGGAGTTGAAATGTCACTTGTAATAGTTGCAGATGACACATAGCTGGTGATGATGAAGGGTCAGAAAATCAAACCCTATGAGAAATTGTTAAAACGCCTGGGCACCTTTAGTCTACAGAAAAGATGACTTTGCAGAGATATGATACTAAACAGCTGAGGGGTTGTCACCCAGAAGAGGAGGGGGGTTATTCTCCATTGCCAAATCTACATTCAAGTCTTGGAGATCCTTCCTCTCTCTTTCTTTAGAACATGTTCAATGTTCTGTGAAGCTCTGCTAATTGAAGACACCCAGACTTGCTCAGAAGCAGCCCAAGGGAATCACAGCTTATTGGTACAACTTTACCCCCAGCTACAATGCTTATGAACCAAATATGCTAAATAACTGTTTGTAAATGGGGGGTTAAAACAAAATGCACTACCTCTGTAATCACCTCTAACATAGTACAACTACCTGATTTAATAATAAAGGGCATCTGCAACATGCTAACCCACAATCAGCTGAATAATGGTTTACTGTATTAACTTAATTTTATGGTTCAAGATACTGTACACTGAACCATAAACTAACCACCCAAGCTGAGTTAACACAACACACCAGGCTAATGGTGACAGGATACTTTATGACTAAGCATATTGTGTGAATACAGCTTAAAAGTGTCTATAAATTAAATCTACAAGGTTAGGGTTATTCTGATGGATAAATTACTTCTCTGTGTTTATACTGGTTATTACTAATTAGCTGTGACTCTCTTGTCTAACAATTTCCCTAAATCAGAAAGCAATGCCAAACTACATAAGTCTTGTCTGAAATCTAAAAGTACATCAATACAAGTATGATTCTTGCTCAGCTCCACTTGTTTACTTCATATTCTCCAACCATGCTTCTTTAATATATCTGCATCCTCTCAACACTCTCTGCGAACAGATCTCCTCAGATCATCAGGGCAAACTCATCCCACTGCTATTTGTGTTTTTGGTACGAAGGAGAAAGACATGAGGTCTAAAAGCTTTGTTAGTTAACAACCCCCCTCCCCTAGTACCAGAAGAAAGTTTTGTTTAGGGTTAGGATTAGTTCTTCCAAAATCTTAAATCTAAGATGGCAAATCTATGATGTATTCCCCATTGCTCATGTACAAGGCTCTGCTAACCCAAGTCAAAATGTATCGTTCAAAGACATCTGTATTAGAAGTCTTCACAATGACTTTCATTATTTAGGTCCAGTATATAACTTAGGAAGCCATTCAGTGGATGCAGCACTGCTGAAGGTACACAAAGGTGGCAACCTTGATTGCTTCTATAATAAGATTTACCAGAAATCCTATGTAAAAAGTTTGTAATGTATAAGGCTGGATTCATGTTTCACACTAAAATATGGCTTGTATGGCTAGGGTTTAATTGGCTGCATTAACCCAAGATATCCATGTAATCTAATGGTTAATATATAATCTGGGGGACCCAGGTTAAAGTTCTTTAACTCAACCATGGACTGCACTAGTTGTATTTGGTCCTGTCACTCTTCCAGCCCAATCAACTTCACAAGATGGTTACTTGGGGGAAAGATTAAAAGGACACTCCCATGCGTACCACCTTGAGCTCACAAAAGAAAAATGGGATACAAAATCAGTCAGCAGGATGTTTCACACAATGTCAGGATCTACGCAAACCAGAACCTTCAATTATTCTTACTTTGCTTTTATTGCTAACCATACTTTTGCTTTTATTGCTAACCATAGATCAATAGTGGAATACTGGGAATGTTATTCTAACAGTTTGCTTGACCTGCCATAAAAAGGGGGGGAAGAGGAGGCCAGGTGCCGTTATCTCTATCTTGAACCAGACATCCAAGGCCAGGAGGTGTGAGAACCGGAGCAAGGCACGAAGAGCTGCAAGCGGGAATAGAAACCTAGAAGGGGGGGGAAGTTGGGCTTAAAAAGACAAGGCTTTGCTATGTTGAATCAGACTCAACAAACTATGATGCTGTATGCCTCTCCTGAATAAAGAAATCTCTGATGGAACTTTTGGTCTCCAGAGGATTTACTGAACTTTGGGATTGAGTGTGCAGACTCTGACACACAATGTACTAAGTTATGCTATGGTTTAGTTGGTGTTGTAGCATGCTGTAAATTCACTAAACCATGGGTAAAAACCAGCAACATATTGAGATGAATTAACCCAGATAGCATTTTACATAAGCCATTTTCACATATACAGGCAAATTTTTCAAGCAAAAATTCTTTTCAGAGGAGTTTCCTTATGACAAGCCTCCTTTTCTGCTCCTGAAAAATATCATGCACATTCCTAGGAGCTTTTTTCCCCCACAAAATGGAAATTTAAAGACTTATTCTGTTGTAGTTAGTTTAGGATTAGTTACATTACATTAAGGCTGAGTAAGAGAATAAAGCAAAGATAATAACATTAACACCATAGGAACAGGTGTGCGAAGGAACAAATTAAAGTGATCTGGTACAGGAGGAGAGAGGAATTAATGTCTGGATTGGTCAGCAACACACCACATTGCTTTTATGACTCTGCAAGACAAATGCACCTGAGGGGGCAGGCTGTTTCATTATATTGGGGCCACCACTGAGAACTGCCTCTGGACCCCCCCCAATGCTTTACCTTCCTATGGGGTAGGAACCCTAAGCATTCCCCATGAGCATGAACACACAGGATGGGCTGATTCTAATTGGAGGAGATGGCCCTGAAAGTACATAGGAGTCCAGGCCTTATAGGTTAAGACCAGTACTTTCAATCGGGTCCTGGAAACTTTTTGCCAGAGTGCCTGTCACCTAGGCTGCTGCATTCTGAACTAATTCAATTCTTGAATTATCATCAAAGGCAGCCCCATGTAGAGTGTGCTTTGGTAATAAGAACACAAGGTAATATGGGTACGTTACTGCTGCCCCAAAAAACTGCAACTGGGGGAACCAGCTGAAGTTGGGCAAAGGCTCTCTCATCTGCAGGCTGTACCTGGTACTCTAAAAGGAGCCATGAATTCAAGAGAATAAATGCTGAAGATCTGAACCTGATGATTACAATCCCACCCTAATAGTCATATCACAACATCCAGCACTGCAAATAAAACTAAGTTTTGTCACAAGATGCTCCCACGTGGCAACACGAACAAAAGTGCTAACCAAAAGCACGAAACGTATTTACCCATGGCCAATATGTTAACCCTAACTTATTTAACTTTATAGGTGTGCTTGAAAGAGCTCTTGTAGTTTCCCTGTTTGTTTCCCCTTATCTTCAGGGTTTTGGAAGGGGCCCTTTCACTTCCTTGCGGGTCTTAGCTTTTCACGTTCGCAGCTCATCAGTTGCTCTGAAATACCACGTACAGCTCTTGTCACCACTTCTGAAAAGGGCATGAGCTGGAAGAAGGCAACCAGAATGACTGAGGAGGGGAAGGCCGAACCGCTTGGCTAAGAGAACAGCGAAGACTCCAGACACTCAGACGAACGCGATCACAGAGGACATGAACTGCTTCTCCTCCGTACGACGACCCAGTCGCTGGCGGCCTCATTCCCACTAGACTTTTCCGGAGAACAGCCAGCCGCTCGCCCGCCCATCCGGCGACGCCGTCGACCCTGTGGTGGGTCCGCCGGCGGTTCAGGGTTTCCCCCGAGCGGGAGAGCGGAGGTGGGCCTGGGCGGGCGTCCTCGGGCCGGGCCGGTTCTCTGGGGCACGAAGGCCCAGAGACGGAAAGGGGTCGATGGGCCGAGCCCAGTCCCGCGCCGAGGGGCAGGCACTGAAACCAAGCCCGGGCCCCACGCCTCCCCTGCGGGAAACGGCCAGGCCCTGGCGGCCGGAAAAGGCTCGGTCAGCCGCGGGAGGGGACTCGTGACGCGCCGGTCGTCCTTAGAGGGCCGGGCCGGGCCCCCACCTTTCCCCGAGCGTACACTCACCGGGCCGGGTCCCTGCGGCGATGGCGGCGACAGCGGCAGGAGCCTGGCATCCAAAATGGCGGCGGCGGAACCTCAGCACCGATACCGCAGGCGGAGGAATCCCGCGGCCGGAACTTGCTGGCTTTTCTTCCTCTGGGCGCGGCGGTTACCTGCTGCGACTGCTCGACGCGGCAGCCCCCGGAAGGACCCCCTTTCGGGGGCCGGCGACTCTTGCTGCGCGCGCGACTGTAGCAGTCGCCCGCAGGACTCGTTTCTCGAGCGGAGGCATCCGAGGTGAGGAACACGACGACCGCTCCGCGGCAGGCAGTGATGACGTCAGACGCCTGCCGAGTCACCGCGGCCGTTGCGCTGGTGATATCCGTCCGGCTGAAACCCGCCGGCGAGCGTGAAGGTTCTGCCCGGGGGTACATCTCTGCCCGGGCCTCCGAGAAAGCGGGGAGGTGGGAGCGGCGTTAGCGTGACGAAGCGCCGCGGATGGCCCCGTCAATGATTGCTTGCCCCCCCGGCCCTGCCCAGGATTCCTCCGGGGCAGGTCCCTCTGCGCCTGGCAGGGGAGGCGGGGGCGGCGACGTTACTGTTAAAAGATCGGGCGTTGAACGGCAGCCTCGCGGCGGATCGGGTGGGCCAGCCCGCCGGACAAGGCGCGGGAACTCCTGGGTCCGAATCCTCCGTCGCAGGCAAGGCGCCGCGGGGGCCGTTTCCGGGAGGAAGGCGGGGTAAATGTCCAAGATAGCTCCGACCCCGGCCGACGGGCGGGCCTCCCGCTGGCCCGTAGGGTTTGTCCGGGGCTGCCCTTCCCGCGGGGCGGGGAGCGCCCGCAGCGAACTTAGGCCGTGCGTGACTATTAGGAAAAGGTTTATTTTCGCGCCGCGGCCGAGCTTAAGACCGGAGCCTAAACCGTGAGAGCCGGCCGGGGGCGGCCGTGGGGCCGAGTCATTGACCTGGCCCGCGGGAACCAGAGCAGCTCGCCGGCTGGTCGAAGCAAACCGCGGCCCCTGCGAGGGAAGCTTCAGCGCGCGGCGACGGCCGCCGCGTCACGTCGCCAGGCTGCTTCCTGTGGAGTTGCCACGGCGACCACCGGCTGGGGCGTGACGTCATCGAGGCGCGCCCTCTCGCGCCTCGCTGGCATCACGTCCGAAGCATTTCCGGCGCGCCGAGGGAGGCAGAGGGCGGGGCCGGGGCGGCGGCGGGATGGAGCCCGGCCGCGGCGGCGGCGGCGGCGGCGGCGCTGTGGGAGGCGGAGGCCCAAGAGCCAGGTGAGCGAGCGGGGGGGTGCCGGACGCCCGCCCCGTCCGCGCGCCCTCCCGGCCTCTAACGGCCTGGTTTCTTTGCCTCCGCAGGTGAGGCCGCCCTTCCCTGAGCGAGCGCCATGCGGGCGGCCCAGGAGCGCGGCCAGGGCTGCCTCCCGCCCAAGAAGCGAGAGCTGCCCGCGCCCGCCAGCGGTGGCGACGGCGACGAGCCGGGCAGGTCGGCGGAGCGCGATCCGGCGGCCGGGGGGGAGGCCTTGGCGGAGTGGCCTCATGCGGCGGCCGGCAAACAGAGCCGCGCGCCTTCGCGTTACAACGAGCCCGGCGGCGGCGGCACCAGCGACAGCCCCAGCGAAACGGTGGCCAGCTTGACCGTGGACCAGTACGGCGTGTTGTACAAGGTGGCTGTGCCCCCGACCACCTTCGCCCCGGTGGTGAACGTGAGCCCCCTCTCTCCCGCCTACAGCATGACCTCGCAGCTGCTGCAGCAGCAGCAGCAGCATCCGGCCATCCCGTATCCGCCCATCCATTACGCGCAGCTCCCTACTGCCCCTTTGCAGTTTGTGGGGTCGCATTACTCGGTACCCTACGCCGTGCCTCCTGGCTTCCTCCCCAGCCACCTGCTGCCTTCTTCAGCTGGCCTCACTGCCTCTCATGTCCCTCACTTTGTGCCCTATGCACCAAATCTCCTGTCCAGTGACTCTGCTCCTTCACAGACGACCCACAATTTTGGCAAGACTTCTGCCTCGGTTTCACCTTCGGGCCCTCTGCAGCCTCATATTGGAGGCCAGCTTCTGGATGTTTCACAGAGTCAGGTTCCAATTTATTACCAGATGTCCCGTCTGCCAGCAAGTTATTCAGCGTTTGAGGCTCCTGTCGTTGGTCTGAACTCAGACCAACCTTTGCGGGAGAACCAGCTCGATCCCAAAAGATTTCCAATGAATGGGCTGCAAAGGTCTGCTGTGGGGGCAAAACAGAGCGAAGCTGAAGGGCAGTGGCCAAGGATTGCTGGGGAGTACGGTGTAGGTACTCCAGTCTTGAGAATGGAGGTCTCAGTGCCATCTCAGCCAAGTACTCCAGATCTAGAAGTACAGAGGGTAGTGGGGGTTCTGTCTTCCTCAGAATATCCTGTTTGTTCTGCTCAGCAGAAGGACAACTTCAGCCCTCTTAACCTGTCCCACCGTAATGCTGCAGAGCAGGAGGAGGAGTCGGGGAGGAACCTGGAACAAGTTACTGTTGAGAAGAGTCATTTGCAAAGACCGTCTGCTGCAAAGTCCCCTGAGGAACAGCTCTGCTCTAGGCAAGCTCTCAAAGGGCTGACCCTGGTCAATGGCAAACCAGTCCTAAGAACCCTTCAGCCTGCAGTTCAGGAGAGCCTGGAAGTAGCAAGCCCTGACGTGCCACCCCAAGAGATGCAGCCGGAAACAGCTTTTGCCCACTCTCAGGGCCACCTGCCCTCCCACTTCATGAAAGGAGCCATTATTCAGTTGGCTACTGGGGAGCTCAAGCGAGTTGAGGACCTGCAAACCCAGGACTTTGTGCGTAGCGCAGAGGTGAGTGGTGGCCTCAAGATCGATTCCAGCACAGTGGTGGACATTCAGGAAAGCCCCTGGCAGGGCTTTGTAATGCTGCATTTTGTAGTTGGAGAGCAGCAGAGCAAAGTGAGCATTGATGTCCCCCCTGAGCACCCTTTCTTTGTGTACGGTCAGGGCTGGTCATCATGCAACCCAGAGAGGACAGCTCGGCTTTTCTCCCTCCCTTGTCATAAGCTTCAGGTGGGAGATGTTTGTATATCCATCAGTTTACAAAGCCTGAATGGGAAGTTGATTCCACAAAGTAATTCTCAGGGCACTATCCAAGAGAGGCCAGAGCAAAGTGGTCAAATCCTTCGGGAGGCACAAGGTCAGGTGAGGGAAAAGAGTCCCTTACAGAGGAGAGTAGCAGCATTGGGCTTGCCCCAGGAATCTCCCTATCTAGAACCCATTTCAGTATATGGCTGGGCAGGTCCCAGCTTCCAAAAATTAGTGGAGGAGCCTCGTTTATCCTTGCTCCGCCCATCATTTATTCCCCAGGAAGTCAAGTTGTCCATAGAGGGTCGTTCGAATGCAGGGAAGTGAATCTCTGGTGGTGGGTGAACCAGTGCCATGCTGGATAGTCTGGCCACTAATCAGTTTCTCTTGACACACAAGAGATGTCCAGCTCCTCCCCCAGCTGTGTGCCTAAATCATTCCACTGGCAGAACTTCTTCCCATCCTCCCCTGCACTCTGCAAGGTGAGATGAAGAGAGGGGTCACCAGGGTCCCTTAAGATGCAAGCACTTTAATTGGACACTTGCTCATATGTAGCAAGATGCTTTCACCAGGAGAGAGAGTCGGTGTGGGGGCTAAGAGAATTGTCCAGTCTTCTGCTCAGGTCTTAGTCAAGACATTTTGGTCTGGGCACTGCAGTAGTCCAGTTTGGGGAGTCTCAGCTTCTCCTCAGGGAGATATTTGTATACCTTATTGTATTGAGAAGAAATATCTAGCAGCCCTGTTCAGCAAACCTGCTACCCGATGCATAGTTTTGTAACCCTGTTGCCACATAGAGCTAAGATTTTTTTTTAAGGAGGGGAGGTAGATGCAAGCAGAACAAGGATTTGTGCAGTGTAAATTTTATTGGCAGACACCTTAGTTTGGTGGCTCTCTCTGCATCCATTCTGCTGTAACACCCCACCCAGATAATACTCTTCTGCAAAAGCTGCATTCCATTTCTGTTTTGGCTGCCAGCACTTTCTGAAACATCCATCGCTGAGCCAGGGTTCAATTGTTCGGCTGCTTCTTTTGCAGCCATAGCAAAGGCTATGTTTTGGGGAAACTGCCCATCTTTGTCAATTGCCGGCTTCAGCAGAGACTCAAAAGGGGCAGTAGATAAGATTTTTTGTATTTTAACAGGCGATAAGTAAAAATTGCAAGTGGCTAACAGTTTTAAGTCTGTTGCACTGAAAATGATGCAAAATTGCCTCATTTCACGGTGCCTTGTTGAGCATCTTCTTGTCTTGTTACTGTGGTCTAACCTCTGGAACTAGGCAGAGATTTGCTATGTTGTCTAGTTTTCTTGGGTATAATGGTGACAAAATCCCCCTCCAAAACAGCCATTACAAAGATCACTTCTAATCGTTTTAAATGGATACCTTGGCTTATTTCTCATCGGTGTTCTCTGATCCAGTGTTGCTTCAATGCCGCTGCTTGGCAGTTCTGGTGGGTCAGAGTGCTGGGTTTCTACATCACCCCATCCCTAACTCTCTAGATGAAAGGTGATCTTGCTTTCTCTGCTGGGTTCTTTGCTGTTTTCCCCCAAAGGCCCTGGCACTTTGCACTATTCCTAGCCACCTTTTGTCCAACATACCTGCCTTTCTTAACTTCCTCTCAGGGTCCCCTGAATTTCCTTTGTGTGCCTCCTGACTAATCTCTGTGTGCTGAGTTCTCCTCTGTCTGATGCCAGAAAGATAGGTGGTAGTATCATGGCTGCAAGAAAGCTTAATCCTTTCTTTCTCTCAAAATGTCCAGCTGTCTCCAGGCTGCAGTGCCAGTTGTCCATAGTTGGTGAAATTTAACTCTTCAGTTTTGGATAGCTCACCCATGTGGGTCCAAAGTTTTGTTTCTGTCTATGTGGTGGACTGCTCACCCTCCTGTTTTCAGAGGCGTGTCTCTGGGTTGACAAGACAGTTACAAGTTGCAGAAGCATCTTTAGTCGTTGCTCCATCTGAGGCTCATGGAGACCTGAGAGGGCCAGCTGCTTAGAGCAATAAGCTATTTCTCTCATGTGACACTACAGAAAGTCATTTTGCCCAGTTCTAGCAATTGCAGGGGAGGCCTCCCAATGCGCAATACCGTGGGACTGGCATCTCCCTGGTTGTCCTGCCGCCTACGAGCCCTAGGAACAATTAATCTCTGTCAGGGCATTTGCCAGATGCCCTTTCCTCTTGGGAGTTTTTCCTCGCCTTGCCAGTTGCTTCTGTTGCCCCTTTCTCCAAGGGTACCTTAGCCTTAAAGGAGAGCTCCTTGAAGGGCTTATGAAAGGAGGACGCCTTTTGCTAGCAATCAGGATGGGGCCAGGGCAGGCCCAAAAGAAACTGAGGGTCCCTCTTTCTCCCTGGGACCCTTTTCACAGACAGCACCTTAGCTGGTGAGGACTGGATGCCACGTGCCACCAGAGTTGTACATGTTGCAGCCCTACAACAAATCATTATTTTTACTCTCTAGCCAGCTATATTCTGGCTAAAGCCTTAGGACTAGCCAAGCTCCCAACTGCTTTTCTCCTCCCTGATCTTTAATGCCACATTACAGTCTGAGGAGGATAATCTATTTTATTGTGCTTTTTTGTATCTGTTTTAAATAAATCCATGTGTACTGTATATTTGTATTTGGGGTGAGATCCTTTTTCCTGTTTTACGATTTAATATTGCTGTAAACAGAGATTGTATTTTTATTGTTATGCTCTTACAAATACTGCAATTAACTTGTTGACTATGTAGATGCCATACACACATCCCCACACATATATATGCACGTGCACGCACACGCGCGCACACACATACACACACACACATAATTATATGCTAATAGTTTTTCTTTTGCTATATATATCGGTTTATCTTTTGGATCAAATTTTCCCCAGAAGGTAAGGACTGGAAAGCCAACTATAACTCAGCATCATTTTGACAATTTAATGTGACCGTTAGCAATATTCATGGTAGATTCGTGAATGGAGAGTGGGGTGCTGCTGCACAGGGACAGATCATGAAGAACTCTCCTTCCCCAATTTTGTATTTTCTCCTATGTTGGTAGTACAGCTGGTCTCCAAATGTGACATATGGATGCCAAAGACATTCACTGGTTATTGCTGTCTTCTGACTATACATTCCATGCTCAGGGTGAAGGAGGGAAGACTAATGCTGACATGGTCAAGATGGACAGAAACAGCTCATAAAAACCTATGCAGTTCTCTGAGCTTATTTTTCTGTTAGCACAGAGCAGGTAATATCTTAGATTGACAGCACTTAGGATGGCCCCCAAACAACTGAGTTTTTAAACAACAACATTCTTAAAAGCTTGCATATTTGTGTGACAGTCTAATAAAGACATTGCTGTAAGATGGATTTTGGGATTTTTCTTATGGCCGGCATGGTTCACTGTTTTAAAAGACTATCAGAGATTCAAGTTGATTCATGCAGTTGTTTTTGGATTTTTTAGACAGTAACGTCAAAGCATTTAGGGTTCAAAAGAAAAACTGAGGATAAAAGGCTTAAATCCCAGTTTGTGAACTGAAACATGCTAGATTGACTATGTTTTCATATTTTAAAGAGTATTATATGTTTAATCTTGACATACCCACCATTTTCAAGGAGAACATCAGAAATTGCTTTGAAGACCTCATTGACTGGAAGCCAGAAGAACCGTGCAATGAAATCAAAGAAGTTGTTAAGGATTAATGTGAAAAAAGACTGCCAAAGATCAAGAAACAGAAGAAACTAAACTGGATGTCAGAAAAGACAGCGGAAATTGCCAAGAGAATCCGAACCTGAGAGATGTCAGGAAAAAAATAAAGAATTTCAGAGAGTTGTTAGAAGAGGTAAGTAGTATTACAACATCTGTAAAGACATTGAAGATGAAAACAATGGAAAGATAAGGAATGTTTTCCAAAAGATCTCTGACCTCAAAGTTTCAACCTCAAATTGGTATGCTAAAGATCCAATTGACCAACAGTAATGATTCAAAGAATATCAAAGGTGGAAGAAGTGTGTGAAATTCTGTACAGTAAGGATATTAACACCCAAGAAACCTTAGAAGATATTCTCTATTTACAAGAACTTCTAGTACTAGAATTACTGATTAAGTTAAATTAGCACCCTGATCATTACCAAGTCAGAAACAATTAGTAACATTCCAGCAAATTTGGAGAATAACACAGTGAACAACAGATTGGATGAGATCAGTCTATATACCAATACCAAAGACAGTTAATAGACCATGCAAGCTATCACACAGTATCTTTAATTTCACATTTAGCAAAATCATTCTTAGGATTATCCAACACAGATTAGAGCCCTAAATGGAAAGAGAAATGCCAGATATTCAAGCTTACATTAGAAAAGGCAGAGGAACAAGAGACGTTATTGCTGACGCACACTGGATACTTGAGAAAATAAAGAATACCAAAAAGAAATCAATGTGTACTTCATTGATTATAGAAAGACCTTTGACCATGTTAAACTCTGGAATGTGCTTAGGAAAATGGGAATCCCAGAACATCTTATTGTCTTCATGTGAAACTTATACACAAGTCAGGAAGCCACATTCTGGACAGAACATGGAGAGTCAGACTGGCTCCAGGTCAACAAAGGAGACAAGGCTGTATGTTCTCCCCTTATTTATTCAACCTATATGCTGAATATCTATTGAGGGAGACTGGATTGAAAGAGCAGCATGGTTTTAAAACTAGAAGCAGCAGCATAAATAACCTATGCTATGCTGATGACGCTACTCTGTTAGCTGAAAAAGGAAATGTTCTACAAGCTCTAGTAATCAAGTCAAGGAGCTCAGTAAAAAAAATGAGACTGCAATTAAATATAAAGACCATCAAACTAATTACAATAGGTATAGTAAGTAGCCTTGGAACTGACAATGAAGATACTAAAGTAGTGGATTACTTCTGCCTTTTAGGATTGACTATCAACAGTAAAGGAACCAGCATCAAAAAATATGCTGCAGAGCAACAGTTGTTAAGGCAGCAATTAAGGTTTTGGAAAAGAGACTCAGATGCCATGATGTGTCTAGCAAGATCAGAATGAAAGCCAGCTGGGTGACTTTGGGCCAGTCACTCAGTCCAACCCACCTCACATGGTTGTGGGGAAAATAGGCAGGATTACTAGGTATGTTCAGTGCCTTAAGCTGAGAACCTGTCTCTCTTTCTAAAGATGGGGGTTAAAAAAATGTACAGGCAGTGGTTTTCCTTGTGATACTATGGACGTGAAAGATGGACTTTGGAGAAGCAGACTACAAAGAGAACTTTGGTGTTGGAGAAGACTTCTGAAATAGCCAAGAAAACAAATGGATCATAGAAGAAATCAATCCAGAGTTTTCACTCAAGGCACAAATGACCAGGGTCAAATGATCATATTTTGGACATATTAAGCAGAGAATCAGCATTCTTGAGAAGTCCATTATCCTTGGAAAGGTAGAAGGAAAGGGAAAAAGAGGACAACTAGCAGTAAGGTGGATGGACTTGATTACACTGGTGATGGGTGCACCATTGGGAGACCTGAAGGACCAGACTGGAGACAAATCATCCTAGGGAAGATCTTCCTATGTGCTTCCCAAGAGTTGATACCAACTTGATGGTACATAATCAAACTGTTTAACAATGAATGTGAGATGGAAGAAGATAGTAGGTACTGTCCTGACCCTTCACGGGACTGGGGTACACAAAATGACCCACCCCCTCCAAGGAAAAACCTTTTGAAACATCCAGTAACATTTGATTTACGTTTTTTTAAAGAATGCAACAATAGAGACTGCAATCTTAATCATACTTTTTCAAAAACTCAAAGGCTAAATAGTTTATAAAGATGAAACTAGAGCCCTAGAATTTAACTCCTTTACGTTCACAGGACACATTCTAGCCCTTTCATTTCAGAAAATGTAAAGACATCGGGGCCTCTGTCCCTGCCAACCCTTGGATCTCCTCCTTCCTTTCCCTAAAGGAAGCTCAGAGCAGGCTGAGCCAAGGCATCTTTTTCAGTGGCACAAACAGCTCTCTCCAATCCAGCACAAAGGGATGCCTCATACATGAAGTTCCAAGAGGAGATGTGATTCTCTAGCAGAGACTGGTCTGTTCTTCCTTTGACACTTCACTTGGCCTAGAGAAAAAAAAATGGTAGGGAAGTGCAGATCAAGCCCAGGTTAAGATTTTATCCAGTGTTTTAGGTCTTTTTTTTTTTCTTGTTTACTGGGCAACAATGAGAGAGACCATCAAGCCCTGCTTCACTCTATTGGCTGTTACCCTCTTCATCGTTTTTAGCCCCAGCCCCTAGTGTGAAGCAGTGCAAAGAGAGCTTCTGATTTGCAGGTTCTTCCCTGCTTACCAAATCATGCAGTTTTCTCCTAATCTTGGAGGAGGATTAGGAGAAAAGTTTCCCTTAACTCAGCTGGCACCAGCATCAGGCTAAAATATTTAGGGAAGTGGTGGCTGCCTCCAGATGTTAAATTCCAGTTTCCATCTATCTCAGCTAGGATGGCTAATGGAGGAGGAGGAGGAGAGATGTAGTCTTGAGCCTCCCCAGAGCTAACAGGTTCCCTCTTTGGACTATAATGCAACCAGCACATAACACCAGAAGCGTGGAACACATACAGGTAATTTATTTTCTCCTCCCCCCAACCAGCCATTTCCACTGTGACCTGTAGCACCCACAGAGCTGAAGCGATGCGCTGGCCACATTCCAGGTCCGCTGGCACAGCAAAAAGGCCCAGCCCAAAATGCTCATAGGGGAAAAACTCAATGCAGCGTGCTGGGGCTTGGCTCTTCAAAGGACATTTTGCTGAGCAACTGGCCATCCAATTCCATGCCTCCCCCAGGGAGCGGGAAGAAGTTCATCTCGGCAGCCAGTGCCGCCATTGCCGAGGGGTCCTGGCCGAACTGAGCACGCAGCATCATGTCCATTTTTTCCAGCCGCCGCTTCAGCCGCTTTGCTTCGCGCTCCCGGATGAGGCGAGCCTGCCGCTTCTCGGGGGTTTCATTGGCGCGTTTGAGACGCATGGCTTCGCGATCCCTCTGGAGGCGCCGTGCACGCTGCTCATCTGTCTCTTGCATCCGCTGCAGGCGCTTGGCCTCCCGGTCTCGCATGCGCCTCACTTCTCGCTCCTCCGGTGTTTCATTGTCCCGGCGGCTTTTCTTGGCTGTGCGTTCTCGTTCTAAGCGCTGCAGCCTCGCTTCCAGGGGTTCATTCTGCCGCCTTAAGGCCCACTTGCGCACTCCAGGGGCTTGAGCTTCCAGAAGTTTGCGATAAGCCACACAGCTGTTGCACACAAGGAGGATTCCAGCAGGATATACAGCAGGGCTGAGAGCAGCAGCTTTCTCTTCAGTGCCAGAAGAACCCTCTCCGGGAGGGACAGGCAGGGCGTCTCCAGACAGCACCTCTGGCACTTTTTCACTACAGAAGAGCAAAAATCAGCAAAGGCAGGAAGAACTCTGAATTGGCTTCATGGGCTGCGTGTCCTCTGGTAAACAACCACAAACCCCTGAGGGAAGCACCTACTGCAATTAGCCAAAAGATCCCTCAGGTGAAGCCTTTCCTCCACCTTCCACCAGGACCCCGCCAGGATCTCCTACAGCAACCTGGGTCACACTGGCCAAGAACCACCAAAACAAACTCTTCCAAGACTCCTTTTGCCAGAGTTTCTCACCTGTTGAAAGTGGCGTGGCTGGTGAAGCGCGCCCCACATACTGCACAGTTGGACAGCTGGTCCTCAGAGTGGATGAGGAGGTGCCTACCCAGCGACCCCGGGGAGCTGAGTGCTCGGCTGCAGACAGGACACAGGTAGCTCTTGGCACTGACTGCAGCCGCTGTGTGCTGCAAACGAGGCCGGGCTGTGAGGTAAAGGCTCGACTGCCCTGTCCCCGCGAGGGCAGGCTAAAGCCAAGCCATGGAAGAAATCCCTCTTCTGGCAGGGACCGAAGGAGGCCTTCCCAGGGATGGCTGGTGAAATGGCATCCCACGTACACTACACCTTCCCCAGCCGGCATGAGGAAGCTCAGCCTGGAAAGGAGCAAGGGCAGGGGCAGTCCAACTGGCAGAACAGCCTCAGGCGCCCCTCCAGATAGATACCTGGTACACGTGAGTCACAAGCTGTTCCCTGCTGCCACATTCTAGCTGGCAAAGAGGACAGCGCGAGAGTCCCATCAAGGCATCTGGGTTAGTGCTTAGCCCCATCTACAGAGAGAGAGAAAGCCAATGAAAAAAGCAGGCAGGACCGTCCCATCTTCTGGCTATTCCTCAAATAAGCATGACGTGCTTCTGTGACCTGTCTGGACTCTGGCTATATGGGAAAACCAAGCGCATTGTAAAAACAGAATCTGTGCTGTTTGTCCCACAGTGATCAACTGCACGTTCTCTAGAGGCATCCACTCACAAGCGAGCCTTGAAGGTCAGGGGGCTCTTTCTCCCAAACTCATCTGACCAGGGTTTTCCCATCTAACTAGCAATTTGGATTAGCAGCTTAAAGTAAACCGCCTTCTGTACCCTAATCTAAGGCCCAAAAATCAAAGCCTGCAGCCTAGTGGCCTACGCCCCCTAGGCAGTGGCGGCAGCTGCTGCTGCTGCTGCTGCGCTTACCTGGTGAGAGCAAGATGGAGCACCAAGGCTACTCCCTCAAAGCACCTGCCTTAGCCAGTATCTGGGGAAGCCTGTGGTTTCATTTCACCACAACCTGGCTACTGTCCAGGAGAGACACTCGCCTCGTGGCCCAGAGTCCCAGGCTTCCTGTGCCCAAGCTGCTCAGCAGACCCCTGCTCCGTTTTCACGGTCGCCCTCGCTCCGTCCTCCTCCGACGCGGGAGAAGAGACCTCGTCCTGGGTAGTCTCCTCCTCGCCCTCGTCGCTGTCACCTGGAACGCAAACCCGTGGCTCTGGAGCGCGCGCCGGCAGCGCCGGGGCCCCAGCGCCGCAGGACCGAGCGGGCGCCCCTCGCCGCTAGCAAAGGCAACTCACTGCTGCTGGAGGCTTTCCCCGGGGGCGGCGGCAGCTCCTGCCCCATGACGGGAGGCTGGACCCCCAGCAGCCCCGGAAGGCTCTTCCTCATGACCGCCCGCCGCTGGTGCTCCTCCAGCCCAGCCAAGACCTGCTCCCCTGGAAACAAAAGCGGGGGCGTCACTGGGGCCGCGCGCCAGGCCCGGAGGCTCCGCAGCCCGCGGGAAGGACTCGGGGCCCGCCCCCCCGGGCGCGGGGGGGGCTCCCGGCCGCCGCCTCCGCGGGCGCTCCTCCTCGGACAACGGGGGCCTCGGCCGGGGGGCCCCCGCTCCCCGCAGCCCCGCCCATTACTCACAGCGGACTTTATTGGGGGTGGCCTGTTTCCGGCGGGACATGGCTTCCCCCCGCGGGGGCGCCCCTGCGGAGAGAAGAGCCCCGCGTCAGCGCCGCGCCGCGCGGGGCCGCCGCCCGCCCGCTCGGGAGCCCGCCGCGGCCCGGCCCTCACCTGGCGGCGGCCGCCGCCCTCCGTTGCCGGGCTCGGCCCGCGGCGTGGCAGCAGCGGTGGACAAAGAGCCGCCCGGCGGGTCGCCGAGGAGAAGATGGCGGCGCGGCGGCGGGAGCGCTCGGCTCGTGCACGGGGACCGGCCGGCGGACGCGCGCCGCGCTAGACCCTCCCTCCGACGGCGGGACGCGGCTCCGGCCCGGCCGCCCCGCAGCCGCCGGGGGGCTCCCGGGGAGGGCGCGGAGAGCCTGGCGCGGCGCCCGCGCGGGCGGGCGAAGCCGGAGGGGGTCGCGGCTGCTCTCCGGCAGCGCTCGGGAGGACGCGGCCGCCGCCGCCGCCGCCGCCGCCGCACCATCTACTGGAGGGCGCCGGCCCAACACAGCGCCCCAGGCGGGGCAGGTGTAAAGGCGTCCGCGCCGCCGGAACTTCGCATCCGGAGCCGCGGGAGTCGGCGGGGCCGCGAGGACGGTAACGCAGATTGCCCACCCGGAAGAGCGTCCCTGCTTCCGTTTCCTTGCAGGCGGATCCTTCCGCCCGACAAGTAGCGCTGTGGACCCGCGCGCCGTGCTGTTGCTTCCGGCGTCGACTTGACGCACTTCCGTGCGGCCGTACCGTCGGAGGTGAGGCAAATTCCCCCCGCCGTGTCTGCCGCCCGCGGAGCCAGCTTCCCTCTTCTCCGGAGGGCGGCGGTCCGCTAGGCCTGCTCCGGCCTCTTTCCTGCTTGAGATCTCCGGGGCCGGAGGGCGGGTTCGGGCGGAGGCCGCTTTGGGCCCAGGCCCCGGAGGCTTGGGAGTTGGCTTCGGGTGGCGCCTTGGCCCCACAGGCCGGAAGTGACACGAGTCGCCTTCGGGCCGTTCCCGGAAACGGTGGTGCTCGCCGCGTCCTTGGCCGGGTGGGGCGGGCGGTGCCGGTCTCGAGCGCGCCTGACGGGCGGTTTCTGCCTCGCCCTCCAGTTGCAGGACTTGGACGGCATGCTGGGCTCCGGGTTCAAGGCCGAGCGCTTGCGCGTCAACCTCCGTCTGGTCATCAACCGTCTGAAGTTGTTGGAGAAAAAGAAAAGTAAGCGGACGCGCGCCTGTGCCGGGCCGAAGCCTGCCGCTCCCGTCCCTTCCGTTCCCGATTACCTCTCCCCGTTCCCGGGGATGCGTGAGGCTAGCAGATTATTTCCTGCTTCTTTGTTTCTCAGCTGAGTTAGCCCAGAAGGCCCGGAAGGAAATTGCCGATTATCTGTCAGCTGGCAAGGATGAACGGGCTCGTATCCGTGTGGAGCACATTATTCGGGAGGATTATCTGGTGGAGGCCATGGAGATCTTGGAGCTATATTGTGACCTGCTTTTAGCTCGCTTTGGTCTAATTCATTCAATGAAGTAAGGCCCTGGTAGCAGAAAGAAGCTTCTGGGAGAGGAAAAGCAGTGTTCTGGCAGGCTTTTCAAATGAAGATCTGCTTTTCGAGATATAAAGTGCTTTGGGGCTACATCTTGCATAACTTCATACTGTTTCTGCAGGGACATGGACCCTGGCCTGGCAGAAGCAGTGTCTACCCTCATCTGGGCAGCTCCTCGACTGCAGTCAGAGGTGGCTGAGCTGAAAATCGTGAGTAGTGCCAGCTGTCTGAAAAGCAGACTCTGGGTTGCCGCACAATTTCAGTCTTTCTTTTTACTTTCCTTTGAAGTTAAGGGAATGTGATTCTTTCCAAACCACTTGAGAATTTTCTTGGTTTGCTTGAGATTTAAAGCTAGTTCCTCTGTCTCTAAGCTTAGGCCTTCTGACCAGGAAAGAGCCATAATGTTTCTCTGCTCCACTTTATGGGATAGCCAATGAGTTCTGGTCTCTCTCTTAAATGTGCTATTTTTGTGCTAGGTTGCTGATCAGCTGTGTGCCAAATACAGCAAGGAATATGGCAAGCTATGCCGAAGCAACCAGATTGGAACAGTTAATGACAGGGTGAGAAGAATGGGGAGGATAACGTGCTTGGTGGTGAGATGGCTGTATGTAGGGTGTCTCAGGAACAAGTTCCACAGGGTGGGAATTGTGGTGATGCATAGAGAGAAGTGATAACGAGCCTCTCCTTGGAGTTTTGTATTTTTTTTTCTTGGGTGATAAAAGCTGGTAAAAGCTGCCATCCATGCTTAGTACAATGGCAGGGGTAACAAATTGACTCCTTTTCCTCCTCCTTGTCGTTTAGTTAATGCACAAACTGAATGTAGAAGCGCCTCCTAAAATCCTGGTGGAGAGGTACTTGATTGAGATTGCCAAGAACTACAATGTGCCCTATGAACCTGATTCTGTAGTCATGGTAAGTAGAAGTGCAGGAGGCTTCCTCACCGCAGTGTGATGTGGAGGGTCTGTTCTCAGCTGGCACAGTTCTGTGAAAAAGAGTGAAAAATTTAGTTTTCCTGTACTTTTAATACCTATGCTACTGAATATTTTTGGAGCTTCATTTGGGCATTAATAATACATAAATGGAGTCTGAGCAAACAAGCAACAAGCAACACCAGCATTTGATCCTAGCTTCGCTTTTTTCATAGACGTGTCAGAGTAGAAAAATAATTGTGTCCCCCTTCACTCAGCCTAATTAAAGGGGAAGGCAATAGCCAGTTGTGTGAGGACTGTTTTGGGGTAGCCCTGTCCTAGAGAAATCTCAAAACCTGTGCTCGCCCGATCACAATGAAGTTTTCACTATGTACATTCATGCCCTGCTGAAAGTAAATTTCTTAAAATGACATCAATCAGTCTGGAAAAGGTTTCCAAATAATTTCTGAAGTATGAAGGCTCCAGCAATCTGCAGTTAGACACACAGCCTTGAACTGGAGATGATGATAATTCTTCCTAAGAGTGGTTATCCTTCAAAAATCCCTCCTAAGAGTGCAACGTAAAATTGTTCAGAAACTCACACCGTTTTTGGAGATCTACGTGCCTCTCAATAACCTTCCAGACTTCTGGAAAAATTCTCTATGGACAGATGAGGCAGAAATAGAATGTTCAGGGCTACGCAAGTATTACATCTGGTGGAGTCCAAACTTTTCAGTTAGATCTTACACTAATTATTAGGCGTCATGGTTTGGTGATGGTTTGCTACTTGGATAGTTTACATCATTGAGGAAGGCATGAACTCTGCTTCATGTCAGAATTCTGTGAGAAATTCTATGAATTTCAGGCCATTTTTCTGACATCTGAAGCACATGGGTCAAACGGCAACAGCGATCCATAGAAGCAAGTCTACAAGATGACTGATGAACAAATTTAGTATTTTGGAGTGGCCAAGTCAAAGCCACATCTAAACCCTATAGAAATATTGTGGCAGGACTAAAATCAGCAGTTCATGCTAGAAAAACCTCAACAGTTACTGAGCTGAAGCAGTTCACCATAGAGGAATGGGCCAGATTCCTACGCAGTGATGTGAGAAACTGATCACCAGTTAAAGAAGTGCTTGATTGCAGTAACTGCAGCTAAGGGTAGGGCAACCAATTACTGAGCCATGCGAAGGGTAGGGTGACCAATTACTGAGCCATGCGGGCAATTCCTGTTTCACAGTGGTATATCATACGTTGGATGATTTTATGTAATGAATGAAAACTAAAAACTTTGGTGTTACTTCTCCATTTAAGATGTCATTTATGGATCATTAGGATATATATGAAGCTTTGTTAATGTTCAGTAGCAAGTGTTCAGAAAAACCCAAAGGGAGGGAATACTTTATCACAGAGTTGTATTTATTTATTTAATCAATTTGTATAGCCACCCATCTCAACAAGTTACTCTGTATATTAGCGGCGTCTTTCCCACTTGTGAGATTGAACCATCTTCTTTCTCAGGCTGAGGCTCCTGCAGGTGTAGAAGCAGACCTGATTGATGTAGGATTTGTGGATGACATCAAGAAAGGTGGCGGCGGCGGCTTCATGGCCCCATTACCTGGACCTGAAGGAGTCTTGCCCCACCCGATGCCATCTCCAGTTCCTCCTTTCTCCTACCCGTGTCCGAAGGGGCCGGTAATTAACTAAATCTTGATCTGTACAGGGCTCTGGAGGTGGGTAGTTTTGCTTGGGGACTGTCTCGCTGCCAGTGTGTGAGACAGTTTACAACGGCTTTTCTTTCTTGGAGATGCCTAATTTTCTCTCAGTGAGGTGCATCTGCTTTGGCACTGGGGTCTAATGGAGCATTCTAATTCTCTGCAGGAGAGCTTCAATGGGCTACCTGTGGGTACCTATCAACCATTCACTGGCCTTCACCCTCCTCCAATTCCAGCAATTCCTCCAACATATGAATCTGTAAGTTGTCACCCAGGGAATATGTAGGTGATGTGTGTCCTCTAAGATTGTGCATGAAATGAAAAATATGTTTCTCAGCTGAGAAAAACCATCATGTTCCACAAGTTCTACTAAACTGTTTCAGACTAGCTGCAGTCTGGCAGAAACTAAATTCAGAAACTGAGCCAGGTAGACAAAACTGGGGCATGTTGCTCCCTTTTCCTCTTCTTCCTTTGCATACCCCTGATCTTCCCAGTACCTGCGAGGAACAGTTCACATCCAGACAGTTTCGTATATCCCTAGTCTCCTCTGTAGCTGCCTGTTTGTTTCTTCTTTTGGGCTGCTGAGATTTTGGGCTGGGGCTCTGGTCGAGGACTACTTGCGAGAGGTGCTTTTTCTGCTTGTTGCTGAGGTGCCAACGTTGCCTTTCAAGGCTTCCTTCTTACTTGCTATGTTCACCTGCCTGCACACTTTGCTCCCTTCCATTAGTGATGAAATATTTTCCTAGAGAAAGTCTGTGTTCCCTGCCCCCTCTCCCCCCATCCTCAAAGATAATCCTGTTCTGCAGAAATATTGCCTTTCTATCCCACCCAGCAGCAGAGCTTTGGGCTTTGACTCCTGAGGTGGAGAAAAATGTGCTTCCAAGTCCTCCCAGCCTGGGCAAATAGACAAAGGCCACATGGCTTTACAGCAGAACCTCTGGAGGAAGTATTTAGCATGCTGCATGCCAGGACTTTCTGCCAAATCCATTTGTGCCTGTTTCAGGTGGATGATGGGAATACTGACAAGGAAGCACCATCTTTACATGTGACTGGTAAGTCCAGAGAAGTTCAGGGAGCACCAGCTGAGGCCTTGTTTGTCACTCTGGTAAGACATGCTGAGCTGCTGTATTTGGCATGGGGGAATGCCTCCCCTGCTGTCTGGCCACTGTTCTGCTACTTCCCACTGGGCCTAGGAGCAGCAGCTCCTGTTCTGCATTGCCTTGTACAAGCCTACCCAAGGCTTGTAATGTCTCCTCACCTGCCTCTCTGCCACAGGTCCACACGTGAAGCCAGAAGCCAAGGGGCAGCCACCAGTCCCCATGCCCCGTTCAGGCGATCGCTTTGTGTTGCCAGAATTGCCATCTGTGCCAGATACACTGCCTGCTGCTTCTGCTGGCACCAGCACATCTGCCTCAGATGAGATTGACTTTGATGATCTGTCCCGGAGGTTCGAGGAGTTGAAGAAGAAAACTTAAGAACTATGTACCCTGTTGCTATAATGGGTGCTCTTTCCTCATTTCCTTGTCTTCCTCTTGGCCTTTCTTCTTGCTCTACTTACACCAAATTGTGCTGCTCTGTGGGTACTTTGGAGTCCCTTTCAGATGGGAGCGAGAAACCATTCCCCTGTGCCTCAATAGCCCTAGATAATTTCTTCTCTGGAGGGGGGCGTGGGGGTGATGTGAATAGCAGCTCCTTTGGATAAAAGACAGCATAGCAACTGCAGTTGGATGGGTCTAGAGAACTTGGTGGAACAGGGGCACGCTCCCCTGCCTCCTGGGCATATGCTATGGAAAGGGCTGCCTTAAGGCCTCTGCTAGCTTGATGTCGCCTGCTGTGTTCTCAGGGAGCCCTCAGTGCAGTTACTGCTTTTCTCTGGGAAGGGAGGCCAGAGCCAAGCCCACCCTGAGGGCCCTGCTGATGCAGCAGCCTGCGTGCATGAGGTGGGCCGAAGAGCACGTACACTCCCTGAGGCAAACCAATGGTAGACGTGGCTCAGAGAGACCAGAAAAAACTGCCTCAGCAGGGTCCAGCAGGCTGGGTATGGGACCATCACTTGACGGGTGATCCATCTAGGTCTCCGCCCCCCCCTTGTCCACGTTTGGCCTGTGGGACAAAGCCATAGATGGCAGCACCACATAGCCACATCTGCTGCTGTGATGCCCAGAGGAAACCTCTGCTTTCTCATGTAATGCCTCTGTATGTAATGTTCACATGGCTTTTCTGGGACAATTTTGATGGTTCATACCTTCTCTGTTCTGAATAAACTTGAGTGCGATCTTCAGTTAGTCTTTCTTGGAGGGTACAGGGGGGCTGTCAGAGGAGAAGGCTCTGCTCTTTTCCAGCAGCCTCCAGTACAAGTGGTATAATGGTTGATCCTTGCGCTCTGCTCACCTGTATTTTCTCACAACTCAAATGTAAGTCAAGGAAAAGAATGTGGCTGTAAGGAGATTACAAAGACTCAGCTGGATGCTGAAACAGCTGCAGTGCACTGGGGGGCTTCCCTGTAATCTTGTTCCACGTGTTTTGGACAACAGTGGGGCTAACCCTGCCCCCTGCCGTTTGGGGTGGGGGGAGGTATTCTCCAGAAAGGTTTAAGCCAGACCCGTCCCACCACCGTGTGAGAGGGCCGCCTCCGCCCGGAGTCAGCGCGGGCCTTTCGAACCGTCCTTGCCGTCCTGAGAGAGGTTATGCATGTTTAAGGGACGGGAGGAACGGAATATCCGTTCGTCGTGATATTCGGGGCTCCTTTTCGTCCTGTGTACGTTAAGGATGCTTTCTCAGACGTCTAGGTATGACGTTTTAACTGAAGGATGGATGAGAGCTTACAGAGGTGCTTATTTCTTTTTCCAAAGTCCGCAGTCCGGGCTCGGAGTGCCTCGGAATGGCGAGAGGACAGGGACCAGCCCACCTGTACCAGATTGTTCACGGCGTTCAGAAAGAGGAAAGGCAGCGGGCTCGGCGACAGCGTGGCTGTTTTCGCCTTGCGCTTGTCCTCAGCCCGCAGGCGAGTTCTGAAAGAGGCTCCGGCTGAGGCCCTTCACTGAAAAAGGGATCACCGAAGGCAGGCGAGGGGCCGCAGGAAGGGCCCCCTTTGGCTGAAGCAAAATGGGCGGAAGGGCCGGGCCTGGACTGCTTCGGGAGCGGGCGGCTGGCCCCTCTACCGTCGGGGCTCTCCCCGCCTCAGCTGCGCGGCCCTCCCCCGGCCAGCCGTGCGCGGGGGCGCGGCGCCCGCTCGCTCTCCCCGAGAAGGGCCTCGCGGCGCCCGAGGCGGGGGAGCCTCAGAACGCCCACGGGACCCCTCCCGCGGCCGCCTGCCCCGAGAGCGGCAGGCGCGCCGGAGACCTTCGGGCCCTTCGCGCGCGCAAGAGCGCTGGGCGGGCCTTCCGGCCCCGACGGAAGTGGCTCTCGCGCCCCCGACATGGCCGCCGCGCTGCGGGTGAGCCCGGCCCCCTCCCGCTCCCGCGCGCGGCCTTTCCAGCCCGGGCGGGCGCGGGCGTGGGCGTGGGCGGGGGGCCGGCGCGCCTGGGGGAGCGGGGAGGGAGCGCCCGCCGCGCGGCTCCGGGCCGGGCCGGGCCGGGCAGCGACGCGACGCGACGCCCCTCTTCTTTCCTCTCCTCTCCTCTCCCCGCAGCGCTTGAAGGAGGCCGCCGTGGTTCTCGGGGGCGGCGGCCTAATCTTCGCCGCGCACCTGGCCGCGAGGGGCGACGAGCGCTTCTACCGCTGGTGGCTGATGCCGGGCCTGCAGCGCGTGGTGGGGCCCGAGGCCGCCCACCGGCTGGCGGTGCGCCTCGTCGCCCTGGGCATCGTGCCCTGGCCCGGCCCCGCCGACCCGGAGATCTTGGTACGGACGGGGGCGGGGGGCGCCGTGGGGGGGCGCGGCCGCTCGGCCCGGCGTGAGCTTTCCTCCCCGACTCCCCCAGGAGGTCCGGGCCTTCGGGCGGCGGTTTCGGAACCCGCTGGGCCTGGCCGCCGGTTTCGACAAGCACGGGGAGGCCGTGGACGGGCTGTACAAGATGGGCTTTGGCTTTGTGGAGGTGGGGAGTGTCACGCCAGAGCCCCAGGAAGGCAACCCCAAGCCCCGGGTCTTCCGGCTCCCCGAAGACCAGGCGATCATCAACAGGTGGGGCTGCGGGGGAGGCAGAGGTGGGGGGGGCACCTCCGCTGGTATGGCGGGAGGAGAAGCCCACCGGAGCGCTTGTTCTCTCGCAGGTACGGTTTTAACAGCCACGGGCACGCTGTGGTGGAGCGCAGGCTTCGAGCCCGGCAAGTCGCTCAGCACCAGCTCAGCGAAGGTGAGGCAGCGCTGCGGCCTTTGTGACGTGACGCTCAGGGGGGCGGCTGGGTTTCCCCCAGCCCGCTGGCTGCCGCTCCGAGGTTACAAGTTTGTTGCTGTTGTAAAGCCGCCGCCACTGCTGCTGCCTGGGAGCCAAAGCCTGCTTGCCTGCTCGTACAAGGCCTTTAGGATGCAGAGGAAAGAAGTTGCCTATAGCTGTTGGGGGAGTTCTGAGTGCTCCCTGGCTCTTGTCCGTCATTCGATTGGAAAACGCGCAAGGCTCATTGTGCTCCCTCGATGCTGCTCTTCCTAGGGGCATGCCTCTGCCTTCAGGGCTATTTGCTCCATTGAACTTCCTTTGTTTTTAGCGGGGATGCCTCTTGGAATAAACCTGGGCAAGAACAAGTGTTCTGTGGATGCAGCTGCTGACTACGTTGCGGGAGTGCGTGTGCTGGGTCCGCTGGCTGATTATGTGGTGGTGAATGTTTCCAGCCCAAACACGCCAGGACTGCGGGCCCTGCAGAGCAGAGCAGACCTGCACCTCCTACTCACAAAGGTAGGGTCCTGACTTGGGCCTCACAGTGCTTCCCTCTTCCTTAGAGATCTCCCTGCTGGGGTGGTCTGTACCCAGCAGCCTGGCATGGACTTTGAGCTGCTGCCTGCTCTTACTCATTGAGCACTCTGCAAAAGAAGTTCAGGCCCTCGTAAGGGAACAGTCCATGCGTGGTTAATGAATTCCCGCTTCCCGGCCTGGCAGCCTTTGCCTTCATTTGGTTTCCTGAGCATTGGAAGCAGCTTCTTTGGCGGTACAGCTCCTTCTGCTCTCCCCAGCGAGAGCATCTCACCTTAGTGTGAGCCGCTCCATGTCCTGGTCCTGTTCTGCCCATTGGAGAGGTGGCCTTGGCCTGGAGCCACAGCAGCATCTCTGTTTCTGGCAGGTCCTTGCTGAGCGGGATTCCCTTCCAGGTAAGCACAAACCAGCTGTGCTGGTGAAGATTGCGCCAGACCTGACAAGCCGAGAGAAACAGGACGTTGCCAGCGTTGCAAGTGAGGTACTGAGCACCAGGATGAGGGCGGGGCTGTCATTTTCCCCGTGAGCTCCTGACTCTAGCAGCCTCTGCTTTGTTCCATCTTGCGTGCACTGCTGGTCGGAGAGCATCTTCTGCACACGCAAGGATTGGAAGAAACTGGAGGCCATGGGTGTGCCGCTGCTCTGATTCTGCCTTTGGTCTCCTTTTCCAGTTGGGCATTGATGGACTGGTGGTGACCAACACCACCGTGAGCCGTCCTGAGACCCTTCGTGGGGCTTCTTGCAGTGAAGGGGGGGGGCTGAGTGGGGCTCCCCTACGACAGCTCTCCACCCAGGTGGTCCGTGAGATGTATTCTCTCACCCAAGGTAATGGGATCAAGGAGAGGAGTGAGAGCCAGTGGCCCCAGTTTCCCTTCTGTAAATGTTCCCTTCCTGCTCCTAGGGCGCATACCAATCATTGGCGTGGGTGGAGTCTGCACGGGCCAGGATGCCTTAGAGAAGATACGGGCGGGTGCCTCCTTAGTCCAAATGTACACAGCCCTTACATACCATGGACCACCTGTTGTGGGTGCTATAAAGCAGGAGCTTGAGGTCTTGCTGAGGTGAGTGGAAGGTTAAGTTCCCTTCAGTCCATGTTTAGATCTAAAATATTAAGATCTATCATTTGTTCTGGTAATACCGCAGTTGGTTTTAAGTTCTGTATTTTGTTACTCCTAAACTAAGGTTTTATCTTGACTAAGGCAGTACATTATTACATCAGCAGTGTCGCATAATATCGTTTGCAAGGGAAAAGCAGGCTCTCTTCCAGCTGCTTCTCTTGGCAGAATCTGTGCTCCCCGTCATTCCAGGACACTCTTGTGGCAGGTAGCGATAATTGCTACACAACGTTCAGTTTGGCTACTTTCCATTGATGTATCTTGGTTTTTGTGCATTTTTCTCACAAGCAAAGTATAATGGACCAAATGGAAAGCCAAAGCTACTGCTGCTGGGTACTGTCACCTGAGATTTTATAGATATGGGTCACAGACTCCTGTCCCCCAGAAGCTGAAGGATCTGTCCTCTAGGAAGAACCATACCGAGGGCTTGGTGGTGTTTTCAGCATCTATGGAGGTTATTTGGGTTGAGATTTTCCTCCTTATCCTCAAGATACAGAGGAAGAGCTTACATTATTCTGTTTGTCTTGAACAGAGAACAAGGATTCCAGAGCGTTCAAGATGCTGTGGGAGCAGATCACTGCCTCTGACGATTCCTGGCCCAGATTTAGTGTGACAGTAGGGACCCTCTGAACGCCCTGGCAAGCAGAAAGATTGGGCGTGTGTCACATGAGATCCAGCTGACTATTTCCTGCCCTACGTGAAGGGTGCTTCTCCGATGTCAACTGATTTACAGCTTCTCTAACGGGAGAGGAAGGAGGATATTGCCTCCCCATTTTAGGGCCTTTTTTTCCCCACTGGTTCTTCTGCAACTGAGCATATTGTTTCCCTGGCACAGAATGAGCAAATATTGATACAGCCAGTAGATACAGCCAAGGTGGATTTGAACCATTTTTTAAAAATCTAGCATCATGTAACGAGGAAATGGTTGCTTGTTGCTATATATCCTCCTCTGAGGAAGGGTAGAAGCTAGAGAGCTTTCCTGATGTCTTGAGACTGGCACAGGTAGTACCCCAGCACAAAGTTAGAAATGGATGAACACAGTATCAATCTTCCCTTTGCTGAATCCCTCCTTCCCCCCACCAAAGCTTTGGAGGCTTGTACAACACTGAGAGAAAAGCAGCTTTCTGTTACTCAGAGATGCAGAAGTTGTTTTGGAGCAGGCACACAGTGCTTTTGGCTTTTTAAAAATAAAGTGTTATTGATTGAGGTTTTTTCCCCTCTGGAAGTTGCTTATTTTTTGTTTTGTTTTGTCTTGAAACACCCCCCCCCACCCCCATCCAGTCTCTGCACAGGCAGCAGAAGATGGTGACCTAGTCCACTTTAAAATGTAAGGGGGTATGCCCTGCATCAGGTGAAATGCTTCAGAAGCTAATCTCTCTTTTCTTAGGGGGTAGTAAACACATTTAAACATTTATTTAAATTTACTGGCTGCCCAACTCCAGTGGACTAAAGCTAAAAAAAACAGCCACGCAGATTCAATCAACGGGCAGCCCGAACTAAGATGCTCTGCAAATAAAACCCGCAAAACGGGGACCATCAAACGATGGCGGACACCGGCCCCGAGCCTGGGACCCAAGCCAGTCTTCGCGTCGCGCTCTTCCAGCTGGGGGGCCGGACCGCGAAGAGCGAGACGCTGCCGCGGACGTGGCCCCTGCCCGTTCGGAAGCGGCTCGCCGCGGCCTCCTTCCGGGGGGCGGGAGCGGGCTCGGCCGGCTCCGCGCCCGCCGCCCGGGACCTTCACCAGCGGGCCGCGCGTGCCCAGAACCGATGCGGGATGGAGGCCGGCGGGCGTTCTGCGCCAGTTCGTGTTACTAAAGGCCGCCGGGGCAGCGGGCGCAGCTGGAATCGGGCAGCGACCGAAAGGCGTTACAAACGGGCGGCCTCGAAAGGACAAAACGCGCCTTTTTCCACCAGCGAAGGCGGCGCCGACCCCGAGGAGACCCGCCCTCCGCGGCTCTATGGCGGAAGGTGGGCCAGAGGGGCTCCGCCGCGAGGCGTTCTGGGGCGGGCGCCGGCGGGCCTGGCCCGTGACTTCCGGCCCCGCTCCGTCCGGAAAGGGAAGCGCCGCGCAAGGCCCATGGAGGAGCGCGCGGCGGCGGCGGCGGCGGAGGCCGCGCTGCACCGGCTGGCCGGGCTGACCCCCGAGGCGCAAGTGGGGGGTCTGGTGCTGGTCAAGCGGCGCAGCGCCGCCGAGGAGCAGCACGTCTTCAAGATCCCGGCGCCGCGTACCTCCCTCCTGGGCCTCGACCTGCTGGCCGCCCAGAAGCGCCGCGAGCGGGAGGACCGGCCCGGGAAGAGGCCGCGCGGCGGGGCCGCCGAGGAGAGCGGGGGCGAGCAGCCCGGCCAGCCGCAGCCGCAGCGGGAGCCGCCGGAGGAGCAGGGCGGCGGGGCGGGGCAGAGCGGGCGCCGCCGCAGGGACAGGTGAGCGGGGCGGGGGCGCCGCTGCCGGCGGTCTGGGGGGGCCCCGCGGGCCGCCCGGCTGACCCCTCCGCCCTCCTCCGGCAGGCAGTACCGCTCGGCCCAGGCGGAGACGCCGTCGCACCCGGGGGGCGTCAGCGAGGGCTTCTGGGAGCGCAGCCGGCAGCGGGAGCGCGAGCGGCGGGAGCACGGCGTCTACGCGTCCTCCAAGGAGAAGGAGCGCCGGAGGGAGCACGAGCGCAAGCGCGACCGAGGTGAGACCGGCACCGGCCTCGGCCTCGCGGCTGACCGGCGCCCTCCGCGGCTGACCGGCGCCTTTCTCGACAGACAACCGTGACCGCGGGCGGCGCAGCGCTCGCGCCGAGAAGGAAGACCCTTCGGAGAGGAGCAGGAGCAGGAGCGGCAGCAGCAGTAGCAGCGGCGGCAGCAGTAGCCAGAGAAACGAGCCAGAGAGCCCTCGCCACCAACCCAAAGGTGCAGCGGGTTCCTCTCCCTCTGCTTTGCGCCGTGGATCCCGCCGTAGCGGAAGGGTCAACGGCGGCTTTTGGGCACTCACGCTTGTTTCCTTTCCTGCGCTCAGATGCAGCGACGCCATCGCACTCGGGCTGGGAGGAAGAAGAGAGCGGTTGCAGCGGTTCTCGCCGCTCCCAGTGGGAATCTCCCTCCCCTGCTCCATCCTACCGGGACTCCGAGCGAAGCCACCGAGGACCTGCTCCTCCTCGCGACAGTGAGAGGCGGGGGGACCGCGAACGGTATGGCAGGGCTAAACGCCCCCGAGGTTAGGCAGTGCCACAACGGTGGCCTGAGCGAGCTTAGTTTCGGTCACCTGAGACTGTGTGAGTTGCCGCTTTGTGGTGGTTCCCCTTCACAGGTCCGGGAGGAACAGATGTCCTGAAGAGACTCCTTTGCCCACCCCTACTTACAAATATAACGAGTGGGCTGATAACCAAAGGCGTTTGGGTGGACCACCGTGGCTCTCCAGAGGCAGGGGTAAGAAAAACAAGGATTCAGGAAGGAGAGAGGCCTGGGCTTTCTTTAGTCCAAGACAGAACTGGTGTCTCACGAGACACTCTTTCTAGGGAGAGGCGAGGATGGCGAGGACAGCATTGCATTTGAAACGGAGGAGGAACGGCAGCAGTGGGAAGACGATCAGCGGGTGAGTGGCAGCATTATCCCCTGGGGCTGCCAGTGTGGTTACCTTGCTGTTTGGGGCAAAATGGCTGAAGGGGAAGAAGCAGAGCGAGAAGCTTCAGAATAAGCACCAGGCAAAACTCAGGTGGTTGATGCTGCTTCGTGCTTTGTAAGTGGGAGCTCTGGGGCAGTGCTCCTTTATTAGACTGCGAAGTTTTTCATTGCCTCAGTATGTGGTGGGACAGGTTATGGATGACAAAAGGCCACCCCTTGCGGGGCTTGAGATCTCTCTTTGCCTGCTCAAGGTGAAGTGTCAGTGGGGTCAAGAGATCTGTGTCCAGGCTTTGTAGCGTCGGGAAAAGGGCTTTTTTTTCGCCACGGGTAGGGGCAGCACTGTTGCGATTTCTCTAAACCGCTGGATCAGCACAGCAGAAGAGACCCTGCCTTTTTGGGGGGAGGCTTCCTAATCCTTTTTTGCCTCTGCTCAGCAAGCTGACCGGGACTGGTACATGATGGATGAGGGCTACGATGAGTTCCACAACCCCCTGGCTGCGTCCTCAGAGGAATACGTGAGGAAGCGAGAGCAGCACTTGCAGAAGCAAAGGCAGAAGCGCATCTCGGCTCAGCGCAGGCAGATCAATGAGGTTAGAAAGGGTGGGGGAGGCGCATCTGGGCTTAGATGGGCACGAAACTTTGACCACTGCTGCTGGGCTGTCATCCAGAGTGATGGGTCTACCTGTTCTCTGCTGCTGCTAGCGGGGCCCCCAAGCTCCTGAACAATCTAGTCTTCTGCCTGGTAGGATAATGAGCGCTGGGAGACCAACCGCATGCTGACAAGTGGTGTGGTACACCGGCTGGAGGTGGAGGAGGACTTTGAGGAGGATAATGCTGCCAGAGTACACCTTCTGGTGCACAACTTGGTGCCTCCTTTCCTTGATGGACGCATTGTTTTCACCAAGCAGGTCAGGTGAGGTGGTACTGGGGGGGGCGGGAAGGAGCAGTGGACCTTTGCTGCCTTAAAATTATCGCTCTGTTCACTCTTTCCAGCCTGAGCCTGTTGTCCCTGTCAAAGACGCCACCTCTGACTTGGCTATCATTGCCCGGAAGGGCAGCCTGTTGGTGCGGAAGCACCGGGAGCAAAAAGAGCGTAAAAAGGTGCTTGCTGAGTTTCTTACTGGGTTGGGGTGCCTGTGGGTCACCATCTCCCCTGAACCGCTAACAGAAGGGTAGGTAAGTGCGGCGCTCGAGTGGCTGCGCATTAGAGCAACAAGGCGCATAAGGCTGAGTGAAAGGCTGGAGCAGGAAGCTGAGGAGCCAGCGTGAACAGTGGGAAAGCCCTGATGCATAGTCTGAAGAGAAACAGGTTGAAGTCCAGAAACCATCCTCTGCTCCAGACGGGGTAGCCTTCTCCCTGAAGGAGCAGATTGGAGCCTTGGCGGTCCTCCTAGACTCCTCGCTACCGATGAGGCTGGGACTACAGGAGCCTTTGCCCAGCTTCAGGTGGGAAAGGAAGTCTGGGCTACACTAAGTCACACTCTTGTCCTTTCCAGCGGGGTTACTGTGATGCGCTGTGCAAGGGGTGGCTTCTAAAGATTACTCGCTTTCTGTGATTGGTGTGGGACGCAGCGGGTGAGAGCCACTGTTTACGTATAGCGCCTACGTTACGGGCGCAGCATTGATTACCCTGAGCCTTTGAGATACAACTTGAAGGACTTGTATTTGACTTTCAGTACCCCACCTGGTGTGCTGTGGGATCCTTCTCAGGAAATTTAAGGGACAGCAAAAAAGAGTATTTTCCTCTGATAGCACCTCCTGCTGGAGCAGGCACCCACGTCACTGACCTTGAGAACAGCAGAGTTATTTAGAAGGACGTTTTCGAGCCTATGTCTCTCCAGCGACTTTAATTGACTTAGATTTATATTAGCTGTATCTCTATTTGCTTGATTTCTTGTTTGATGAGGGATTTCTATCGTTGCATGGGTTCGACTCTTATGTTGGCTTTTTGTTGCTATTAGGCTTGTGATTTTCATTGTATGCTGCTGTGAATGCCCATGAAAGATGATGGTGCAGAAATAGACCAAATAAAGGCATAAATGTTTGGTGTTCCTCTTGTAGGCCCAGCACAGGCACTGGGAGCTGGCAGGTACGAAGCTTGGCAACATAATGGGCATAAAGAAGGAGGAGGAGGAGGAATCGGGGCAGGCCCTGGCCGAGGATGGCACGGTGGATTACAGGTACGGTGGAAGTCAAGAGGGAAGGGCAGGGGGCCCTGTGGCCTGGCAGGGGGTGAAGAGCCCTGATGCCTCTCCTTGCAGGACAGAACAGAAGTTTGCTGGACACGTGAAAGAGAAGAGTGAGGCGAGCAGCGAGTTTGCCAAGAAGAAGTCAATTGTGGAGCAGAGGCAGTACTTGCCCATCTTCGCTGTTCAACAAGAGCTTTTGACAGTGATCAGGTCTGCACCCTTTCTGCCTTGTCCGGCCTTTGCAAAGACGTTCTGGGGACAGAGAGGTTGTGGGGACGGGAGAGCAGCTGCCCTGTTGAAGTCAGTTCTGTGCTGTTGTTAACCCAGTAGATTCTGGCATAGGTGCCGGCAAATAAAATGATGCATTCTGTACTACAGCCGCAACAGAATGCCTCTGTTAAACGTTATGTGGAACGTGGGGGCATTGTGCAAAGCGAAAAACCCAGGAGGTGGAGGGGGTCACGCAGTGTTGTTCCAGTCAGCGATAGATCTTGCTGCCTTCTCCCAACAGGGACAACAGCATTGTGATTGTGGTGGGAGAGACGGGCAGTGGCAAAACAACGCAGTTGACCCAGTACCTACACAAGGACGGCTACACGGACTACGGCATGATTGGCTGCACGCAGCCACGCCGAGTGGCAGCTATGTCCGTGGCCAAGCGCGTTAGCGAGGAGATGAGCGTGGCCCTCGGGGAGGAGGTGAGCACAGCAGACCAAAGAAGACAGGGCGGCTTCCTTTCCGTAGGAGCCGGCTGAGGGTCAGGGAGCCTGGCGGAGGCCAGGCGCTTTCTTGCCTGCTTGACAAGCACAGCTCCTTGGCCTTGGGTCTGTGCCAGGTGGGCTATGCCATCCGCTTTGAGGACTGCACTTCAGAGAGCACTGTGATTAAGTACATGACCGACGGGATCTTGCTTCGCGAGTCTCTGCGTGAAGCTGACCTTGACCACTACAGTGCCATCATTATGGATGAGGCGCACGAACGCTCGCTCAACACAGATGTGCTGTTTGGCCTCCTGCGAGAAGTAGGTGCTTGGTGGGATTTGCTTGGGGTTTCTTGCCATGGCTGGAATGGAAGAATACTCAGCTCTCCTGGGGCTCATTCACTTGTTCATGCTCAGCACAACCTAAAGCTGGTGCGTGCATTACTTTAAAAATTCCGCAACTCACAGAAGAATAGACAGCAAGGGATGGGACCCAGGCTGAAATTGACCTTTAGCCATAAAAACTCAATGTTGGGGAAGTTACATTCTTTCACCCCAAGCTGCCTGAGGTGGTTGCTGGAGGAATGACGTGCACGCAGATCCCCATGCAATAATAAGGGTTGTATCAATAACAAAAGCATACGTGTAAACAGAGTAGTGCTTTTGAACTAGAGAAATGTGACGTGATCGGGTGGAAAAGAGCATGCTTCCTCCAGCACCGCTTTTAATCTCCCAGAAAGCCCTCGTAGGGGCCTTTTTAAACGTCACAGGTGCGGATTTGCTCTACGGTGGCGATTAGAGTCAGACTGTCTGGCAGTTGTAAAGGACGGTGCTGGCTTTCCCACTGAGTAAGCAGCTTTGGCTCGTTCTCTTGGCGGACCGTGGGCTGAGCACGCATCCCAGCAGTTCGCCAGAGCCCAGAAGTGCGCCACCTGGTCCGGCATTGCCCAGAGCTGCTTGAAAGAAGCCCGTTTTGCAGCTTCCCATTTGAACTTCTGAAACCCGCTTTGATTTCACCCTAAGAGGGCCAGCAACCTCTTGTTCAAAAAGCTATTAACGTGAAGTGTTGCCACCATTTTGAGGGCTTAGAGAACTGAGAGGTAAAGAGCTTTCCTGACTGCGTTTCAGTGAAGTGGCTCCGGGCCTGGTGGGGGCCCTTGCCTGCTTCGGCTGTGACTGCCAATCTCCTTAGCCTTTGTCCGTTCAGAAGGATGCTCAGCAGGTATGCGCAGCATTGCTGTAGGTAGGTGGCCCCGTGCCCGCTAGCGATGCTGTTCCCAACAACCTCACAGCAGGAGCTGTGGTTCAGAACATCTGGAGCATGTGGATTTGCCTGCCTCTTTTCCGTGGGCTTATTTTAAGCAACGAGATCAAGGGTTGCTCCTTAAATTGGTGTGTGTTCTTGTTTAGGTCTTTTATCGGTCAGTTAGGATGTTAAGCTTTTCAGTGCAATCTTCAAAATGACTGTTTGCTCCACAAATGACTAGGAAGTTCTCAGTTCCTGTAAGGGCATTCAAAGTCAACGAGGCTTTGCCTTTTCCTCCTTCCGTTCTCAGGTTAAACTTTTACTTCAGGTTTATTGGTGAGCAGATTTGACAGGACTTGGTTGAAACGCACTGGCTGCCCATTCCAACATTTTGTTATAACAAGGGTTGCGAAGAGGCAGCTGAGTTGAAGCAACCTATTGCACAGGCGGCCCTGATGTCTTTAGTTAGGAAATGGAAGTTGTGAATCCCTTGAGAACTAAGAGGCAAATGCTTTCAGGCTGAAGTTCTTTCATGTGGCAAAAGGAAGGAAGAAAATGCAAAGTGGGCGACTGCGAAGGAGGTAATTTGGGAGATGTGGCAGCACAGTAATATTTTCCTATTGCTTTTTGACACTGATGCTGTTCTTTCATAGGTGGTAGCCCGACGCTCGGATCTGAAGTTGATTGTCACCTCAGCCACCATGGATGCAGAGAAGTTTGCAGCTTTCTTTGGAAATGTGCCCATCTTCCATATCCCAGGTCGCACGTTTCCTGTTGATGTTCTCTTTAGCAAGGTATGGGGTGACCAGACCCGTCTCTTCCCATACAGGGCCGCTGTAGAGGACAGCTGGATGGGTGCGTCAGTCTTCTTTTTGCTCTTTCAGACTCCGCAAGAAGACTACGTGGAGGCAGCAGTGAAGCAGGCCTTGCAAGTTCATCTCTCCAGTGCCCCTGGAGATATCCTTATTTTCATGCCGGGCCAGGAAGACATTGAGGTGAGTCCTACTGCAGAAGTTTCTGAGGCCCTAGTCAACCTCTTAATGCCCATATATTCTCCTCACTTCACCCTGCAGGTCACATCTGAGCAGATTGTGGAACATCTGGAAGAGTTGGAAAATGCACCTGCTCTAGCTGTACTACCGATCTACTCTCAGCTGCCTTCAGATTTGCAGGCCAAGATCTTCCAGAAGGTATAGCTTGCTGCCCTTCCACTAATGATGGTCTTAGATTTACGTGGCAGTGTTAGCTGGAACCTTGAAGCATGTATCATGACTTCTCCCAAGCTCAAGACAAGTAGAATAGTTGGCAAGCAGCATGATCTGCAGCAAGCTGAATCAGGACCAAAGACAACCTGTAAAGAACAGAGAGGGGGAGGAAGTGCAGCAGAAGTGAGTTCTGGGAGTAGAGATGAATTTTGTGCCGTGGCCTGAGAAGTCAAACGTGTTTCTGTTCTTAGGAAGTAGAAATAAGCAGCTTTTTTCAGGAGCTGTGGCTACAGGCCATTTCGATCAAAGGGGTTGTTGATTCAAGTCTTTGCAGGGTTAGCTTCTGAAAGCAAAGATGCTGAGCCAGCAGCCACTACCTCAGGGCCTTTCCTTTGGGGAAGCTGGGTTGCTGAGGGAGGGGAGTGGCAGCTGCATCTTGAAACTTGGATTCCTGGCAGGCACCAGATGGAGTCAGGAAATGTATCGTGGCCACCAATATCGCAGAGACTTCGTTGACAGTTGATGGGATCATGTTTGTGATCGACTCCGGGTATTGCAAACTGAAGGTGAGGAAGCTTGGTTAGGGAAAGCATAATGTCCTAGGGATGCAACTGAAGCACTGACTTACTCTACCTGTTACATTTCAGGTTTTCAACCCACGGATTGGCATGGATGCCCTGCAAATCTATCCAATCAGCCAGGCTAATGCAAATCAGCGTTCTGGCCGAGCTGGAAGAACAGGCCCAGGTCAGTGTTTCAGGTAGGAGTTGTACGTATCCAAGGCGTCTCCTTGCAGTGAACGGGGGTTGCAATAAATGCTTGGCTGCAGCTGTGAAACCTAGGCTGCTGTGCTGAGGCAGTTGCTCTCTTTCCTGAGCAGACTGTACACCCAGAGCGCCTACAAGAATGAGCTCCTGACCACCACTGTCCCAGAGATCCAGCGTACCAATCTGGCCAATGTGGTGCTGCTTCTCAAGTCTTTGGGGGTACAGGACCTGCTGCAGTTCCACTTTATGGATCCCCCTCCTGAAGACAACATGCTCAACTCAATGTACCAGCTATGGATTCTTGGGGCACTTGATAACACAGGTAGGGCGGAGCAACCCTTGCCCCACATGCAGACAGCTCTTGCGCCTTCTGTGGGGGCTCGGCTGAGATCACTTTCCCTTCAGGTGGTCTGACATCAACCGGACGCCTGATGGTGGAATTTCCCCTTGATCCTGCCCTCTCCAAGATGCTGATTGTTTCCTGTGACATGGGCTGCAGCTCTGAGATCCTGCTGATTGTCTCCATGCTCTCTGTCCCAGCCATTTTCTACCGGCCAAAGGTGTGTCAGGGGTGCTTGTGGTTGCTCCAGGGATTAGGCTTCATGGTCTGTCACTTTTGTCTCCATCATCTCTCCATAGGGCCGGGAGGAAGAAAGTGACCAGGTGCGAGAGAAGTTTGCTGTTCCAGAGAGCGACCACTTGACTTACCTGAACGTTTATCTACAGTGGAAAAACAACAGCTATTCGACACTCTGGTGCAATGAGCACTTCATCCATGCAAAGGCTATGCGCAAGGTGGGTGTGGGGCAGGCCCCAAGAGACCCCAGCCACAGAGTGACCGGTGTATGGAGCTGACCATATTCTTGCCCTTCAAGGTGCGGGAGGTACGAGCACAGCTGAAGGACATTATGGTGCAGCAGCACATGAGCTTGGCTTCCTGTGGCACTGACTGGGACGTGGTTCGCAAGTGCATCTGCGCAGCTTATTTCCACCAGGCTGCAAAACTGAAGGTGCGGGACTCTCACCTTCTTCCCTTGGACCACCAGCGCCCAGCTGTAGAGCAGGGGCTCCTGTGCATCTGCTTGCTCCATCTGTTACCTTTGGGAGACTGGCTTTGTGCCCCTTCCCTCCAAGGCTGCCCTGCCACTTGCTAGGCAGTGCTGTATGAGGCTCATTTCCCTTCCCACAATCCCCACCAAGATTAAGTTCTTTGTGGGCAGCAGGAAGGGCAGGCCAAGTCTGGATTCTGGCACCAGCACCGAGGAAGCCCAAAACAGGAGTGTTCTGCTGGAATTCCGTAACCAAAATACCACATCAAGTTTTCCGCATCGCTTCCACCCAAGTGTTTGGCCCTTGACCCCTTTTCTCTGCTTCTCTTCTGGCTGTTCCAGGCTGATTTTGCGCTCTGGCTGATTTCCTAAAGCACGTTAAGTGCCTAAGGAGGAACCGGGGTTGACCTTGCTTGTCTGCTACAGGGCATTGGGGAATACGTCAACATCCGGACGGGGATGCGCTGTCACCTGCACCCCACCAGCTCGCTTTTTGGAATGGGCTACACTCCTGACTACATTGTCTACCATGAACTGGTGATGACCACCAAGGTAAGGGGATGCTTTGGAGGAAGGGGCCTGTCGCTGACAGTTCTGGGAGGTGTGGGTGGGCCCACTTCCCTCACATAGGTACCAGTTCCCCACCTCTGCCTTTGCCCTGCAGGAGTACATGCAGTGTGTCACAGCTGTGGATGGTGAATGGCTGGCTGAATTGGGGCCCATGTTCTACAGCATCAAGCATGCTGGCAAGTCTCGTCAGGTGAGCTGCTGGCGGGAGCATCTGGTTGCTCCAAAATGGAAGAAAGCCAGCTCTGATACAGGCAAGCTAGAGGTCTGGCTTGGCAATTCAATTTTTTTTAATTAATATCACTTGCTTATCAACCAAAATATAAACAGCAGGCTTATGTGACAGTGTTTGGGTTGGACCATATGTCATAGTAAATATAAAGCAGGATGGAAGATGACAGATGGATGAAATCGTTGCGTGGCTGCTTGCTCTGGTCTAGGAGAGCCGGCGGCGAGCCAAGGAGGAAGCATCTGCCATGGAAGAGGAGATGGCTCTAGCTGAAGAGCAGCTCCGTGCCCGCAGAGAAGAGCAGGAGCGTTGTAACCCGGTGGGCAGTGTCAGGTATGACCCTTTGGGCTCCAGTGGGGAAGTTTAGAGTTTGTGGTAGCCTGCTCCACTCAGCCCTTGGTCTGTCTCCCTTTCTGCAGGTCCACAAAGATCTACACGCCAGGGCGCAAGGAGCAGGGCCAGCTGGCCACGCCTCGCCACACGCCAGCTCGCTTTGGTCTGTAGTCGCTGCCATCTCTGCGTTGTACATAGCTTCCTGCTGGGCTAAGTTGGCAGGGCCCTTCTTCAGCTGAGATCAAGATATAATTTTATTGTTTATATAAACATTGTTGCTCCTGGACCTTTCAGTGGCTGCTGTTTTGATGTGAAGTGTAACGGGTCTTTCTTTTTCAAGTGAGGGTGGTACTCTGGTAGAAGTAGTGCATCATGATGGCTGAAGTGCTTTGACAGGTCCTCTTGAGAGCAAAGCCTAGCCTGCAGGAAGGGGACATGCTCCACTTTCACCACAGATCTGCCCTCTCCGGTTTGGCCCCTGGGAAGGTGTGTGAGAGCAATGGGAGTAGAAGCATTCATTCGTTCACCACGGAAGTATTTGCCAGAGTTGCTGCAGTACAGTGTGCGGCTCCAAATCACTGTTGTGGAGAGCCTGCAACCAAAGAGACTTCGTGTTTGCCCACCAGTGCCCATAAGACCAGACCCAGACCCACCCTAGTCCAGCGTTCTGTTTTCCCTCAGGGGCCAATCAGCTTGCCTCTGCTTGCAAACAGGAGCTGGAGATACAATTCTCTCCCACTGGTCACCTTGCAACCCCTTTTTGGATGCAGCTGCCCCTGATCTGGCAGTCACAAGGCTTCGTCAAGACCAAGAGCTCTTTCGTAGACCTGCCCTCCCTAAATTGCTCCAGTCCCCCTTCAAATTGCCCAGTTATGGGCAATGGCATCTTGTGCTTTTGAATTCCATAGGTTAGTTGTGGGAAGAAGTGGCTCTCTCTGCTCTCAGTATTTTCTGGCCAGCTTCACGGGATGGCCCATCCACACGGAGTGGAGAGACTCAGCCTGCTGTTTGCCAGGCCAAAATTGGAAGCAAACCTCTTTTGCCCAATTTCAGTGGGCAGCCTTGCTGCTGACCCGTTCAATATACTCCAGCCTTCATTCTGGTCTCCTCAGATTGCTGTAGGCCTTCAAATGTGCTAAGATCGCTGGGAGAGGAGTACTACTGTGCATGGTGGTAAGATTACCATGGGTTCATCGAAGCAGCCAATCACTTCCACTCCTCTGAGTGGAGGATAACAAGAAGGGAAAGCAATGTCCTGGATGCAAGCACCAGCTCAGAAGCGTCATCAAGAAACCTTTGGACTTCTCAGCCGTGGTCTGTATCAGCAACATAAAGGACTCTTAGGGAGCATCCCACCTTTGCCAGGATAGCTAAACCAAATCTAGGGCGGGGGTGGATCAAATGGAGAGGAATGCTGGGCATCAGTGACAATAACGGAGAAGGAATAAGGCAGGAAAGAGGATTCAGAAGTCCTCATCCTGTGGCAGGGGGGAGACCTGCAAACAGTCTCCATGGTGTAAACCAGATCACGGGTAACAAACTGGAGAGACTAAGAATCAAACAGGCTTTGCAGATATCCCAGAAATCAGGTGGGATGAGTCAACTGAAACGTGAAACTCAGAGGCTATTCCTTGATTAGAAGTGATAGATCCAATTAAAAGGGAAGCTTTTGTATGTAAAGCAGCCAAAATGCCTCTGAAGATGTTCAAGTCCTGTTGAGAGCATCTGGAGAAGACTAAAAGAAGTAATGAAGTAGTATTCTAGACTATTACTACTATATGCAGGGGATGTAGACAATGCCTCTCTAAATTAGCTCACTGAGCTCTGAAGAAGTCAAGTGATAGTGAATGAGGGATGTCAGCTACCCCAGTATCTGCTCAGAAAATAACCCAGGGATAGGAGATCAGGTTCACCTTGTCATGGAGAAAAATCTATGGTTGCTAAGAGTTGACACCAACTTGAAGGCCCATAATCTCTCAATCAGCCACCTTGTGGGAATGTGACCATATAACGTTTTTAAGTCAGCTCTGGGAGGAATGTACGCAGATAATAGTTGCATTGGCTAGATGGCACTTGGAGGGCCGTGCCCAGTTTGAGGCACAAGAGAGCTACCAGGATGCTTCAATCTGGCAACCGAGCCTACAAGGAATGGTTCAAGGAGCTGGGCACCAGGGCCTTGCCAAAGAGACAACTAAGGGGAGCAATGAGAGGTCCCTACAAATATCTTGAAGGATGAGGATGAACAGCCTGCAAACAAAAGAAATGAAATTTAAGCTTTCTTAGGAATTTCCTGACAGAGCTGCTAAGTAGGAAACAAGTCTGCCTGAACAGTGGCAGCCTCCTTGCTGAAGATTTTCAGATGGGCTGATGGCCAGATATCTGCCAGGCCCTTTCCAATTCACGTGGTCCGTGCTTGAGTCAGTTTTTCAAGGATGGGTTAGCTTTGGAGGTTTATATATGCTAACAAAAATAACAATAATGTTCATGCTATAAACTAATTGAAGAATGGTAATCCAATTACAGAGCAGTAATGAGCAGACGTGAGCCTGCTTCCATGACGGTTCATCCACCCATTAGTAGCAGCAATTGGTCTTTTATTTTAAAGAAAAACAAATCACTCAGAAATTAAAACCAGAGGCTGGACTCCTCTAAGTGGCCATAGCAGCACAGTCAGAATACGTGCATGCTCTAGAGTGGCATGGTAACACAGGGTTTTTTAAATGCTCAGCTAGCACTGAGGTAAACATCCTTCTCACCCGTCAGTGAATTGGAGACACCCGCCATCGACTGGCAGCTCACTTCCTTTCCAGCACAAAGTGTTACGTTGTGCGACCAGCAGCAATGAAGAGGGCTTCATAGGAGCAGGTCAAAGTATGCCTCCTTTAGTCAATACTGTTCTCCCTCTGCTACATGGCCGATCAAGGAAATCAGAGAGTTGGGCCGTCGTCAGCTGTCATCTACTCTGCCCTGGTGCGGGCTGTCCTCCCAGTCTCTGGTGGGTTCTCAGCAGAGGATACCATTCACTCACCTTGATGCGCTCACATACAATGCGCTTCTCACTGGCTTCATTCTTCAACCGCTGGTTGTCCTGCTGGAGTCTCTCCACTAGTTCACGGAGAAGGCTGTGGGAGGAAGAACGGGTGCAAAACTCCAGGGCTGTCTCAGCCCACGTGATCCTTGTAGGCCTTTGAAAGGAAAGCTGCCCGGGATTCAAAGGCACCCACAGCTACTTTTCAATCCATCCCTAATTAAGCATGCAGGTGGCCTCACTTCACCAAGGTGGCAGAGAGTCCTAGAAGTGCTCCCCCCACCCCAGCACCGAAGGGCAGTTTTTCTCACTCACTCTCTCTCGCCAGTGAGTTGGGCAATTTGCTTGATCTGCACTCGGAGTTTGTGGCCCAATTCCTCATTCACCTGCCTGTAACAGAAGGATGATGGTGAGGAAGCTGCCAAGACCTCCCCTTTGCCCCAAATTCCCCCATGGGAAATTCAGCAATCTCTCTCAGGGTGACACTCACTTTTGCTCCTTTACCCACTGGCGAACATCGGCCACCACCAATTCACTCTCCTGGTGCAGGCAGTGTTGGCTAACACGTGACGCCTCCAAGGAGATTTGTAAGGAGTCTATCTACTGGGTGAAGAAAAGAGAGCAGTCCAGGTTGGTTGCCATGCTTTAATCCAGAGAGCTCTCACGAAGGATCTTGCCAATGTGATAAAGTGCCAAAGATGAGAGGAATCCGCTGCCACTCACCAGACAAGGGACGCTGGAGAAGGTTAGACTCTGGCAGCTCCAGAGTTGCTCTTTGCTCCTTCTGCCACCCTCCAAAAGACATAAAGGGCTGGAGCTCCGCCTGCAGAAAGCTTCCAGTTTGATTCCTGGTCACACCTGGGCAGGCCTGCTGCATGCCCAAGTGGCAGGAAGAACATCAGGGAGTGACAAGATCCTCAGTCAATCACCGCCATTTCCCCCTTCTGCCCGCCCGCTTTGGCGGTGTGCGTGGGACAACAGGCATGGAAAGGGGAAATGCAAAATTTTTTTCCCTTTGGAGATCTCCTTGAAACAGGCCGGCCCAGAGGCCAGGAGAGGGATCATTTCCCTCCCTGGGAGCCAGGCAGAATATGGAAGCAAGATCAGCTGCAAATAGTGAGGAGAGTTGTGGAGAGGGTGCAGCTAGGACTTTGGGGTGCTAGGAAGGCAAACAGGGTTGCTTCTGGCTGGCAAGGAGCCAGCGAAGGCTGGAGCGTCTCCACGGAGGGCAGAGACTCACTGTTGCATCCAGGACTAGAGGTGGGGCCTGGTCCCACTCCCACCCGCCCTTGCCCTCCTCACAGTGCAAGCTGGGCTATGTCATGCTCTTTCTGCCAGCACCGTGCCTGCCAGAAAAGGAGTCATGTTGTTGCATGCTGCAGGCAGAACTTGGCCCTCCTGGATCCGGTTCTCCCTCCCCGGCAACAGAACACCACCTACCCTGCACGCTGGGAGAGAAACCGGGGGGGGGGGCAATGGAGAGGCTGGAGCCCTTGCTGAGGATTCTGAGATCTCTGGCCCTGGCATCAGCTGATGTGTGCTGCCAGGACGGGGCAGCTGCCCAGCCACAGCGCGTCATCCCTCTGAGCTCGCTCACCTTTGCTGCCTGCTGCTGCAGCTGCAGCCAGGCCTGCCTGAAGCTCCATCGTGCCAGCCTCAGCGCAGCCGTCTGCTTGGTCAGCTGCTCCTGCAGAGAGCAGTTCTCTGCCTTCTGCTCCATCATGCAGGCCTGCAGGCCCTGCACGCTCCACTCCTCCTGCAACTGCATGGGAAGGTGGCTGTCAATTCTCGCATGCATTCTGGCTCTGCGAGTGCTGCCACCCCAGAGATGCGGCTTTCCAGTTGCCACAGAGCCTGGCGCACTTGCTCTCTGGGATAGATAGGCAGGCTCTTGCCCCTTCCTTTAGGCCATGTGCAGCTCACCTGCCGCTGGAACATCTCCAGCTCCAGCATGGACGCTGCCTGCAGAGGCTGCCACTTGGACCAGCTCAGCTCCTCTATTAGCTCCCTCAGTAATCCTCTGGCAGAGGTAGTGGCAGCAGCGGCGGCAGCAGCAGGACCACCTCCTCCCAAGAAACTAAGAAGAAAGCAAATCACTTATCCCTCGACCAGAGGCAAGACCCCTTCCCGTCCCGGGCCAAGGGAAGATACCTTGTCTGACCCAGTCCTGCTTCAGCTCTACGCTCTCTTCCATGGAGAGCCTCCAACGGGAGGCCAACCTTCCCAAGACGCTGGAGCTCTGGGTCACCCCCCACCAGCTGCTCCTGGGGCCCCTTCATGGCTGCTTCTTCCTGCCCCAGTGCCTGCCCTGCGGGGTGGAAGGAAAGGCTCAGGCAGGCCAGGCAGCAAAAGTGCTTTGAACCAGGAGGGACTGGAAGGTCAGGCCACTTCTGTGCGCTAACATGCTTTGACTGGGCCAGGATCACAGCTTGGAAGCTGTGCTGGCAGTTGACTCTTGGAGGGCGCTTACCCCATCATTAGAAGAATGGGACAGATGTCTCTATATAAGTAAGAATGAAATAGAATTTCTGCCTGCAAGCTGGTGAAAGGTGGTGGGCAGGAAGGAGCCACACACCAATCGGCCCCTCTGTGCTCTGCTCCACCTGACCCGAAGTCCCCAGAAGCCAGTCTCCTTACCAGCTGGCCACCACTGTTCTGGGCTCTTGGGCCGCCTCTGTTGCAGCACCGGTGCCCCAGCGCACCAAGAGCCGTGCTTTGCTTCCCGCGAGGTGGCATTCAAGGAATGGGCTCGGGCCCGCTCCTGAAAGACGCTGTGGCTAGCCCATGCCCTTCGAAGGAGCCTGTCCCGTTTCTGGATGGCCTGAAGGAGAGGAGGGGCATGAGGGAGCTCCAACATGGCCCCAGCAAAGCCCTCCCCAGCCAGCCTCCCCGGGCAGGGTCAGCAGCCACACTCACCCGTTCCTTCTGCGCACACAGCCGGCGGCTCTGCCCCAGCAGCGCCTGCGCTTGGCAGACCTGGTGCTGCAGCGCAGCCAGCTCCCGCTGCTGCTGCTTCCGCTCGGCTACTGCCTCCTGGCACAGGCTCTGCACAGCCAGCTCCAGGCGGGCTAGATCTGAAACAAGGCCCGACCAGATGAGGCCCCCGACTCCACGTGCCAGGCCTGGAGCAAAACAGGCAAGCTGAGGGGGGCTGGAGAGGGCCGGGCCCCGTACCTGTCACGGTATTGCTGTTCCGCTTGGCCTCCCTCACCAGCTCCAGCTTCAGGTCTTCCACCAAGGCCCAGTGCTCCTTGGCCTGCTGCCACAGCTTCTAGGCAAGTCCAAGAGAGATGAGCGGAGCTGGGCTTTGGTGCCTGTTGTGCCAGGTCCCCCATTCCTTGCTCCCTCCAGCCAGCCGCATCGGTACAAGGCCTACCTGCCTGAGTATCTCCTGGCTAGTCAGCTGGTTTCTGGACCTTGTGGCGGAGCAGCTGTGAGTCAACTTGTAGGACGCAAACTCTCGGCGCAAGCCGGCCAGGGCTTCCTTTTGCTGTAGCAGCTGAAGCAGAGCCTATGTCAGGAGTCTCCTACTCTCAAGAGGTCAACCAGCACGTTGTAGTATGTCAGGCGTTCCACCAGACATGGCAGTAAACCTCCTTCCACAAACTCTGCCCCACACTCAGTAGCAAACTGCCAAAACTAGGTATGTGACTTTATTGCAAATAAAGACAGTCCCCGCGATCCGTTCCTAAGTCTGTCTTTAAATTTGTAGGTAAGTCAGAACAGTTATTTAGCATCAGTCAAATGTTTCTCTTAGTATTTAATATATATTTTATCTTTCTGTGCGTATAAAATACTTCCCAATACACTGAAACACCTTCAACGTAATAATACAGCACATAATACAGTAATAATAAAAGTAACTACATATGATACTGTACTGAAGAGAGACAGAGAATCTCTGTGTGTGTGTGTGTGTGTGTGTACTGTAGGTATACAGTACTGTAAAAAACATGAAAGAAACAGTTCGTAAAACAGCTTTGATAGAAAAGAAAAAAGACCATCTTGTTCCATCAATGTCTTGCATTCTAGAAGGGGCGTTTATCAGTTAACATGACGATAACATTAGCAGTTGGATGATGCAGGAGAAGATGATGGAGAGGTGGCTACTGTTGAAGTAGACGGGGCTGGAGCTGGGGAGTCAGGGTCTGAGTCTGCTGCTGGTGGGTGGGGGGAGTCAATTTCCTGAAGTGGGCACCAAAGGAGGTTTGTACAGAGCTTTTCTTTTTCTTGTCATAAATGGCCTTGTGGCAGCTGAGGCCCTCAGTAACCGTATGGTAAACTTTGGTGAACCTCTCTGTGTTAGGATCTTGCTCCTCTAACTTTGCCATTCCTGTTTCAGTAAGACGAAAGGCTTCTCCTGACTTTTCTGGTTTTGGAGTTTTTAGGTCCCAATCTTCTTCCTCCAATGCTATCATCTGCTGCTCTAGTTCCATACGGTCTTTCTTCAGCATGGGAGTCGAGTAACTGTACATCATTTTCACTGATGTCTAAATGCAGCTGATTACCAGTATCAGCCGCAGCTTGCCTGCCATCAGCTGTAAACCCCTGAAAAGCATGCATGGACTGCGGGCACAATTTGTCCCACACTCCTTTCGTATTTGATTGCTCCATTTCATCCCAAGAATCAGCAATATTTCTGATGGCATCATAGACGTTATAATTCCTTCAGAACTCATCACATCATCTTGGGTAGCCCTGACTGCTTCAGAGAAGGTCTGTGATAAATAACAGGCCTTAAAGGAGGCTATGACTCCCTGATCCATTGGCTAAAGTAGTGATATGGTGTTGGGGGGTAATACAACCTTTACATTGGGGTGAAGGTTATCTAAAGTGCTTGGATGTCTGGGTGTGTTGTTAAGCACAAGGAGAATCTTGAAAGGAATTTTCTTGGGTTAACCCTAACCCTAACCCAAGCAATAACGTTCAACAGCAAGGACAAAATGGTTCCAGAACCAATCTCCAAAGATGGCAACTGTAACCCAAGAAGTGCTCTCAGATTTAGGGAGCGATACACAAGCAAAGGCTTGAAATCTCCAGATGTGTTACCCCCAAGCAATGTTAGCCTAGCCTTCGATGTCTTATGCCCTGGGGCACTTTTTTCCTCTTTCAAAATGTAGGTCCTTTCAGGCATTCTTTTTCCAAAATAAGTCTGTCTCGTCTACATTAAATATTTGGTCTGGCAAATAACCTCCCTCTTCAATAATTTTTTTCAACATTTCAGGAAAATCACGTGTAGCACTTACATCAGCACTCACCGCTTCACCTTGCACTTTAACATTATGTCAATTTGTCCTCACTTTGAAGCAACTGAACCAACCTCTGCATGCAGCAAATTCCTCATCACAATCGCCTTCACTTGTTGCACATGCAACTTTTAAATCACTGAAAAGACTGTGAGCCTTTTCTTGCACTAAGGCAAGGCTAATAGGCATGGATGCTGATCTGGATTGTGCAACCAAATTATCAATAGCCTTTCCATTTCAATGATTAAACCACTGTGTTGCTTAGTAGTAATCGTGGTGTACATCAGGGCAGGGCCTTTCCCATGCTCCATTATTCTCACTTTATCTTTTAAAATTGTTCTGATCGTTGACTGACTGTAGCCTAACACTTTTCTAATGACTGATGGTGTTTCACCTCTTCCTGATTGCTTTATTATTTCCACTTTATTTTCAATCGTGATTGTTTTCCTTTTCTTTTATGCATCACCAACACTTGCATTAGACTTATGCTTCGGAGGCATGGTTACAAAGGTAAAGAAGAGAAAAACGTAAGCCAAATACCAAGTTACACACTCAACACAGTGCTAACAGCAATGTGATCTGACTTGAAATGGCGGACAGCGTTCTCCTTCGAGCTGATGAACCACTGAAGCCATGCAATGTTTTCATGTCACAAGTAGTGTGTGTGTTCGTTATTACAAATCATTGTATTAAACTCAATTTTTTAATATAACAGGCTTTATGACAGTCCATTCATAAGTACAAGTTGTCCGTAAGTCGGACATTCTTAACCCAGGGACTGCCAGTAAGAAGCTGTGAACCCACAGAAGATCAGCCTATTGTAGAACACAGGAATCAAACACACCTAATTTTTTATGTGTCAGCCCCAGGGTTTAAATCCTAGGCCCTTTTCTCGCAACAGACTTGAAGCTTGACATCTGAGTTCCATCTGGTATTAGTTCCCACCTTGCCAGCTTCCTCTTTACCGAGTGAGAGTAGAAGGGCTGAGGCCAAGCTTACCTTGGTACGGCTCGCTGCCAATTGTATCTGCAGCTCCTGGATGATGGCCTTGTGCTGGCAGGTGAGCTGCACGGCCTGGCCCCTTTCCTGAGCACTGTGCTGCTCTCCCTTGAACTGCGCAAGGTTGTCCTCTGCTTGGCCTTTGCTCTGAAGATCTTCCAGAAGCATGTGCTTCTCTGCGTGCCCAGTGGCCTTCCCCCCGGCCTACAACAGAGCAGCTCAAGATGAGATTGGCAGCAGAAGGGCTCTTGTTTCTTCCACTGCCCTCAACCAGCTCACCACCAATAGGGGTGGCCCTGGCTAGTGATCACCTCTTTTTCCAGATGCTGCATCCAACTCTCGAGCTCGCCAACTCGGCCCAGGGCAGCTTGGTACTTCTTCTTATAGAGATCCAAGCTGCTTTCCAGAACATGGGCATAACTCTCTGCTTGATTCAACTGCTCCCACATGTGCTGATCCCACTCGACTTGAAGAGAACGCTCTCTTTCCTGCTCCTGGGTCACTGCCTTATATTGTCGGAGCTGTAAGTATACAGAGGAGGAGAGAATGAGGCCATGCCCCAGCTTGTAGGGAAGGTAGAAGGGAGTTCTGAAGCTCACCTGGGCCTTGAGGGCCTGGCCTTCTTGAAGCAGCATCTCCACAGCCAGATGCTGTCTTTCTAGCACACACTCAAGGCTTTGGGTCTGCCTTAGGCCATCCATCTTTAGCTTCTTTTGCTGCAGCTGTACCTGATCTTGTAGCTGCTCCACTACCACTTGGCTACCTTGCAACTGCTCTGGGAGAGCAGCCTTGCTCTTACTCTGTGAAGACAACATAATCCAGGGGTCAAGCTGGGGAACCCCTCACCTCTGAGTTGGAGAAAGATCACCAAAGTTCCTCCCTGAGCAACAAAGAAAGGCTCCCACCAAAGCATCTGCTTCTCACAAACTGGCTGAAGGAGATCACCTCCCCAGGAACTAATTCATTGGTACGAGTCCAACGTGCAGGACTGCAGAGAATATTTGGAGAAGGGGAGCCAGCAGTGCTTGCTCAGCTTGGGGCCTCTCTCTTAGCCCTTCTTCCACCTGAACAGCCTCTCCAGGAACAACGAATGATGTTGCCTGAGAGGTCAAGAATAATAGTTGTGGCATGGTTCACTCAGGGCAGCCGTGTCACAAGAGAATCGGTTGGTGCTCAGCGTGTGCTTTTGCTCTGACTGCTCCATGGTCTGCTGAAGCTGACCCTCTGGCTCTGGGACAAGAGCCTGGCCTGGCAGAAATCAAGGGGTACTGGAAAGTGAGCTTCAATCCTCCTGCATGTCAACTACGAAAATCATCCCAGCTGATTCTGGAAGAAGCTAGGCCTGGATGAGGACAAGAGTTTTGGATCTGCAAGGAGGCCACCTGCTTCTGGGGAAGGCCTAGCAAAAAACCCAAATGTCTGAGAAGAGGGCCAGGAGGATGTCAGCTGGTCCCTCTTCGTCTTCCATTGCTGGGACACACAACAGGGCACCTCTTCTTTCCTTCCACGCATGAAAGAGCAAGTCCACGGGCTGATGGGGAAGTAGCAACTGGTGCTTTCATGGCTGGAAGAGGTCTCCTGGGAGCCAAATTAGTCCTCGGGGTTTGTGGAACTGACGGCCCCTTTGAAGAGCTGAAGCCCAAACCACAGCACACGTGTCTCGGCCTTTAGGGGCAAAAACACTGGGCAGCAGCTGTGAACTAAGCAATGCTGCGGTGACCGTCTCCCCATGCTTTCACCCGCAGATGCTGCCACACAGGAAGCTGTCCATCCCCGCCTTAGCCTCTTGTTGCTGAGCCAATCTGTGGCAGCCTTCAGGCCCCGCAGATGCCAACCACATCTGGAAGAAGTAGCCCTACGAGCTGGGGCTGGGGAGGAAGCAGCACTTGCTGCCACAGCGTGACTGTCTGCCTATTGGAAACCACAAGCAGCTGAATTGGGTGTCTGTGCAGCTCCCGGTGCTCCGTATGGTCCTGCAAGTAAGAGGTCACAGGACTGGAGTGGTGGACCCTGGCTGTCATCCAAGGGCTACAGGCAGAGATGGGGGGAGGGCTCAGAGATTCTGCTTATTTGCATGGAGTGAGGGGATGGACTTTGTGCTACCCCGACCCAATTCCATGGCTCTGCCTGATCATGTTCCTCCACTGGAGACACCAGATTTGGCAGTTGCTCTCTGGGCTCAGTGCACGCTGCACCTAGTACTGTGCAGAGATCGCACAACCAACTTGCCTTCAGAATGCTGGCACTTCTCTTGCACCATGACCATGTAGGATGGCACTGAACCTGGGCAAGAGGTAGTCCCCTTACCTGGAGATCTGAGTGGGGCTTCCCCTTCGCTGGCACTGATCCAGGAGGCAGAGGCTTGGCATCTCAGAGGGCCATTGAGGCACTGCCAGGAAGCCTCTGGAGGGAGGGCTTTTAGGCCTGGCTAAGTGGCATCCCCACTGACGGCAGCACTTGCGGGCGGAATTGAGGACAATGACTGCTGATGAGTCGTATTGTTGAAGGGTGAGAATAATTTTTCCCATAAACCTTGCAGATCCTTCTGGTTTCTGGAAATTCCTGCTCAGACAAACAAAACTTGGCTTTGGTCTGACAGCCCACTGTTTTGCTCAAAAGCAGGCCCCGAGAAGGAAGTGCTGGAGCCTGGAAGCACAGCCAGCAGCAGATACCACCATCTGCCAAGCCACTACCAGCAGGATGCCTTTGCAATACTTCACACACAGGGCTCTTCAGTGCCTGAAAGGCGCATGGGCACAGACCTTATTAACATCCATCTCCAACATCATTAAGATGTTTCCCGGAAAATTAATTGAGAGACTCATTAAAAATAAATTAAGAAAAATGTGTTGCAGAGTGCTTGCTCTGAGCTCATAAATCAAAACTCGAAGCTTTGGGTTGCTGTGCAGACAATTAATGTGGGCCAATTTGTTTTACCCTGACTATGAAAATTAGAAAGCAGACATGAAGATTAGATTAGGGCTGTCTGTCGAGCAGAACTCAGAGTGCATATTTTAGGACACAAAGGGAACATCATCGGATGTCAAAAGCCAGCAAGGCCCCTGTGTCGGAGGCCGGCGCTGACCACCCAGGCCTATGTCAGCCGTGCTTCCATCCCAGCCAGCGGGCAGAGCCCCTCTCCCCCTGCAAATCGCCCTCACCTTCCCGCCAGCAGAAGAAACCTGAAAAGCAAGCAGCACGTGGCCTGGAGAAAAGCCCCCTCAGCAGCTTCCAGCCGGGAAGCAGGCCAGGGGAGAGCTGTGAGGGCGGTGCCGCGTTTCCTCCGAGAGAAGAGGGGAGTGGGCTTCCCTTCACTGGATGGGTCTGTGGGGTAGCTGAAGGGCTACCGGCCGGCGACGCCTTCCAAGCGGGGCCTGGGCTCCAAGGGCGCCACAGGGGCTTTCCAATGTCTGGAGCTTCCACCTCGGAGCACGGACCGGCAGAGCCCAATCTGCCCCCGCTGACACGAGGCCCTGGAGTTGCGACCTGCCTGTTGACCGGCTTCTGCCCCCGGCCGGAGACGGTTTGGAAGAAGTGGCTCGTTCAGCTCTGCGAAGGAAGATCCCTCTCTGTCGACTGCAGGCTGTATGCCGGCCGGCCGGCTGGCCGGCAAACTCTCCTGCTCGGAGCTCTTCCGAGAAGGAGGCTGCAGCCGGGCTGGGCCTTTTGGCATTCTTAGGCACGGCACGGCACGGCACGGCTGCAGCTCCAGCTGCCTGAACCCCAGTGGCGAGCCAGGGATAGGACGGGGCCACGGGGCCAAGCGAGGAGCCGGGGATTCGGCTTGCTTTCTAATGTCGCTCTTCGTGGGGGCTTCGGGGTGGGGGGCCTTTCCCACTGGAACAGGGGGGGGCAGCCAACCAGCCTACCTGCTAGGTCTGTCCGCCTGGCAACTCTGGAGGCCTGCAGCCCTGCAGGAGGGCAGCAGGGGGCGCCCCTGCTGCGGCGGTGCCTTCCCCCACTCCCCCCCCCAGCCAGCTGCTGCGGAGTGATCCCAAAATGGCAGCTCTCTGAAAGCGCGCCGTGATTACCCAGTGACTCTCCTGGCAGAGGGCAGAGGAGAATGCCTGAAGGGCCTGTTCCAGAGCCCTTAAAATGCCTTTGTTCCCTCAAGAGCCCATCATCATCGGGGCTGCTTGAGGGCCCTGGAAAGGAAGGGATTACACAGCAGGAAAGAGGCCCCGGCGGGGGGGGGGGCTGCCTGAAAGGCCCCAGGCTGGGCCCACCCTCAGGGACGCCCCGCTCGGTCTCCCTTCCCCTCCGGGGCTGAGTAAGAACACTCCTGGCTTGCCTGACTGCTCCCGCAAGGCGGCTGGGAAAAGGCCACCTTGGGGGAAGAGAGACAGGGGCGCACCGGAGGGCTGAGGCGAGAGACCAGGGCCCGTTCATCCCATTTATGTTCCCTCCCTCACTGGGAATGATTTCCCCATGTGTGTCCAGCACATCTCGAGCCCTAGGTCAAGCACAGAACCACTACTTAGCGAACGTCCTGGAAGAAGGGGACGCTGCAGTGCGGATCACTCGCTGGAGCCCTGGAGCACCCAGGAAAGGTGAGGCGAGGTCAGGGCAGGGGAGAAGGGGTGAGAAGGGCCGAATTATTTCACTCCAAATCCGAGGGCTGGCAAGTAGCCAAGAGCGCAGGGCAGGCACCGCAATGTGGGAAGGGTGGTGGTTGCTTTCTGTTGGGGCCAGAGACTAGCGGGGCAGAAAGAGGCCATGAGTGGGACGTGAGAGAAAAATATTTGAGACTTGCATTCGATGTATGACCGTGAAGTTTCCTCCCCTAGCCCGCACCCCCTGCACTCCCTGCCAATCCAGAGGCTGCAAAGAAGAGAGGGGTATTTCTCGCTAGAAGTCTGAACTGATTCTTTGTACCGGGTCTTAAAATTAAGCTTGCTTGGGCCACTAGCAAGTTTTGACTTTCAGAAAGCCTTTGGCAAAGCTGGTCATCGGGATCAGACTCGCTTGGATCAGACGGTGGTGACCGGTTGAAAAACGAGAAGCAGAAGTAATGTTTTTCCCATGCAGGGAATTCCATCGCTAGAGATTTATACTAGAACTGGTGTCTTCCAACATTCAGGACCTATCTGAAGCCAGAGGTCAGGAGCGAAGCCAACGAGTTTGTAAATGACCCCAAACGGGTTCACCGTTATAAAGTCTTTCACAGCCTGAGGAGAAGGGCTCATAACAAAGTAAGCAAGAGAGCGGCCACTCAAGAGCACAGGACAGCACAGGCCGTCTGGTGAGCTCCCCTTGCTGCGCCAGGAGAAAACTCTGAAAATAGCAGTGCTGTATCAGAAGTAGTGCCAAAACAAGTGTAGACACAATAAAGGAAATTGGAGAGGGTCCACATCTGGAGCGCACTGGATGGTTCCAGTCGCCTCATTTCCGGAGAGATGCTGCAGTGCTAGACAGAGGCCCAAAAGAGCAAACTAACACGGCCAGGAACTCAGAAAGAGCAGCAGTCAGTGGAGTTGGGCAGGGCCAGAATTGAAATAAATAAATAAATAAATCATCAAACCTCAATACATTCTGGAGAGAGGAGAGAGAGAAAATGGGGGTATTCCAGCCTCATGACTGAGGCCTCCCCTCTGGACCATCTGGAGGCGTCTTCTTCAAAGGAACACCCAAGTTCAGGCTCTGGAGAGCCCAAGGCATGGCCCCAGGCCAGCCTTCTTCCTCTCCTGTCCAAACAAGACTTGCTCAGCAGAGGACCCTGTCCTCGCAGGCTGCCTCTTTTTGTCCCCTGCCCTGAGAAGTGGGCATCTCCAGCAGCCACTCCAACTGTCTTCTGTCCCCAAGCCGCCCCCCACCCATGAATACTGGTTATCTATCTACAGAAGGTCTCCTGCTAACGTTTCTTCAGAAGTATCATTTGGGCTCTGGTTTTGGAAACAGCAGCCCCCTCCCACCAACTTGATGGAGTAACCAAGAAGAGGGCTTCTTTCAGAGAAGCTAAAACCCAGAGATTCTTAGTCTCTGGGAAAAGGGTGCCCCCAGCATGGTGACTGGCTTGGCAGAGGCCTAAGCAAACAACTGAGCAGAAAGGTAATCCCCAGCTCTGCTTGGTTATTACCAAGGCTGCTTTCCTAATCTGGTCCACTGAGGGCAGGGAACCACTGCAAACCTCAGCCTCTCTGCTCTACTTTCTCTTAGCAAGCCCAGCCTCCAAACCACTTGTGAACTGCCTTGAGATGCTGCATGGAAGAAGGGAAGAGGCCGTTATATTCAAGGCAGAGATAAGCAAGGCAACCTCGTCCTAGCCCCACTAGCACTTGGTGGGCTGGTTGGGCTGGCCCTGCAAGGCTGCCTTTGTGCTGGAATGACAGGTTCTCTGGTTTCCCCTCACTGCTTCCAGTCACGCAAGAGGAAGCTCTTTCCCCTGTGCTGGGCAACCAAACAGATCGGCAGGGTCCTCTGGTGTTTGTCGGAGCAGGGAGTTGAAGTTGAAAGGCTGCCTCTCCCTGGCAACGGCCTTACCTGCACCCAGGTGTCATGGAGCCCAGACCACATGGTTTGCCCTTTCCCTGAATGCCCACGCGGCTCCGCTTGCTCCTCTTCCACTGGGCGAGCGTTTTCTGTCTCCATAACTGGGTTCCTCTTGCAATCTTTCTGGCCAGACAGCAGTTTTTCAGTCTGAGGAAAGACAGGGAAAGGGTGGTTAGCAGACCCTGATTCTTTCTGCCCTGACCTATATGGTGACCTCTTTGGAGAAGATGACCTCTGCTGAGGAGGAAGGCCCCTTCGGCCACTACTCCTTGGCTCCCACAACCGCCACCCAAGGGCCACGAGAGGGAGCGGACCAAGCAGAGGCATCCAGACTGACATGCGCTGACCCCGGTTGCTGCTCCAGCTTGTCAGAAAATCTTCGCACGTTTTCTGCCTTGGCAAGCAGCTCGTTTCCAGGGGGTGAGCTCACCAGACAAGTCAACGGGAAAAGTTAATGTGTTTGCAGCAGAGTTCAGCTGGGCGAAGAGACAAAGAAGAGACTGATAAAGAGCAGCATGGGCTGTGGAATTGTTGTGTCACCCCTTGAAAAGTTCTTCACTTCAAGGGGTGTATCCTGAGAATGGCTGATTCCACACCAAAGGGAACTTGAGGTTACTCCTTACTGTTGGTGCTTTTAAAGCTGTAAGCTGCCCAGAGTCTTGCGGAGCTGGGCAGCCTCTAAATTCTAACGTGAATAAATATAAAAATAAATCCAGACAGCTCTCCCTTCTGAACTGGCACCTTCCCTTATTCCTTCCACCATGCCACTGATTCACTGCAAGAGCCCAGACAAAGGTGTGTATGCCAAATGGGGCTGGGCTGGGGGGAGGTGAGCTCCAAGTAAAGGCATCCATTCTTCAGCCCAGATGAAATTGGGTGGGTTACTTGGAAGCTTGAAGATGCACGGCCTGGCCGGATCCAGCCTCGGGCCATCTCCATTCTCAAGCAAAGATGGGTGGCCATCTTTGGACTGCAACTCCCACCATCCCTGATGTTGGCCAGGCAGGCTTGTGGAACTGGAGTACCACATCCTGCAGGGAATCCTAAAGGAAGGAAAGAGCCTGTCTGGTAGGAATCACGCAGCCAGGGCCACAAGGCTTATCTGAAGGCAGCTTGTTACTCTGACTTGGTGTTGATTTATTGGCTACAATCATGTGCAAGAACTGCATGGTATGCTTATGGTTCCCTGACTTGTTCCTGGTTTGATTTGTGTCCCGCCCAAGCCAGTAACAAATTCCCAGAGGCACAAACAAGCCCGTTGTTCAGGTACAGCTCTCTGAATGGCATTCAGTCTGTCCAGTTCAGCCTTTGCTTGACTGTTCCTGCCACATGGCCAAGCCTTGAGTCAACTTCCTTGTTTCTCGGCCAAGCTATTAGAAGACGGCCAGATCTGAGAGAGCCAGACAAGGAGACGCTAAGGAATGAAGAGCTTGGAAGCCACAGAGCTACAGGTGCCCAACATGAGGCCGTGTGTCCGGGCTCTTCCTTCCCTCTCCAGGCTCCCTGGCATCTTTCTCACAAGGACTTCTTAGCTAAAGAGGATGTGGACAGTCACAAATCTAAACACTTGTTTGGATTGGCCTCTCAGGAAGAAGCCAATGCCCCTTGCAGTTGACTGTGTCCTTCCCCACTTGCCTGGAGACCCAAGAATAGCCAAGATCTGTTCGCCCACCCCCTTCCCTAGAACCAAATGTCTGGGAAGGGCCTTTGCTTCTCCTTGGCCCGCTGTGTCTTTCAACCAAAGCCCCAGCTTAACTCAAACCCCACCTCCACCCACCCACCTCCATGGATAGCTAGCAGCTGTGAGCAAAGTCACCCTTACCCTCTCTTGCAGAGAACTCAAAGGAGTTTCCTGAAGGTGCTTCTCCTCCAAGTCTTTCCAGGAGATTTCACTGTGGAAACTGGAATGGCCTCTAATAGTTCCTGAATTTAAGTTTCGTTCTTCAGAACCTGCAAGGCAGAAGCACACACAAATGTCTGAGCAGAACTAGAAATACAGGGCAGGAGAGGAGATAGGCAAGAGACCAGCTTTGGATATAAAATCAAGTGCCAACCTTCAGAATATCATTCTAAATGTGGTGGTCTCCACCTCATTCATTACTGAAAAGACCTGTAACACTCTGGCAGTCGACTGGGCAACCTTTGCTGAACTCAATTCATTTCTCTTTATTTGGCTGCTCAGAATTCCTAGCCTGGCCTGGCATTTTGAGGACAGATTATAAAATAAAAAATTATGTAATACATAGTGCTGTCCTTCCTTTTAAGCCGGGAAGGACAAGGAACTGTCCAGAACTCTGTTGTACTTCTTCCTTGGCTTTTCTTTTATTGCACGGGGCCAGGCAGTGCTTCCACACAGGCCTTCAGTCAAGGAGCGAAGGGAGCAGAGGCCCAGGGTTGGAGTGCCTCATAACACCAAGGGGCACCTTGGGATCACTGAGTACAAAGAGACCCCTTGAAAGTAATCTCATCAAGAGTCCAACTGTCTCCTGATACCTGGCCAGGGAAACAGTGGAACTGCTTGGTGGATTGCACATAACTCCTCAAAATGCCTAGCAGACCATTCTAATAGATCCCTCCACTCTAGGGAGGCTCTGGGTGGCAGTCAATCTCAACTGGACAAGGAAATGATCTCACGATGGCAAAAGGCTAGATGTGATACCCTCCATATCCAGATCATAGCACAACTACTCTGAGGAAAAAACAAGGCACAGCATATGTCTCTGTACTTGTTGGGCCAGAAATTACTTAGGATAAGCACAAACTTCCTGTAGGCTATGCGCTCCATCCCTTTTGCTAACCCAGTCCCTAGGACACAGAGGTAGAAGTCTCTTAACACCAGATGGTAAGGAAGCACCCACGCCAGCCCAGGGAGAGGTCAAAGAGCTTAGGAAGAGGTCCAACTGGGCAGCAGGACGGATGGCACACCAGATGTCGAGCATTGTCTTTAAGGCCCAACTTAGCAGGCAGGCATTCATACGCTGTCACTAACAGCAGGGCCACTAAGTCAAAGATAAGGTGTCCCTCAAGAAACCCCAAAACTGGGTGAACAAATCTCAGAGTGGCATCACCACCTTTGTATAACCAGGTCTGTCTGCTCATCCACAACCAGTTGTGGATAAACAAGCCTTACTACAAACAGACTTGGTGTTTACCATCAGCAACTTGAGGCTACAGCACTAGTGAAATGGCCACCAAGGCCCAGGCAGCCAGGCTCACAGAGCAGTGCCAAATCATGGCTCTCCTTTCTCTTGTAATGGCCACCTGGCATCCCCCACCATCTCTCTCCTGATCAATCACAACCAGAATCTTCCCAGTTGATGATCTTTCACGGAAAGATCCAGTTTCTCTGATCTCTTCCATCTAATTAATTTCACTCACTACTTCTTTTGGTGCTTGAATCATTCTGCTTTCCCCAAAAGGGAACAGCGTGATGGGTACCTACATATGTCTGTATTCACTGATTAAACCAGTGTGAGCATTTTACAGCATGCCTGAAGGATCAGAGAGCCAAAGAATGGGCAAGTGAAGCCATAATGTTGCAAACAAAGAAACCGTATGGAGAAATGAGCACAGTTGACAGTCGGAGCTGACCAGAAAACTCCAGGGTAACAGATGCCTAAGAGGATGACTTGCTGCCTGTAAGCTAAAGAACATGCTCAAAGTTGCAAAAGGCCGTTATATCAAGAGCGGTTGGACAAGTTCCCAAGAAGAGCGGAGACGACCGATGCCAGGAGAAACTTCCGAGCCACAGCGCTCCCCGCGCCACCGCGCGTTCTGCACCGTAGCTGCTCTGGCCTCCAGGCCCCGCCCGGCCAGCCACAAGTGGTGCAGGAGACCCAGTTCCAATGCAGAAAGGGTTAAAAGCCAGAGAGCAAACGGTCCACCAGAAGCTGAGCTAATTCTTTCCATCAGAAGCAAGGAGCCAGGTTTAATTTACTGAGGGGCTTGACCAGAGGTTTCGGCTGGAAATGGCTGTGGAAGGCCACGGTCACAGTTTTCAGGACCAAGCTTCCAACCGGAAGAATGGCTCGGGGAAGGGCCGCCAAGAAAAGCAGGAAGCCCACAGGGACAGGGTTTCTGGCAGAAAACACCCTGTACACTAAAAGGTACCGACAGTGCCTCCCAGCCATCCTGTCTCCGGGCCAGCCAACCGAAAGCTGTCTCCGTCACAGCACCTCCAGAGGAAGCCCGTCCCCCAGGGCAGGGAGTTGAGGGGCCACCATCTTCTCAGTGGTAGGGCCCATTGGCAGAAGAGGCTCGGCTTCATGCCCTTCACACCCTTGCCCTGCACTGTCCGGCTCCTTGCCAAGGCACCCCAGGGCGCTGGCGAGACAGCAAAGGGCTCCTCGGCCAGCTGAAAAGCCCCGGGCCAGCCCTCCTGGGCTGCAGCCTCAGCAGAGCCAGGGAGAGGCACCAGCCGGAGCAGTGGAAAGGCAGCTCACTCGTCACGAGACGTTTTGCCTGATTTACACAACGGTTTTGATGTGCAGGTGCTTTGCACTTTTTAATATACAAAAGGAAAGAAAAGGGAAGCACGAAAGGGAAAGGCCAGTCGCATTTGGCAACCCCAATTTTTGTCCTTTGAAAAAAGACCACCAAGCCTCAGGCCGGCCCTTGGGGGAGGCCTTCCCAGCAGCTCTGCTTCCCAGTCAAGGGACCCCAGGCAGGAACTGCCCCCCGCCTGCCTGCCTGCCTCCCTCCAGCTTCCTTCCCAGAGAAGAAGAAGCCAAGCAGAAAAGGGGGGGGGGCTCAGGACACTTCCTCTCCTTGCCTCATGCTCTCTGGAAGGGGCTGCAGGGTTATTCTTAACAAGTAGCAAGAGGTGATAGGGCTGGCCCCCTTCCTCAGCACCTGGGCGTCTGCATCGTCCTCCCAGCCCCTCCCAACAACAGGACAGTGCCAAGCGGCAGACAGCTGCACCCCCTGCGAAATGTCTGTAATTCTTCAGCTTTAAAAATCAATTAATTCGCATGTTAATTAAAGTCGAGCGGACAGGAGGAGGAGGGGATCAAGAGCGAAGGAGGGAGCGAGGGAGGCACAGAGTTGCAAGGGCGGGCGGGCGGATGGATGGATGGCAGACTCATTGGCACAATGCCATCCATTCAGTGGCAACGCCACGCTTTCCTGTGATAGCAGTAGCGGCAGTAGGCAGAGGATCCCAGGATCCTGAATATGGGCCAGCGTACAAGAAGGCCAGGGAGATTACCCAGCACTCGGAGTAGGCAGCAAGCAGCGCCCAGGGCACAGGTGCCAGGAGGACAATCCCAGAACTCTCTTGGCTCCTGAGATCCCACACAAGGCACCAACTGGACCTCCAGCATCCCCCTCCCCGCCTTTAGCATCCCACGGCACGGTGGAGCCAGCGCAATAGAAGACAAAGGCCGCCATCTCTACCAGGAGGCAACTCCCGATCCCAGGGTGGCACCCAATGCCTTTGAAAAAACAAGGGAGGAGGAGCAGCTCTGCCTGTTTGCCTCTTTTCTTCAGCCATGGCTGGGGCACCTGGGCACCAGACACAGCTGCAGCAGGCAGAACGCCTTCTTTGCCCAGCAGGTCCATTTCCAGCTGGCACTAAGGAAACAAAGAACACAAACTTGCACCACGGCAGCCGACACTGATGGAGAAATGCCAGCTTGTCTGATGACAACTCTCAGCTAGCAGACCAACAAGAAACATGCCGAGTCCGCAAGGAGGGACTTTTCCAGCTACACCTCTGGAGGAAAAGGGCTTTGGGCGAAGGATGGACTGGAGCACCTGGCTTTGGTGCACAAGAGCTGATGGGCGAACACGCGCACAAAGACATGCGGCAGACGAGGTATGTACCAGGCAGGCATGTCTGTATGCTCACTTGGGGAGCGTGCACTCAGATTTTGGACATGTGTGCATACGTGGGCAAACATTAATACCTGGATGTGTGTGTAAAAGGGAGAGGAGTTCCACAGGAGACAGGCAGGCAGTTGCCTGTATAGACGGTTTGCTACTTTTGACCCACTTTTATCTACACATTGACGATTTTAAAAGACCCCACCCACCCTCGAGCAGCTGCCGTGGCTGCAGATTTATTTCCAGGCAACGCTATCACCGGGGAGATGAATGGGGCTAAGGGAAGCCCTTTGCAACATCCACCGTGAAGGATGTCTGCAGATGGGGGAGAAGAATGCTGTTCACATCTGCACCAGAGCAAAATGGAAGGTGCTCTTTATGATGCCTGGGTGGCACACTGGGCATGCCAGAGAGGGGAGGCGCAGCTCCACAGCCTCCTCCATGCCAAGGTTGCTGAAGCTGCTGAGTAGAAAAACACAGCCACTTGCTCACGCTGCTGATCCTGGAAGGTGTTCAGCTGGCATCAGACCCTGAGCCAGGAACGAGTGCCGGAGACAAGAGGAAAACCCCAAAATAAAATCAGGCCACGGGAATATTAATTGGCTCTTCACTTAACAGGGATTTACAAAACACAGAAGCCAGGGTTCTCTCTTTGTCTGGAAAAAAAAGGGAGAGGAAAAAAGCCAGGATTGGTGTGCTCTCTTTTGCGCTGAAAACACCCGGTAGGATTTCCTGCCAAGCAGCACAGCTCGGAATTAATGGCCTTGGCATCTTTGGAGCACCTCGTTTCTTTGAACAGACGAGCCTTTTCCGTTAATGAGGAATCGTCATTTTGCCCACCGGTCTTGAAGCCCTAGGAGAGGGTGTCCTGCTGGGTGGCTGGATTACAAAAGACAATCGGACCGCGGCGGCGGCGGCGGCGGCGGGGGTGGGGGGGCGAGCGCCACTCCCGCATTTCTGCTGCCTGCTCTTCAGCGCCCGCCGCTGGGCTTCCTGCGCTCCGCAGCGTGGCTGCTGGAGGATGGCCGCCCTGCCGTCGCCGAGCGCAGCAGAACGGCTCTCCGCCTCTCTCGTCCCGGTCTCATTCAGGCAAGCTGCCGGGCGACGGAGAGCTGAGCAGGGAGGGGAGGGGAGGCGACGGGACGGGACGGGACCCTCGCCCGCTCGGGCCGACGCCGAGAGCTCTGCCCCACCTTCGGCTCCTGAGCGTCAGAGGGAGCAGGAGGGCCCCAATTCTCGCAGTGGGGCACGCCAGGAGGAGGAGTCTCTCTTCCAGGACAATGAAAAGGGCAGCTCCTTGGGGAACCTCCTGGAGGAGATGCCTCCCTTTCGGAGGAACAGGCAGCAGCAGAAGGCAAAACCAGAGGAGGCACCAATGCCATTCACGCCGGAACCCGAACCCGAACCCTTCCTGGCCTTGCTTAGCAAACCGCTGGCCCTCCGCTCCGCTCCCCCTTTTCGTTGCTTCTCTTTGGGTGCTCCTGCCCAAGCAACTGGCGGCCAGCTGGCCCAGACCCGCCCCGGCTAGAAAAAGGCGATGAAGCCCCTTCGAGGCCCTTAGACACGCGCAGCTCCCAAAATGAGAGCCCCACCCGAGGCTCGGAGGAGCAGAATGGCCCCTGCCCCGCGGCCGGGCCCTCCGAAGGACACGAGGGGTGTGGAACAAAGCGCCCGCTCGCTGGAGGGCTTCAGGGAAGAGGCGCCGGGCCGGGCAAAGGCAGCCGCCGGCTTCTTCCAGACGCGCGTGTCAGCAGCGCTGCGGAACACACAGATGTCGCTGTTGCTCTTCTGAAGCCTCGCACAAAGCCTCCATAAGCCACAGCTGTAGAAAAGGGAAGCGGAGAGGCAGTCTGACCACAGGAATGTGGGCATGCGTTATCTTTCTTCCCCCAAAATGGGCGGGGGAAGGGCTGGCAACCCGTAAGTCACGTGGGGAGGGCCAACTCTCCCGGCGAAGCAGATTCTCTCGCGCGCTGGAGCGGAAGCCAAAGCACCGCGACAGTTCCCGGCTGGCCTTTGCAAGTGCTATTCCCAGAGGAAGGCCAGCTTGCGGGGGGGTGGGGGATCAAATGCTATCACCTGCAGCGCCGCTCCCCCCCAAGCACTGCAAAGGCCAGAAAGGTTTGGTTTCCATGCAGACACTAAAAGATCGGGGATGGTCACAAAAACAGGAGCAGCCTTGGTGGATAGGGGACTGGCCCGGGCCCACAAGAAATTGGGGAGTCAGAGCTCCTCCAAGGAAGACTGAAAACTTCTCCCTCTTAGCAGTTCTCAAGAGTTCTGCTTTGCTTTTTCTGCAGTTGCTAGGCTTGTCTGGAATCAGACTCAGGGCCCTTTACCCTTGCAGCAAGAATCAAGACGACAGTCCAACAAACCGAACACTGAAGAGCAAATCCCCAATTCTCCCACCTTGGGAATGGAGTTGCAGCTTGTCCACCACAAAGGAGGCAGGGTTACTAACCCACAATGCAGTTTAAAACAGAAACAAATGTAATATAATAGCAAAGCCTATGACAAAAACCTTCAGGAAGAAAATGTAAAGTCTCCTTCACCTCGAGCTCGAGTCCTCCTGGACACGGGATCCATTCAACACACCAGAAGTGATTTGCCACTGCAGTCTTCTTGGATACATCATCAACTTCCCAAACTACTGTAGCCCAAAGCCTGATGTCTGCCAGTAGTTTTCCAGCCAAGCATTAGCCAGAGCTGACCCTGCTTAGCTTTTCAAACTCAGCTCAGGAGGAGGGTTCAGAAAGAGCAAGTGGGTGAAATGGAAGGAAGCTGCCTGGCACGGTGTTACTCCAACAGTTCTAAAGGGCGAAATGGTCAAAGTAAGAAGTCCTGCATCTGAAGGGACCAAACTGCAGCCTTAGTACTCAGCCTTCTGGTCCCTGAAATAGCCCAAAGCCACCCAAATTTTAGATGCAATCCATTTCCAGCCAATTTGGAGGCAAATGGGAACTGGGCTCAGCCACTGGCAGGCAGGCAGACGGGCAGGCAGGCACTCTCTTTTTGGCTTCTTGGCAACATCAGAAGAAAAACAGCTTGTGGCTAGGCATAAGAACTGCCCCAGGAGGCTCAAGCTGAATGGCTGATTCCCGCCCCACTTCTCCCCATTTCTTGGAGTCAGGTGGAAAACCATGTAACTGGTAGCTGAAAATGCATGGCTTGATACCTAGCATGCCCTTTCCAGATGCGGAGCATACATTTATTTATTTATTATTTTATTTATTAATTAAATTTGTATGCCACCCATCTCCCCCAGAGGGTGAGTCTAACAATTATCTCTTTACTGCACAGACTAGATGATCATATCACAATTTCTGAGCCAGATTTATCCATGTAAAGACATGGGTGAATGTAAGGATTAATCTGGTTCAGTTCATGGCAACATCTCCAATTCCTGTGAAAAGATGCTCTACGAGACACTTATTTATTATTTTCATATCTTTATAATATTAAGGGAGACAGAGAATCCTTTACAGCTTCTACTGTAAAAATAACAGTCTGTTTAGTTTAAGCAGAGAGAGAAAGATAGAATGAAGGTCCCACATCTGTTCAGTTATAACAGAAACTATGCTAGATCATGACCAAAGATTTATCTAGTCCAGCATCTTTTTTTCTCACCGTGGCCAAAAGGGGTTCAAGTGGGAAGCTCGTAAGCACAAGGTAAGCAGAATTCGCCTCCCCTTGTGTTGCCCAGTGACTGGTAAGGCAACCCAGCCAAACCTCCACCCTGGCACTGAAGGACACAGAGAGCCAGCGCCACCAATTGTCCTTTAACCTTACAGTCAACAAAGGTGTCTCAAGTATCAGGACCTTGTTGGTCTTATCTGACCTTGGAAGCTAAACGCGCTCAGGCTTGACTGACATCTTGGATGGAAGACCACTCAGAAGTTTCAGGGCTATAGATTACATTGGGAAAATAAAACAAAACACACATTACAGAAAAAGGCAATGGCAAACCACTTCTACTACTGTTCAGAACACTGCATGGGTGCCTCTATAGAGTCTTCAAGAATCAATATCAGCTTGAGGGTGACTTTAACCTGGGTGCAATCACCACAATCCTTGGCAGCAAATCCCATCTTGGTATGACTCTTCTGTCTATTCTGAATTACTAACTGTGGAGTCCTTGGAGCTCTCTGAGCTTGGTTGTTTGCTTGCAGACGTTTCATGACCTGACTAGGTAACATCTTCAGTGCGAGGGAGAGTGAGGTGTTGGCTGCTGGAGGGAATGTGGTCTGGTCTTTTTGCTTCCTTCTTAGCTTTTTTATCGTCTCTTTTGAATGGTGTGTAAATGTGGTTTATCTCTATGTGTCTACTGATGGCTGTTTGTCTGAATGCCAAGCTTCCAGGAATTTCCTAGTGAATCTGTCTACCACCACCCCAAACATATCCAACAAGAGCCCCAACCAACCCATGCTTGGGAGAATATTGCAACTTTGACCAAACTTGGAAGCCCAGACTGTCTAACCTGCCTCACTGAGGCTTGTTCGAACACCTTGACTGTCCTTTCATACTCAGTGTTACCCTTTATGTAACACTGCAGGAACCAAAAGTGGGATCCTATCTTGGAACACAGACTCCTAGAACTGTCCAACCCCAGCTGACTGATTTGGGCTTTCAAAACTCAAGTCTCTTCACCAGATGTTCTGACGACATAGCTTAGAATTCAACACACACCTACTTTTCATTTCATCTTCTTTCAGGCCTGGGGTACAGGGGACAGGATGATCTGACAAACACAAGAGCCATTCCTCCCCCAGTGCTGATCAAAGACAATCCTACATGATTTAGAAACAGGCACAACTTTTGGGCTTTGGCCTCAGCCCAAAGGAAAAGCTGCCACAGAGGACTGCAGTTCCTCTTCCAGGACAGGAAAATAAAAGGACACCACAGAGGACAATACAGTACACACAGAAAGTCCTGCTGTCAAGAGGAACAGATCCAGCATAACGCTGGGTCTATGCCAAGACTATTCTTTGTCATGCTGCAAGCCCCCCCCCCCCCAAAACCCTTGAGCTTCTCAGCCAGAGATTCAGAACGGAGAACACAAGTGCTAAGAGAAAGACTACATCTGCAAGGGCCTCTGACCCAGGTGAGCTACTGCAGGAGGCCTCCTAACACTGGCCCTTATGACTGAGGCTCCAGCTTTGTCCACGCCCATCTGTGGCCAAACGTGCTGGGTGAAAAAGTGCAATGGACGCCACTTTTTCAGAAACAATTACACCATGGGGCAACAGTCACCAAGGACATTGCACTATTTCTGACCCTGCTGACCCTCCTTGCAGTCCTTTCAGAGAGAGAGATCCAGAATACACCAAAAAGCCTTTGCGTGATCACACGCACCCTGGTGCCATCCCAGATGCCCAGTATTCCTATCCCTTGACAGCTTCAACATCCAAATGAGCACACCATAGCTGAGTTGTCAAAGGAAAGCTTATCTTACCTTTCCATCAAACAAGCTCAAGATATTCCCTGCCCCCTTTTCCCCCTTTGCAACACAGGTGGGCTGAGAGAGACAGAAAGCACAACCCCAAGTCCTGTGACTGAATGGAGACCTGAACCCAGCCGTCTCTAGTCCTAGTCCGGCACTCTGACCACAACTGCACCCTGACCCAGGAAGCCTCAGAGACCTGGCATGCGCACAGGGCGGGGGAACACCCAACACTGCCCCCACGTGAAGAAGGCAGAGCTGCCTGCCTGGAGGGCTCCAGATCCTTTTGGCATGTGTTAAACTGCTGATTCCAGCTGGTCATTTCTTTTGCCGCTCAGCTTAAAAATCACCCTGACAAAACTGCCACCCAGGGAGACACTCCTGAAAGCAATGCCCAACGAGCGAGGAGCCCCCACGTCTTGCAGCGCCGCCTTTGCCTCCCCCGTTTACTGGGCAGGCCAAGCCCACCCCTCTTTATCATGCTTCTGAGATCTGCCCGGAGACCACAGGCAGAGGGGCCTTCTCAGCCAACCTCTCCGATTCAGGTCCTGGGAGGTCAGCAAAGCCCTGCGCGCGCAAGCAGCTATTTACTCCCTAACAGTTCGGCTTCAGCGCCGTTTAGCATTTTTATTGGAATGCGAAAGCTCTTAAAAGAAAGGGGGAGGGAATCTAATCAGGCAGAAGAGATAGAAAACTTGCTGATTTTTTGTTCCTCCCCCCATCCTATCAAAAGCACATCTTCTCTTCCTTCCCCGTGTCATTATGACAAGCAGCTACAAATCAATGGCAGGAGGCCAGCAACACCGGTGATGCAGACTCCCTCTCAGCTCTGCTTTGCTAATAGCACATAACAGCAGTCGCTGGTGCCCCACATTAAATCATACACTTCGCTCAGTGTATATTACGGGATTTTTAAAACTCACCAAATTGGATTTTCTCAATGGTCTCCAATTTCAACATTTCTCATTTGAAATTAAGCTCCTCTGTGGAGATGAGGAATAAAAAAGGAGGGACGACAACAGAAAGGTAGATGAGAAAAGTTCTGCATTTTTCCTTTTTTAAGTGAAAATCCATCAGTAATCCAAATACCACATCACATTTTATGCAAGTTAAAACGTTAGGATCTGGGATGAAATTGCTTTGTCGTGAAGCCATTACAGCACTTGCACCTCAGCCACGATGCCCATTCTCCCCCTCAGGCCTTTGAAGCCCCCCCCCACCAGGTCAGGGAACAGGGTTTTTTTTAATGCTCTCATCAGATTTTCAGATGGGTTTATACTGTTTTTGTTACAGATTTTCTTGTTAGCGATTTCATGCCTACTTCGTGGAAAGGAGAGAAGTAAAGACTTGAGGCTCCAGGAGAATCAGCCGAGCTCCCCGCTGTGCCCAGCAGCTGAACCCCACTGCTGTCAAGCTGTTGAAGAACCAGCAATGGTAGGGAGCTGGGAGTTGCTGGCTCAGACTCCCTACTAATGTCAGAGGTGTTCCAATTGCTGAAGCCCAAAGCTTGGCCTGCCAAGGACCAACAAGCCAAGTTCTCCTCTGGGGCACCAGTACTACAGCAAAAACCAGGTTGAATGTGCGCTTGGCAACATAGACTTTGCTCAGCCAGAAGGGGGAAAAGGAAATAAAATGTAATTTAACTAAATATCCAGAAGTTTCCTCCGATGTAACTGAACCAAATGGTATCTAGTAGCCAACAGCTGGTCTCTCAACATCCATACTTCAATCCTAGGGATTCTCTCTTCTCCCTCACACTTCAACAAAATCGAAATTCAGTACTTGATGAAAACAAAATTATGTGTAAGCAACAGCGTATAGCTTTTGTTTATAATCTTTGCTTTCATCATGGAGTCCAGTCAGGAGATCTGCACCATGGAAGCTCCCCTGCCTTGCTGCTTCCCCCTTTCTGCTCAGGTAACCCCACTCACTGGATTTTACCTGCTACAGATAAAACACATGTAGACAGCTGTTATTTCTGTTACTTGATGAGCAAGCTCTCATTTTGATTGTCTTAAATCTTCAGCAAAGACCCACAGCGCTTCCAAAGCAAACCAGAGCAATTTCCTTTGCAGCTGTGGTTCAGCAAGCCAAAGGAAAAAAACAGCTGTCTTCCAATCAGCTTCAAAAACATACAGAAGCTCTGTAACTCCAGGAACTTACATTTTTAATGTTTTCAAATCCACCACTTTCCTAGATCAGTTAATCAAGCGGCCCAAGGGTCGGGGATGCAGCACGAAAGATGAAACTTGCCTTTCCAGCAACAGAGTGGAATCCATTACAATATTTCTTTGCATATGGTGTCTAGCCCAAGGGCCTCATTATTCTCCTAAATGTGATTCAGTTGGCCATGTTCAGAAGACCCTTTCCTCCTCTTCCCTCCCAAGCTATGGAATATGCACCCAGCCAAGCACTTCCAATTAATGGAATCAGTTCCTGGCTTCTCCCTGACCCCGTGCGACCCCCTGCTTTGCAACCTGTGGAAAAGCCAAGTTACCCCTGGGCCAAGGGCCTCCTCCAAATGCCCCTTCCCATGTGGCTGTCCTGCAGGAAACAGAAACAGAAACCTTCCTGAACGATTACGCACGAAAAGAAGCCACCATTCCCCAGTGGGAGGAGGGGAGGAAAAGAAAAGCAGAGCATCTTTGCGCATTCTGCTTTTGAGATCAGCAAGGGGCTGTACTACTGCTTACCTTCTGTTGCCCTGGCAACAGAAATACAGATTATGAAAGCACATACTATTTAATTGCTGAGTGCAGAGGCTGTTTCTGAATTCCTTACCAGAAGAATTAACCTTCTAGGCAAATTGTAGGCTTGCCCCGCCACTCACAAGGTTCCTCGCAAGCCGACAGTTTCACTGACAGAAGGAGCAACACAACGGTTCCTGCAAGCAGTCCCGGAACCCGCTCCTCTTTACACTGTTGCTGAAGATGAGCCCACCTCTCCGGCGGAGTCAGCAGCAGAAGGGATCGCCTGGCACGAGAAAGAGGGCAAGGGCAGGCCGCCTCTGGCCCCAGGGACCTGGAGGACAGCTTCTCCCTTCGCGCAGCCTTGCAACCACCCTGTAGCCACAGAGGCCCAGTCACTTCCAGCGGGAAGTGGCGCACGGTGTCCCGCTCCTTGATTGCCCACCAACTTTCCTCACAGGATCTGAGGGACCACCTAGGCTGGCACTGGCCTCTAATGGGGGGCAGCTAGGCGAGCTAAGCAAGGGAGCTCCCGGCGTCTGGCAGTCAGGAGCAGCGCGCCCCCGAAGAGCCCGCTTGGCCACCTCGCCCATCTCGGCTCGAGCCCAAGCGACCCGCGGGGCGCTGGACCCGGCCAGCTGCGGGCCCGGGAAGAGGGCGCCGCGAGGATCCCTGCCGGCCGGCTCGGCCGACGAGCTCGCCCGCAAGCGCCCGGACGCGGAACGAGCGCGCGCGCCTAGGAGAAGGGACGCCCCGCCCCGGCTCAGCCGCTTTGAGTCCCCCCAGCTCCTTCGTGCAGGACGGGGAGCCCGGGGGGGTGGGGTTGGGGGGTGCAGAGCAGGGCGCTCCTGAGCGCGGGAGCATCCAAAGCAGCCGACGAGGACCCTCGCTAAGGCCGGCGCTCTGCTGAAGGGAGAAACGTCAAGACGCCTAGCTGAAGCCCCGACGAGACTGAAGGTGGAGGGCGGCGTGGGGGGAGCCCCTCTCTGCAGAGGCCCAGCCGGGAGGGGCGGGGAGCCGGTGGTCAAGCCCCGGGTAAGAGCAGCGGTTTTGGGAAGCCGACTGACCGTGAGGCGGCGAGCCGCAGGCGGGCAAAGGAAACGGCCGCGTGGCCGGGACGGGTCTTGAGCGGGGACGCCGCTCAAGGGCTGCCGGGGCCTCCACGCCAACAGCAGCTGCGGCGGGGGGTCCTGACGGCTCTTCTCCTCGCGGCCCCTCCTGCCCCGCGCCCGCCCGCCCGCCCGCTGGGGTGCCCCTCCCGCACACGCACCTTTCGCAACGCGGGGCGCGCCGCTCCGGCTTCCGCCGCTCCGGGCAGACGGTACGTTCCGGCGACGCGGGACGGCGGGGCCCCCGGCGGGCGGGACGCGCACGGCCGCCGCAAGCTCCCCCGCGCTCGCGGGCCTCGGGCGGACAGCGCCCCGACGGCCGCGCCGCGCCGCGCCCTCCACGCCGCTCGGCCGACCGGGCCCGCCCCGGCGGAAGCGGGCAACGCCGGGCCGCAGACGCGGGGGCGAAGGGCGCTCCTCCCGCCGAGCGCCGCCGCCCAAGGGGAGCCTTCGCGGGCGCCTCCGGGGCCGGCCGCGGGGGAGGCGCTCCGCGGCCCCACGCGCCGGGGCCCTCCCGCGGCTCGGCCAATCCGGGCCGCCCGGGCGGCCGCGCGCTCAACGGCCGGGGCGGCGGCGGCGCCAGCCAGGCGGGAGGGCTCCGCCGTTGCCCGGCAGCGGAGGGACGCGGCCGCTCCCTGCGCCGCCGGGGCCTCCCGCTTCGGGCCCCGGGGCCCGCTCCTGAAGCGCGCCGGGGCGCCTCATGTCGGCGGGCCCCGGGAGCGGAGGCGGGGAGGAGGGGGCCTCGGGCGGCGAGCGGGGGGCGCGCGGCCCTCCGGGGACCACCGCGGCCGCCGTCGAGCCGGGACCGAAGGGAGCCGAGGACGCGACGGCGGCTGGGTTCGCAGCGCCGACCGGAACCCGCCCCTTGGCGCGGCGCGGGGGGAGGGGAGAGGGGAGGGGAGGGGAGGGGGGAGAACTGACTAACGAACTAACCCCCCACCCCCCAGAAGCAAGCGGGGTTTTTAGCGCGTTCTCGGCGCCGGACAAACCCTCCTGCCTTCCTCGCCCGAAGCGAAGCGAAGCGAAACCGCCGCCGCCGCCGCCCCCTCCCGTCTGCCGGGCAGGGGGGAGCGGGCGGTGGGGCTCGCCGGGCATGAATTTCCCCCGTGAGCGCGAGCGCCCCTCCTGCGCCTGCCCGGGAGGCCGGGGGCAGAACTGCCGAGGGACGGACGCTGCTCCCCGAGCCCCCCCCCCGGCTCCGCCGCTGCAGTCCGCAGTCGCCCTTGTCCTGAGCGCCTGGCCCCCAAGCCCCCTCTTGAAAGCCCGCAGAAAACTCCGTTCCGCCAGGAGCAGGAACGGTGCCTGCCGGCGGAGGGCAGAGGGGCAGAGCGGCTTCCCCGCATTCCCGCATCCTTTGGGCTCCCGGCACACCCCGAACCGTGAGCCAGTCGGAGAGGAGAGGGGCCACGCGGCCTGAATCTTGACTAAAGTTAGCACCGGGTGAGTACTGTACCGTGTGTTGTGAGAATAAAGACTACCGGGGGACTGACTCCTCCGTTGCTTCCATGCAAGGATGAAGATTCGCTTCCTCCGTTGCGTAAGCAAGAGACACAACTTCCGCTGGCGTGAGGCCCACGCTGGGCAAGACCAGGGTCCACTTGGGGCAGTACCTTCCGGAGAGTTAAGGGGCAAAGTGGGTGCCTTGCACACCCGCAAGGCGTAGGTCACCGTTTTGCCCCTCGCGTGCCCTGCCCTCCAGATACAAAAAAGACCCAGACTCCGGGACCCACTCGTCCCGGACACCACAGAGGTTGAGGATGCAATTTTGGCGCAGAAGATTCAACATACAAAAATGTGTTTTACATCATGCTGGTCCAGCTGGCCCAAATTTGCCAGTCCTGAGCCTTGGTGGGGAAAAGGGCCCAATCCGGAAGCATTCCATCACCGCTCATCTACCCCACGAAAACGTTGGGTTTTGTGCGATAACTCTTCAGTTCTTATACATTTACCTCACTCTTGGTCCAGCAAAACTGCCAAGCTCTTCCCTACAGTCCTTTTCTTTCTTTGTCCAGGATGCAGCTTGTTCTGCTTCATTTGGACCAGAGTCTCATAGCTTGGGCCTCTTGAGGTCAGAGGCCCAACTGCCCTTTCCTTTTGCCGGGACATTGGCAGGCTCGGCTCGGCTCAGCTTCCAGGTCAACTCCAGGTTCCCTTCAACTCCCGGGACCTCTGCCCAGCACTGCCTCCGCTCTACTCCCACGGTTGCTCCTGCCCTGCCGTGGCTCGCTTCCTCAAGGGTCCTTTCGCCTCGCTTATCAGAACAAAATGATCCCCACCCTCTGAACCCAAAGCATACTCCCCATAGAGGGAGTTTAAGCTTCCAGCTTTGCAAACTTCCACGCCCAGTAGTATTGTTCTGTACACACGAGTGTTCAGCTTTAAAGTGGCTGCGATGGTCAAGCTGGGCCTTTGGGGTTGGATGGAAAGCTGCTATTGAATGTCTAAAGGCTAGTGCAGCCGTTCAGCTCTTGTTAGAATCTATTTATGTAATAAATTATTGTGGCTTGAAGCAATTCTGTCAAATTTAAATTGGCAATTAAAGGCTGGATGTTTGTACTCATGGCACTTCTCTAACTATCTATAACCAACCTGGAAATAAAACAATCTCTTTACTCTGCAACAAAGTAAATTTAATTCTTTTCCCAGTTAGTGGTTCCATTTATGTATCGCATTAATTTATAATGCGCTTTGATTTTTGTTGAGTACGCTGTGCAGATTTAGCTATTCAGGTTATTAAACCAGGTTTTATGGTTTAATGTACTGCAAAATTGTGGTTTGTTCATTAAATGTGGTTAAGCAAACTCTCATACTGTGTCAAGAGAGCCACCAGGCTCTTGCTCCCTCTCGCTTTCGCTGGCGCCCAAGCAGCCTCGCCACGTACATCCCGCCTTCCGTCCCCTTCTTACGGGCTTCCTCGGTTCCTGCCCGTCTTCGGTGTAGAGCAGCAGGAGCAGCACGGCCGTCCACATACACACGTGAGAATGTGTAACAAACTCTTTGTCCTATTTTCCTTCATTGGATGCTGCTTGGCTGAACTCTTCCCAGTTCAGAAGCAACAACTCCACCCTTCAGTCTGTGTGCAGTCCGCACCGTCAGTGTGTGTCCACACCCACCCCGGGAAGCATGCTGCCTCCTGGCCTCTGCACCTGCACGGGGAGGGCACCTCTTGGGCCCGTTCCTCAAACGCAGTCCTGAAAGTAGCATTCGTTTCCAGGGGAGAGAAATTGGGTTATGCAGGCGGGCCACCCTGCTCCAACTGTGTGCTCCAACTCTGATTTATCTGCTGAGAGCCGAAACCAGCTGCACGTGCAGCAATCACGACGACATGCACACGTCTTCACACAAATACCGCTATGTATTTGGATCCCAGCATGTGACTCAAATATGTACACCACGGCATTTCTGCATGACGGTGTCACCTGCATCGTTTTCCCCCTTGCTCCTCTGCAGATGCCGGGTTGGGGGGGAGGGGAGAAAGTCAAGGAGACAGATGAGCTGTCAATTCTTGCGACTGCTAAATAGATAAACCTCTCCCCCCCCCAATAAAATCAATTCTTACCCAGCCATGCTGTTTGCTGACTAAGAATGTTTCTTTTAAGTTAGGTGTCAGGAAACAGACTATAATTTTCAGAGGAGCCATACCTTGGACAGATCAGCACAATAATGGTTTCTTGACCAGGTGTAGAGCCTTTTCACTTTTTCCGTGGATTTCTGCATCTTTTGCCAGTGCTGGTTAAAGAGGAATCTGTGTGTATTAGGAAAACATGCACAAACACTACATTTCGGAGGCAACGCAAATCCAGAAAGAGAGAGCCGCCTTTCTGTATTCTGCCAGATGGGAGGAACCCAAAGGGAGAGCCCCACGTCATAATGCATTGTGTAAATTACAGGGTTTTTCTTCCATGGCATCCATCCATTTCTATCCCAGGACAGAGAAAAACGCAGTGACATCAAGCCCGGGTTGCGGCTTCAGACACGGAAGATCTCTGTTTGCTCCTGGGTTCCAAACGTGTTGGAGTAGCAGCAGTGGCCAACGGCCACTCCAGAGCTTCTCCAGTTGATTGCTGATCCCTGGAAAACCCCTTGAGAAGTTTTCTACAATATTACCTTGTATCCAGATTCAGCTAAACTTTGGTCTTGTCACAATGCCCCCTTTTGCTCCAATTTGAAAAAAAACGTAGTTTCCTGTTTTTGGTTTTCTCCTCCCCCCCAACACCTCGCATGTACACACAGAGTAGCCAGCAGTGAGAAACCGTGGCTACAACACAACCCGGTCCGAAATGGATCCAGCAGCCCGGTGCGGAAGCCGCTAGAACCCCACAGAGAATCTGCCAGTCTTTCTCAAGCCCCGCCCCTTGACACAGGCTTCCCAACAGGCTCCTCCCCATCACGGTGGGTTATTCTGGGATGCCTTGATTTTACTGCTTCCAAACTCACAAAGCTAGCTGCCACTTCCCTCCCCGCTTTCTGCTACTGAAGCTGGGCGATGAAATCCACAGGGAACTGGGAAGGGCTATACCAGCCTGCCTCTAATCTTCTCCCTTTTTATTTCCCCGTTTGTCCGTGTGTGCGTGCGTGCATGCACACATGTGCGTTGGAGTGTGCATGCGGCCAAACTGGCCACAGGGGCCCTCAACCGCAGGGGAACGTCTCCCGACGGGAACGCAGCGGCGTGGGGCTGCTTCACCACGACCCAAAGTCGCGCTGGTCTTGATGCTCTGAAGCTTTTGGCTCAGCTATTTGGCAAGCTCTGATTTTGGGGAGTCCCCCTTTTCGGACAAGCAGCTTCTTTTTCGGCGGCCTACATGCCCTTCCTCCCGCAAAACCAGCCATCCGAGAGCCTCGGCAGGTAACTCACGCAGGTTCCACAGACGAGCACGCGTGCCTTTTGACAGCACGCGTGCCCACCATACAAAAACGAGCCCTGGCCGTTCTCGTGCGTCCTTGAGGGGTTGGCCTTCCCCGGCACCGCTCCCAACCGCCTCGTTCTGCCCGAGAGCGGCTCCTCCACCGGGCAGATGCGCCCTGCGCCCACGCACGCCCTGGCACAGCAGAGACAAGAGCTTTTGCTCATTTTTTTAATGTACCACAATGAGCAGGAAACATACTTGATGAAATATTTTCAAAGGATTATATTCAATTACCATCTACAATCAACTTAACTATGACAACAAAGTGTTTTGTGACAAAATCTGTTTGGTTTTTTTAGAGTTCTGTGTGGTTCTGCTTTCGTCCATCTCTACGTGTTTTGGTACAATTCGAGATCAGCATTATTACAGTAACAAAAAAGCTAACAAGACAACAGTATAGAAAAACACCAAGAACGTCATTTTTGGTTTCACTTGCTCTAGTTTTTGTACATTGCAAAGGCTGTTTGGAGACCTCGCCTCATTTATGCTTTCTGTTTTATCCAGACTTGTCCCCCTCCCCCCAACCAAAGTAATGAAAAATAGTCAAAAGTTCTGTGTTTCACAGTGGGCAGGATTTTCAGTGCCATCCATCCATCTAGACAACCGACCGACCGACCAAGAGTTCCACTTCCATTTCGTTGTGTCCTGCCATCTGCCCCCCCGCCCCCCCACCCCCGGTCGCTTTGACTAAGGCCCAGGCCCAGGAAGGCCATTTCTGCTGGCCAGCTGGGCACCATCTCGGATGCAGCCACGTCCATCCGCATCGGCAGCACTCTTGAGCAAGACCACTTCTGGCCTCTCCCTTGGTGTGGGTTCTCGCGTCCGATAGAAGCTGCAGTGCCTCTTGAGAGGGGCTCGGAGGGAAGGTCGGTTTAGGGGAAAGACACCTCAGCCTCAAGGGCTGGCCTGGCCCTCTCTGGAGGCTGTGATTTAGCATAGCTGCCTGTTCCTCCGGGGGGGTCTGTGAACCCCCCTACAATGCCCCAGACGGTGAGGTGCAATCAAGACAGACCTTGGCCTGGCTCAGGGCAGGAGCCTGGCCTGTGCTTGCCAGTGCCCGGATGGGGATGCCACCTGCTGCCACCCTGGGGCACCTCCGAGACAGAGGCCTCTCTCCTCCACCCAGGAGAAGAATATGCGGGAACACCATGTGCAGATGGAGGAGAGCCAGGATAAGAGAAAATGTCTAACAGAGCAGAGGGAGGGAAAGAAGAAGGGAGACAAGAGATGTCAAAGCCAAACTGGCCGGGGAACACTAGTGTTAAACTAGCAATGTATACCACAGAAAAAACCAAAAATAAAACAAAAAGCCGATGGGATACAGAGTGACAATCAACAGTTACACACAAGCTAAAACAATGGGAACCCAACCTAGACAAGTTCAGATCTAAAAAGCGTTCCTCTTGAGCAAGGGAAAACCGTGCCTGGGTATTCAGGGTGTTAAAGGAGGCAGTCATGTGCCAGCTGGGGCTGTGCGGGGCACCCCAAGCTGCAACTGGCGCAGAGGGCAACTAAGGACAGGGTTTCCCGCTAGAAGTGTGGGCAACCAGGCAGGCAGCAGAAATCCTGGCTAACAGCGAGGTGGCAGCAGGGGGAGAGTGCCTGCTCTGGGGGCGCTCGTCCTTCATCCAGAGCCCCCTTCCCTAGGTGGTGGGGGAGAGGCCGGAGCTAGCCAGAAGATGAACGCGGCGCGGCCCTCGGCCCCCTCTGCGCAGTCTGCGCTCCCTTTTGAAACACAACACGGGTGGCGGCAGGGGGGAGAGGACGCCCTATGGGCGGGCGGGGGGACGGGCACGGTGGCCACTGGGCTACGAAGACAAGCACTTGACTGCAAGCTCAGCCTGGCAGCAGCACCCCCTTTCCCTTTTCCAGAGAAGTCGCCCTAAAAGGGGAGCAAAGCCATCGCCAGACGGGCCCCCTTTCCTCGCTTCCGAGCACAGACACACCGTAAAAATACCCCTCTTCTCTGTCAGAGCTCCGGGCCCTGCGGGCAGGAGAAGCACAGAGGCGTCTCCCTTCATGTGTTTATTCGTTAAATTGAGTCTTGTGGCCAAAGTCAGAAACAAATCTTCAAAAGAAGCCTTTTGGCTCGTTCTGCACCAGCGGTTGAAAGGGTTCGTCTTTGGATTTTATTTAAAGCATGAATTTCTTCTGGACGAAACAAAATAAACCAATGGGCGAAGCGGCAAAACCCGCCCGCCCACCTGCCCTCGCCCTCACCCACACCCTATCTCAAAATGCCCTTGCCAAAGGAACACGGGTGCCCTGATGGTGGAGAGAGAAACGAAGGCTGGCACTTCCAAAGCGGAGCCTTTGCACAACGCGGAAAGGAGGCCAACAGAAGAGAGAATTAAGTGCACGAGGTTAACTGCCAGGAAGCCCCCAGCAAACACATTCTGAAAGGGATCCTCCGAACGCTTTGAGTTTTTTCCTTTGCTTTTTATAAAATAATTTCGCAGCCACCCTCTAAGAAATGAAGGCAGCGGCCGGTAAGCGGAAGCTTATTACAGGGTGGCCAAGGGACGGGGGAGGCGGAGATCCGACGGAGAAGCTGCGGCGCGCCAGGCCGGGCTCTCTCTGGCTAGCAATGGACGAGACAACATCGAATGAGAAGCCGTCAGCCGGACCGTATACAAAAGCTAAACATACACAAAAGGGGGGTTTCTTTTAAATCTACCGTACTGCTTCAGTTCATCTCCAACACAACAATCTACTCCACACCAAAAATGGTCATATCTATCATAAATACAGAAAGTCAGTTGTTTTAAAACTCCAAGTCCTTAACACTCTTTGCGTGTTGTTTTTCTGTTCTGAAAAGGGGAGTGCTGAACCGTTCCCCTTGAAATTGGCTTCAGCAGAAAAGATACCCCTAAAATCCCCAGAAAGCTAACTCAGTCCACATTGTTTGTCTCTTGAATACTTTCTGCCCATTTTTAAATTAACAGAAAAAATCCTTTCCTTGGAAAAAAATCAAAACCAAAAAAAGAAATTATATATATATTTATATAAAACAATGATTCTGAAAACCGAACAAAGTGTGAGCGATTGACCTGAGAATAAAAAGACGTTACATTTCTTTTTTTCCTTTTAGCAAGCAAGCCATTGGTATCTGAATGCTAAGATAGCAAGAAATTTAAAAGGGTCCCCAGGCGGTCTGCTTTCCCGTACCGTTAGGCCGGCCTCCGCTGCGCTCTCGGGGGGTGCGGGTGGGGGGTGCGATTCCCGGGGGGGAGAGAGAGCCCACCCTGGGGAGAGCCACAGTGAACCCTTCGGCTGCCCGGAGGCGAGCCGAGCCGAGCCGCCGGCACCGGCCTGCGGGAAAGCCACCCGGACGTCTCTCTTCTTTTGTTTTTCTTTTTTGGTTAGAAGCTTTGGAATTGCAGTTAGTCTGTTTCTGAAACTGGTCTGTTATTTCCTAGATTCATTTTGCACGGGTTTGTCTTCAAAGCTTACAGTCGAAAGGCGTCTGCACCCGCGCCGGGGAGGCCGCCGTCCTGGGGGCAGCTGGGCTCTGCTGGCCGCCCGGCCTCCAAATCAGACTCCTCCGGACAGTCTTTCCTTGGCATCAGAGAGGGCTGGACCCCTGAGGTGCTGCATGAGCTTGAGGTAACCGTTGAAGATGAGGAGAGAGGCGGGGGCTTCCCTGGGGGGAGCGCCGCCGGAGGCCAGGGCTTTCGGGAGGCGTGGGCAGAGGCGGCGGGCGGGGGGCCAGGGCCGTCCTGGGGGCGCGAGGCAGGCTGCGAGGTAGATGCGGTGCTTGGGTCGGGGAGGCAGGCGGAGTGAGGTAATCGACTGGGGTGCTCTTTGGCGTTTTTGGCTGCTCGGGGGATTGTTCGATGTCTGTGGGGGGCAGACTCGAGATGCTGTCGGAGGGCCTCTTCCCCACACACCGTGCTCTCGCACGCCACACACTGGTAGGAGCCGCCGCCGCCGCCGCCAGCGAGCACCTGGAGCGCCATCTCGGGCAGGCTCCCCGCCAACTGGCCGAAGCAGCAGTGGGACTTCAGGTGGTCGCTGGCCGCCTCCGGGGCCCCGAAGCCGGCCTGGCACTTCCGGCAGACCAGTCTGTACTGCACCGGGGGGACGATGAAGGGGTCGCAGAGGGAGTCCGGGGCGCTGCTGCTTCCCGCGGCAGGCTCTCCTCGGGGGGAGCCCTCGCGGGGCGTGCTCTGCTGCTCGTCCGGCTCGGGAGGTTCTTTGGCAGGGCCTCGTTCTGGGGCGACACCCTCCACAGGGATGGGGGGCTGGCTCCCTTTGGGCGGGGGCGGCTGCGCTTGTCGTTGCAGCGCCTCCTGGAGGCTCTGCTGATATTGCTGGTAGTGCTGCAACAGGGCGCCCGGGGACAAGCTGAGCAGGGCCTGCGAGAGGGCCGGGCTGTAGGGGAAGAGGCCTTCCATGCCGTACATGGGCTGCAGGTATCCGCTCGGCAGGGCCCCCGGGAGCTGGGGGGCGTAGTACGGAGAGAAGCCGGGGACGAAGTACGGGAGGAACGGGCTCGTCAGCAAGGCCGCGGGGTCCGAGTTGAGAGCCGCCTGCAGGGCCTGGAGCTGGGTGGGCTCCACAGAGTACTCCAGGGCAGGCAGCATGGCGGAGAGGGCCAGGCCGGGGGCGGGCGCCTCCCCTTTGTCCTTCTTGGACCCCGGCAGGGCCTCCCCCTTCCCCTTGGGTGTGCGGTCCTTCTCCTTCACCTTCTCGCCCTCCTTGTCCTTCCGCGGCAGGAGCGGGGGCGCGGAGACCACGGCCACTGACGTTTGTGCTGGCGGGGGGGAGCTCAAGGAGGCTGGCGGCGTCTTATTTGGTGATCCCGAGGTGGGGAGGCCAGGCGAGGGGATGCTTGTGCCCGGGAGACCCATCAGGCTGGGCTTGGGAGATGTTAAAGCTGGAAGAAAGAAGACATGCAGGCTCAGTGGGGGAGGAAGAGCAGGATCTGGCCTCCTGGGTGTGGAGTCCCAGGGCCCCAGCCTAAGTGGTTGGCATGGGCCCTGCCGGAGCAACCCACATCCCACCCCCAGCATCCCACTGGACAGGGAGCAACTGGCTGGGGCAGACCCAGTTCCAAAAAGGCTTTGGCGCTCCAAAGTCTGCCAGCCGAGGAAAGAGCTCGATCTGAAAATCCTTCAGCGTCAGCACTCCAGCAATACGCGCAGAACGGCAGAAACAGAGCCCTCCCGCACCCCTCGAGCCGACGGAGCTGGCTCTGCCTTCTGCCAAGAGGAGAGGCCCTGAGGCTGGGCACCGCAAGGGCACCGTCTGCCTGCCAGCTGGGAGGAGGGGCTGATCAGGCACCAGGCAGGAGGACCCGATCCCCGCTTTCTTGCTCCCTTCTGATCCCCTTCTCCCGATGCCGAAAAGATGCAAGTTCCCCCTCCCCGACAGGTCTACTTAAATATGATCATTTTGGCTTAGCTGCTTTGACCAAGTGTTTCCTAACCAATGACTTTCAATGAGCAAAGATATTTAAAGGTCACAGATGTATCCTCACTTGCTTGCTTTGTCAACATCTACCTCCGGCTGCATTTTTTTTCCTATTTCCTTTTGTTCTTTTCTAATTCTGTAGTTTTAGAACTGTCCTGATGTTTGTTTGTTCAGTAAGCCCTCTGCTCTCCCCAGGCCTTCTTGGGGTTCTCCACTGCCGCTTCATGCCCCGCCAGCCCCGCCTCAGAGCAGTCTCCTCTGGGGGACCCCACTTGCAGGCCAGTCTGAAAGGCTCCAGAGCATCTTGCCAGATCAGGAAGGTGGGCCTGAAACCACAAACGCAGCTACGACCACGGAAGTGACTCCATTCGATCAGGTGATGCATGGACGGGGGAACAGCTACTGGGAGGGATGCTCCCCGCGTGAAGCTGCCACGAAACAGGCAAGCTTTGTCAGAAAACAAATAAATATCCTAAAGCTCTTACAGAAATGTGTATTGCTGCTATCCTGGAATGCCAGGCATAGGTGGAGGTCAGAGCACGGGGGAGGCCAAAGCCATTTAAGAAAGCGTCTGAGCAGCGTGCCCTTGGTGAGGAAAGACTGCCACAAAACACATCTGGGAAATCTTCACTCCTCCCAAAATAACTGCGGAGGCAAGTGAGATCAAAGACGTGCCAAGCGGCCGTTGATGGGTGAAATGGCTGGTGGGGGGGCTGAGCTGCGGGCAAACTGGCCTCTCCCATACCAGCAGAGGTCATCCTGGTCTAAAGGGTCAATAAGAGGTGGACCAATCTTTCCCACGAGTGATATCCCTGTCAACGAGATCCCTGTCTCTTCCCAGCCCGTCTCACTCTGTGGGCAGAGAGCTGATCGGGGGGCAGGATCCATCTGCCCCCATCATCAGCGTCTCCTGTTCTCTGTTGGAAGAGGCCTTTGGCTCTCAAGCCAATGAGGCCCACCCACCCGAGAGGGGATTCCTTCTGCTCCAGGGGATCCCTCCAAGCTCCAGCCATGTTCCGCCCCCCACCCCGGTTCCAGACTGCCAAAAGGAGAAGCCCACGAGGCAGGTGCAGCTCACCTGTATTGGAAGGAGTGAAGCCGGGCAGCGATGGGCTGTTCAAGCCTGGCAACAGGACAGGAGGGATGCTCTGAAGGGCTGCGGGGTAGCTGGCAGGAATGTTCAAAGCCTGCAGAGGGGGACTGTCAAACACGCCTTGCTGCTGAGCGGCCAAGCCAAGGACTTCATTGGCCTTCTTGATTCGGTCCAGCTCTTGCTGAGCCATCAGCTGGCGGACGGTGGCTGGGTCAAAGTACTCCTTCTCTTTGTCCAGCTGGCTCCCAATGGTCTCTTTCACTTTGGAGATGTGCTGCTGAGAGAAGATATGGTCACGAACAGACAGGCGGGCACTGTACTTGATGCCGCACAAGGTGCACTCTGTTTTTGGCCCCTCGTAGCCAGCTTGATTAATGCCGAAGTGCTTGGCCATGTTGAGCTTGGATTTCTTCTCTTTGGCTCGGGCGTTCTGGAACCAGACCTGAACAACTCTCTTGGGGAGCCCGATATCGTTGCCCAGAACCTCGCACTCCAACATGGTTGGGGTCCTGTAATCGCTAAAGCAGGTCTTCAGGACTTTCAGCTGGAGGTTGGTCATCTGCGTGCGGAAGCGCTTCTGCCCCGGCCGATCCCCACCATCCCCGGATTTGCCCGCTGAGCTGCTTGTGCCTGGACTAGGAGAGCAGGGGTCCGCCAGGCTCGATGTCTCACTGTAATCCACGGTGCCTTCGTTGTCACACTCCTTGCTGTAGAAGCTGGGCGCTGGGCTCACCAGGCCTGAAGAGAGCCGGTCTTCGTATTCCGACATGGCTAACATGGCAGCCTTGGTGAGACCCTCACTTGGCCCCGAGGTACATCTGCCTTCTGTGGACACCCCCGTGGCACTGTCGTTATCTGCATTGCCCTCATCCCCGGTCGTGGTGTCTGTGATGGCTGTGTTGACGGAGGAGCAGTCGTCATTGTCCAGCTTGGCCTGGTCAAAGCTCAGATGGACAGAGGACATCGAAGGGCTCTCAAAGTCTTCAATGCCTTCCACTTTGATGGAGGACGGGCTCAGCAGTGTCTGAGGAGACAGCTCTAAAGATTTGCTCACGGGGGAGAGGGGAATGCCCTGGCCATCACTGCTACTGCCAGGGGCAGGCAGGTGTGCGAAGCTGGCCCCGTCAAAGAGGTCTCCCTTCCCCATAAGCCCTCCTCCTTCGCAATCCAAAAGCATGGCTGATAAGGTCAGGTTGTATCCTGCCCGCTTGGCTTCATGCCAGTGCCGAGAGCGGATATGTGCTTCCAGGGCGGTCTTGGCTTTGAAGAGGGCCCGGCAGAAAGGGCAACGCCGATGGGCTTGAGCAGGCCCCACTGCTCTGAACTGCCCTTTCCTTTCCCGGGCCCGTGTGTTCTGGAACCAAACCTGCACCACACGTTTCTTCAAGCCCACTTCATGGGCAATGTGATCGAGCATCTTCCGCGTGGGGTTAGAGTCTAGAAGGTACTTCTGGTATAGAACTTCCAGCTGCTCAGGGGTGATGGTTGTCCGGAGGCGCTTGTCCCGCTGGGGCTCCTCTCCACTGTCGTTCCCGACAGGGCTCACGCCGGCTTTCTCCTCCAGCTTCCTCTTCAGGGTGCTCGTGGTGGAGATCGGGGTGGAGGGTGAGGTGGCTGAGCTTATGGGCAGTTGGGGGAGTGTCCCAGATAACAGCTGGCTAGCCAGCAGGGGGTTACTGGGGTCAAAGAGCATAAAGGGCAGATCAAACGTCCTATCCAGGAACTGAGGATGGAGAAACTGGCTCTGAGTGCTCAGGAAATGCAGCTGCTGATGTTCTTGCCAATGCTCAAAGGAAGGGAAGGCCAGCTTGCACTGGTCACACTGATACGGAACAAGCTGAGGAGGCAAGTTGGCCGGCTGCTGGGGACCCGGCGCATGAAGAGGCTTGAGAGGCAGGTGAGAAAGCTGGGAGGGAGATGGGCTCGACTGTGGCAGGCCACCCTGGAGAGGCTGGACCAGCTGCTGCTGCTGGACGGGCGGGGAGACCTTTGGGTGCACCGAGCTCGGCTTTGGCTCTCCTTGGTCCTGCGGTGGCGGCGGCCCATCCTGCTTTGGTTGCGTTTGCTTCTCTGAAGTTTGGTTTTGTTGCATACTTGAAGGTTCAGGGTGCTTTGGTTTCTCGTCAGTAGCATTTGTTTTAGATTGACAGGCAGTAGAGCAATCACTATCTGCCTCGGGCATAATCGGTGACAGAAAGGCTGCATTTGCAGAAGAGGTGGGGGTGCCATAAGCCTGGGAAGGCATTGGGGTGCTGCAGGAGGAACTGTTGGGAGTCAGGAGCTCTGTAGCATCCATGGAGTCTTCGTTCTGACTGTCCTCCTGCCCATCTTCGTCTTCATCCTTGTAGCAGAGCTTTTTCTGATGCTTGATAAGGTCAAAGATGCGCTGGAAGACGAGGCTGCACTTCTTGCACTGGTAGTTTAGACTGCTCGTTCGGATGTATCGGTCATTCGTCAGCTCCCGTCGTTCCCCGTCTTTGCCTTCTCCCTGATTCTCGTAATTCTTCCTGGCTTTCTGGCGAGCGTTCTGAAACCACACCACGATCACACGAGTTGGGAGGCTCAGCAAGTTGGAAAGCTGTTCAAACTCGTCATCCTTTGGATAAGCATTGGCATCGAAGAAGTCCTGCAGCACCCGAAGCTGGTAGTCAGTAAAGCGAGTTCGGGAGGACCTCTTGCTTCCCCAGTACTCTTGCTTCTGAGGCTCTGGAGAGGGGGGCCGAGAATCTACCTTCAGGTCCTCCAGGCTGGTAATCGGAGGGTTGCTGAAGTTGTACGGCGAGTCCTTGTTGCGTTGGCGCTCTTTGAAAAGCGTGTTTCGGAACCAATGCTTGATCACCTTCTGGGGCAAGCCAGACTTGTCCGCCATCTCCTTGATCTGCTCCTCGCTTGGAGAATTGTTGATGTCGAAGTACTGCCTTAAGACCCGGAGCTGGTCATCAGTGATGCGTGTCCGCGGCCTTTTATTCTGCTGCTGCTGCTGCTGCTGCTGCTGCTGCAACAGGCCTGGATTGAGCTGGTGCTGGTACAGCTGGGCCAGCTCTGCTGGCAAAGGGTCAACAGGGGCAAGCTGGGGCGGTAACTGGGCTGGCAGGGCTGGCAAAGGCATGGTTGGCATCATGAGTGGTGAGAAGAGAGGCAGCTCCATGGGCATGGCGAGCTGCGTGAGGGGCAAGGAGGGCTGGGCAGGTGTGATGGAGGGAGAGGTCATGGGGGGGCCTGAAACCTGGAGGGCGGGCGTGGGAGGCTGCTGCGGGGGCGCAGCAGGCAGGGAGGGGGCAGGCGCGGGAGCGGGAGGAGGGAGCGGGGACGGCTCAGGTGTCGGAGGCCTCAGCGGGTAGAGCTTGTCATAGAGCTCTCGGTATTGTTTGGCAAACCTCTCCAGCTGCTGGAAGGGAAAGTAATGCTGGTGGACGTGCTCCTGGTGACTCTTCAGGATGAGGATGTTGGAGAACAGTTTGTTGCAGGACTCGCACTCTAGCCTGTCCAAGCTGTCAGCCTGCTCGACCCTTCCGGACTTCTTCTGCTTGTTCTCGTTGTACTGAATGACCAGCTCGAACCCGAAGTTCTCCAGCAAGGCTTTGGTGGCATTCCCTCGAGCGTCTGCGGCAATCCGGGGAGGGAGCAGGAGAGCCCCCCCGGGGCAGCTTCCCGCTGCTTCGATGGCCCCCGCCCCCACCAGGTCGGCCCCGTCTTGGGGCTTGCTGGTCTCAGGCACGAGCTCTTGGCAGGTGGGGCTTCGGTCCCCCTTCTCCAGGCTCTCCTGCTCCCGCTGGGCCTCCTTCTCCTTCTCCTTCTCCTTCTCCTTCTCCTTCTCCTTCTCCTTCTCCTTCTCCTTCTCCTTCTCCTTAGCTTTGGCCTTCTTGTCTGGTGGCAGGCTCGGCTGGAGGAGGGCGCAAGGAGGCTGGGGCAGCGGAGGCTGCTGCTGCTGGATCTGCAGGTGGCTCGGCTGTGGGAGGTGCGCCTTCAGGTCCTCCAGCAGGCCGGGCCCACTCCCTGTCAGCGTCAGTGTGCCGCTGGTCACCGGCAAGCTCACCTCAGCGCTCAGCTGGAACTCGGCACCAGGAACATAGAACGGGAAGAGCAGCTGCTGCTGCTGCTGCTGCTGCTGCTGCTGCTGCTGCTGCTGCTGCAGTTGCAGGAGGGCTTCCGGGGCCATTGGGAAGTGCGGCAAGAGCGCTGGGCCGAAAAGCTGGGACTGCAGAAGCACCGCCTGCTGCTGCAGCTCTTGCTGCAGCTGGGCCTGGGCCTGCACCAAAGAGTGTGGTGGCGGCGGCGGCGGCGGCAGCGGGCGCCCAGCAATTGCGTCTCCCGGCTTCTTACGACTGGCCTCTTTAGATTCTGAAGGGCTTGAAGGGGCTGCAGATGCGGGGCCAGCACTGGTGGGGAGGCTCAGAGGAGGGTGCCCTGTGCTCTCGCAGGAGGCCTGGCTGAGAGAGGCTGCACTGCCTGTGCTTGTGTTGGAGGAGGAGGAGGAGGAGGAGGAGGAGGAGGAGGAGGAGGAGGAAAGGCTGGTGCTGCTGCTGCCGCTGGTGCAGACGCCCACGGGGCTGGGCATGGAAGAGCCCAGGGGAACGCTGCTATTGGCACTGCCGCCACCAACAGCCTCCAGCTTAGCTGCTCGTGCCTTGGTCTGATGCAGGACAGAGCGCATGTGGATCTCCAGGGTGGAGCTCTGGCTATAGGCCACGCTGCAGATGCTGCATTTGAAGGGCTTGTGGTCAGGGCTACTGGTGGGCTCGGACTGGCCAGTGGAAGACTCCTGGAGGGCCCGTTTCAGCTTGTGCAGGTGAGAAACCGAATTGTAGTGGACCAGAAGGATGTTCTTCTGCGTGAAGGATTCTTTGCAAACTGTGCACTTATACGGGCGGGAGGGGTCCAGGAATTTTTCCAGGGTGAAGTTTGGGCCCTTGCGGAAAGGAAGAGCCCGTTTGGGTTCTGAGCCAGAATCCTCCTGTACGGACCCAGAGTCACTCCCTGCAGGGCTCTGCTTGTCTTCCTGGTCGCTGGTCTCCTCCTCTTTATCCTCCTCCACGACGAGGGTGTGGTCCTCAGCCAACGAAGGGTCGCCCATGGCAAAGAGATCCCCATTGACCAGAAGCCCGCTGTACAGCTGCTGGATGTCGGCTTCACTCAGATCCAGGTGGCTCGTCTCCAGGTGCTTCTTAAGGGCCTGAAAAGTCCGGAAGCTCCGTTGGCAAAGGCAGCACATGGTAGCTGCCCGGATGACGTGGTATTGGGAGTGCAGCTGAAGCTTTTCGATGGTTTTGAAGGCCAGACTGCACTGGTTGCAGCGGTACTTGTAGACGTGGCGGTCAGAAACAGGAAGCTGTGGACGCTTGGCATGAGTCTCGCTGAAATGTGCCTGGAGCGCAGTGGAACTCTTGAAGCCCTGGCCGCACCCCTTCTTCCAGCAAAAGAATCCAGCCTCGTCTTTGGCACCAAGCGGCTCGGACGCCGCCGGCTTTCCTCCGCTGCCACCATGCTCCATGCTCTCTGGCAACAACAGCAGGCTTTTGCCCACTTCCTCTGAGGTCTCTGTGGAAGTGGAACCAGAAAGGAGTCAGTGAGACCGAGGCCTTCTCGGTGGCTGGGAACCGGGGAACCCCTAGCTTTGGACCCTGCCTCCTCCTCTTTCCGTTCCTTCCCCCTCAGGCCTGGCCCCACTGGAGGCCTCTCCCTCTTCAAAGCCCAGCTCTCCCTGGTTTTATCCAGAGTGTGCTGTATGGGTCTGGGTGTACTTCCCTCCCCATTCCCAACCTCCTGCCATTTTTGTGACTTTTCCTTCGCACCCTTTCTGGAATGAGCAAGCCAGAGCTGTGGGGGTGACCACAAAAGGTCTTTTTGGCCTTGCAGATGCCAAACGCACTGCCCAAAGCCAGCTCTGAGCTTCCACAGTTCACGGGGCCAACCCAGGGAACCAAGGCCGAGGCCGCTCAGGGAGACCTGTGGCGAGAGTTTTCTTTCAGGTCCAGGGCAAAAGGTGACTGACCAGGCTGCCTGAGGGATTCCTCACTCCCATCTCGATCCGGTGTTGCTGCCGGGAGGAACGTGTTGCTGGGCATCATCACCTCTGGCGTGGTCACCTGCCGAAGCCCAGAAGGAAACAAGGAGACAGGCCTTAAACCCTTTTGCAAGGCAGGGAGCCCTTCAGCTCCTGGGGCTTTGCTCTTCAGGCCCTTCTATTCCTTAGGCAAAATTCAAGTCATTCAAGCATGTTCCTGCTATTACATAATTAGCAGCATCCTCTCCAAGAAAAGCACTGCTTATAGTTCTCCCCTTTGCACAATTCAAACTTGAATTAGCAGCTGTGTTTTCTCACAACTGTTGGGTAGCCTGTGAGGAAGTTAGGCTGAGCGGCTGAGAATGAGAAAAGGCCCTTAACAGAATGGAGCCGTGAAAGAGCGCCACGGTCCTGAAGGATGACGGGCTGCACCCTTGTTCTTGCTGTGACTTGACCCCCAAGTGGAACCCTAGCGAGGGAAAGAACGTGGGATCAGGACAGGAAGGCCGGGTGCGTCAGAAAAGGAGAAAGGTTCAGCCGCACTTTCCAGACTCAGGAGCAAAAAGAGCAGTCGCAGCTCCCCTATGCCCCTTCCCCTCTTTCACTGATAGGCACACCCTTTGGCTGGGACACTCAGACCCTCTCCCAAATGAAGCACTTAGTTAAGTTAATGGAAAGTTAGTAAAAATTAAGTTCCACGTTAAATCCAACATAGTTTCTGTCCACTCCTTGGCCGAGCTCCACCTCGATTCCAGAGAGCAGGCCCTGGCCCCCCACTCAAGGGACCCCCCTCCCCCAGCATTGCCGACAGGCCCAGGCTGTGGCTGAGGAGAAGATGTTGAGAACGGTCTTGGGGGTTTAGCTCCCAAAGGCCATTTTCAAACCTGAGGTTAAAGGTTTTTCCTTCAGAAAGCTTCTAGGCTGGAAGAAAAAACATTGACTCACTGGGCGACCCTGACATAAATTCCGTAGAGAGAATTATGTTCTTGAAAAGCAAGATCTCTGGGTCATCCATGCCAGAATAGCTGCCAAACATTCAGAACTAGGAGGATATCTTGAAGAACCAGGGATACAGCTTATGGCATTACTGCCAAGAGATGCTCTAACACCTTTCAAAGGCAAGCAGGGAACGAGGCAGTAGCAAGGGGCAGTCTTGCCCTGACAATCCGGAGGAGGAAGCGGGGATGGGGCGAAGAGACTTCTGCTGACATCTCCCGTTATCGCTTGCAACTCCTCACCAACACGAGCTGACTGCTGCGGGTGGCAGAAGCATGCTGGGAAAGAGAAGCCCTGCCCTGGGCTCTGACGCCCATCCTGGAACATGCCCTGTGTCCTGGAGCCCTGGGGCCCCTTCCTTTGCCTCAGTGCAGCCCACATCAAAACCGGGACGTCTGTCCTAAAGTGAGTGCAAGGAAGGAAGCGCCCTGGACCTCTGGCTGACACGACTTTCTCTGCAACTCATCCATCAAGCCACAAGCCTTCCGCCCTGTGTCAACCACAAATCTCCTGTACCTTTGCCTCCCTAGGGCAGCACCCTTGGACTCGCAGCATGCAAAGGCCCGACGTGCAAGAAGCAGCCCTTCCCAGGCATCCACATTCAGGGACTGGCAAACAGAGCAATGGAATGAGATGGCTGCTTCCCTCGTTCCTTACACCCTTCCCCTTCAGTCTCTAAAGAAAGGCCGTGGCGGCTCGAGGGGACCAAGCTCAGGTGCCTCCAGATGCAGCCAGCAGGGCACCAAAATTATTAAACCGATTCCAAGTATTCCTTCCAAGCCCATCACTCCAGCCGAGCCTGGTCTTTTGCCAGGGTCCAGGCAAACACCCAGCGCAATGGATCCGTAACTGTTTTCGTACACTTTAATTAGAAAAATTCAGGTGGCTACAAATAATAATGGAAAGAGAGGTGTTCGCAGTTGAAAGATTGAAGTCAGTCAAGTGTGAATGACGGCAACACCAGAAAGAGAGGGAGACACCAATTCATCCGACGTCTGTTGTCTTGTGGTGTCTTTAATCATAGTTCCTGATTGGGATTCTAGAAGGGAGTAAGCAGCAATTCTTTGTCTGCCTTCACCTTCTGTCAATTAACTCTCCCTGAAATATAATCATCAGCCCCACGGCAGCTTCGCATCTCAATCTGCTGCTCACTCCCTCTTTCCTGGGATGGCAAAGACCCCCCCCCGGGTGCGTTTTTCCAGGTCCATCAGATCCCCACCTGGCCCCACCCAACCCAGGGCTGCTCAGGAGCTTTGGCTGCCCCCCACCCTCTGACCCACGAGACCCCTCTGGCCCAAGAGCACCCGGGCCCCTCTCAAAGGGGGCAGGAGTCTGCTCTCTGTTTCCGGCCTGCCCCTTGGAATATAATTGGCCCCAAATAAATTCTGCAGCCTGGCCGGGCAGGCGGGGGGCGGGGGGGAACCAGCCAAAGGAGGCAATTTCCATCACAAAGACCGAGAGGGGGAGAGAGCCGGCCTGCGAGGAAAAAAGCTTCATTAGGCACACCATCAAGGTCGCTTCTAATTTAGTCCACCTAATTGGCCAACGTGGCTCCAAACGGCCATCCTCTTTGAGGGCTCCGAATTAATGATGGCCGATTATTTTCATTACCTTCATCCGAGACGGGGAAGGGGACCGGTGGGGAGTGGGGCTGGGCAAGGGAGGAAAGCAAGAGAGGACAGCTGGCAGGAGAGGCAAACAATGGGAGCAGGGAAGAGGCCGGGGAAGGGGAGGGCCAGGCCGCCAGGGTCTTCCTGCCAAGCTGCCATCTGCTCCCTGCGTGGCTTGGGGGCAACCAACCCGGCTGAAGGACCAAGCTGGCCCCAAGACAAAACCAAGGACCGGCCTGACCCAACCAACGCCAGCCCCCAGTTCTGCAGCTGGGTGGCAGAGCAGATGCAGCCTGCCAGTGGTCAACCTAAGGGGTGACCACTGGCACAACCCAGAACCTAGAATACTCTCAACGGAGTCCCTCATCCCTCCAACAGCCCCTTAGGTTGACCACTGGTAGGCTGCATCTGCTCCACCACCCAGCCAAGAATGACACTGTGCCCACCCCTGCCCGCAGCACTCATGGGGACCAGGCTGTTCTGGTGCCTCCTGGCTGGGCACACCATGCAGGAAGTTTGGAATCCAGAGGTGAGACACACAGCAGAAGCCAGCAGCTATGCTGTGGGAACAGCCCCATTTACCACAGTAGGTACTTGCTGGCCCTGATCCACAAAAGGCTCCTTGCTGCTCCAGTGCAGCCTGCAGGTGTGCTGCAGGGCACCCGGGTGCACGTCCATTTCTCAGAGCTGATGTTATTTGAAGGAGAATTCCTCATGTTAAGTAGGAACCTTGTTTCAAGCAACCAGGAGGGTGGCCTTCTGCCACAGCCCTGGAGGTAAAAACCAAGCTGAGTGGAGACGCAGATACACTGCAGCCAGCTGCTCCAGCTGTGGCCAGAGCTCTTCCCTTCCTTTGCAGTGGCAGCAGCAGCCCATGGCCCCAAGATCATCCACAACCCTCGGCCCACTTCCAAATTCCCTTGGCAATCCAACAGTTGAGATTGCTGGCAGGAGATAATGGTTTCCTTCCCCAACAGCATGCGGGCAAGGATACAGAGCAGAGACATTCTCATGGAAGGGGTGCCCGAAAGAGAGAAAAGGGGAAGGGCTCTGTCCTCCATCACTGGCAAGCATTGCAGCCTAACGCCTTTCACCGGCAAGAAGGCAGCCCTGGGCGGGGAGATTTCTGCCCGTCCTCAGCATCGTAGTGCTGGGGAGGGGTCCTCCCAGGAAAGACGAACAGTGAGGAAGAGGGGTCCCTGTCTCAAGGGTCGGGGTTGGCGTTGTTTGGAAAGAGCCGTACCAGGCCAAGAGGACAGCAGACCAAGGATGGTCAAGCTAGAGAAGACCAGGGTTTTGCAGTATCCGTCTGAGCAGGGAGGAGCGGCCAAAAGAAGGCTGTAGGCTTTGACCTAAAAGGATGGACCCGGAGGATTCATGGTGGATGGATGCCCCAGTCAACGAGGGCCCTCCGTGGCAGCTGGAGGAGGCCTCACAGTCCAGGATTGCGACCGGCCACAGAAGGCAGGGAGGGCCTCCTGGCTCCTTCAGAGCCTGGACAGCCCCAGGCCGTCTCAGCCGTCCTCAGGAACAGGGCTGCTAAGTCGGCTCTTCCCTTTGCTTCTCCACATCTGGTGCCAGAGGCAGCCATGCCGTAGCACCTTCTCCTCTTGACCTGCCCTTCTCGCATCAGATGCTCTCCTCGATGCTTTGAGCAAGTCCCATGGTGGAGGGACATGAAAGCCTCCCCCCACCCCTTGAAGGAACTCACCGTCAAGAGGAGTTTTTCCACGCAGTCAGGAGACACGCTGTGCAGGTGGGTGAGGTGGAGCTGAAGATGGAGCTTGTTGCTGAGCAGGTCCTGGCAGAGGGGGCACCGGAGCATTGGCTGGATGGAGTGCTGGGTCATGGCGTGTACCCGCAGCCGGTTGACATCAGCATTGCTGTACTTGCAGTATGGGCACTGGTACATCTGAAGGCAAGAGAAAGCATGGGTTCTCAGGGATCGAGAGGTAGCCAGGGGGCAGCATGGCATGCCTCGCCAGCCCATCGTCACACCTGGCCAACTTGTCTTGGGACACGCTCTCCCTCTCATGCTTTGCATGCCGGCACTGGGCTGCCTGGAGACCCAAAGGCGGATCATTCCTGCTTTAGCACAAGAGCAAGGTGAGGCTTCTTAGGTGCCAGCGCCACCCCAGCATCTCACCTGCTCCAGCTTTGCCTCGTCAGATGACGTTGGCCATTTGGGGACAGGTGACTCTGAGTGTCTTGAAAATGAAGCATGTTTGGAGGAGAGTGGGGGGTCTGCCAGCTCCTTCTCAGCCTGGGGACCTTGAGCTGCAAAAGAGAGAAAGACACTAGTCTGTGAACACGGGATCCTGTGGCTTCAGAGGGGCACGCAGAGGCAGCAGTGGGAGACCTGCAGGGAGGCGGCGCCTTCAGCCCAGAGCACCCCTCAAATCACTACCTTCCTCCCACCCAAACCTCAGCTGAAGGAGCTCTGCTTGCTCTCAGTAACATCACTGCTTAATCATACCCGCAAGGCTGCACATAAGAAGAAGGGAGTTTGCAAAGGGATGTCAGGGCTGAAGTTGCAGTCAGCCTGAGCTGTAAGGGGACTTCCAAGGCAGCTGCTGCTGAGAACTGTCGGCAGAGGACAGGGTGGGCCTTTCTGCGTTTGGGGTCCTGCAAGAGACAGCAGTCTGATCCTCCCCCCAGCAGAGCAGCATCTGAACAACGGTGGTCCCCGTCCAGTGAGCCAGCAGCACCCTCATCCACTGAGTGTCTGAGTCACTGGAAGGCTCCCTCTTCCTGCCACCTTCTCCTAACCATCCCTCCCTTTCTGCCTCTGTTGGAAACGCCCCATGGTGGCCATGTATGTATGTGTGTGTGTGTGTGTGAAAATTAAAATGGGGAAAGAGATGGAATTCCTAGACCTGCAAGGCTGTTCTAGGAATTCTTCTCTGTGCTAGCAGCATGAAGGGTGGGTTAATGAGCTGTGACGGCTGGCCAGGAAGGTTTGCTTTACTCCCAAACAATCCTGGGCTGTTTAGATATAAAGCCCCCTTTAAACCCAGTGCTGACCAAGCCATGGTATCCGTGTCCCATGCTACCCCTTCCTTATGGTGCGAACGCAGCCATAATGTGCAGAGAGCCCCTCTGCTGGTCTGCAACCTTCCAACTATTCTCCTGTGTTCAAGCATGAATTTCATCCGGAACAAGCCCAGCCAAAAAGGCCACAGAGTAGCCCCTTCGGACCAGACTTAGCCATACCCCTCCAAGACCAAGTCCAGCTAGCCTTCAGACCCATGAAGGCCTTCTGGGAAAGAAAGCAAGTGGCTGCCAGGTCAAAACCTGGACATCCAGGTAAGCAAAGGGAAAGACCTAGGAGGCGCCTCAAGGGGGGCGGTGGGTGGAAAGTTCACAGCCTCCCAGGGGATACCACGCGTAAACCCGCCCATTGGGTCCTTCAGAGGCCCCTGCCACAGGGGACTGGGGAACCATTCTCTCCTTCCCGCTGTCCATATCTACCCCAAAGGTCACGAGGATGAGCCCCCAGGCCACCCAACTGAGGTGAGGAAAGTTGAACCAAGTACAAGAATGTTCCAGGAATTGACTCTGAGAGGACACATCTTGAATGGTGGGCAGAGGGCACAAGAGGCTACCTTCTGCCGAGGAGACCCCTGCCCGTATGGCTCAGCGTCACTGATTCTGGCTTTAAAAAATCACCCTGAAAGTTCTAAAATGGATCGGGAAGTGCATTTTCTACCTGACTCTTCTTGAATCAAGAGTCAATTTTCCAGCTGTCTCAGGCTTTTAACACCAGGAGAGGATCTTCTTCTATCATCTGCTGTGAAAAGTGGTATAAAGATGAAATACAGAGTCCAACTCGTGTGTTCAGGGGGAAGACTTACTAACTGGGCACTGGTATAAAGAGTACAGATGGTGTCAGAAAGGCTACAACTCAGAATGAGCTGAGGTTGGCAAAGGCTGGTAAAAACGTTGAAAGAGTTTCCTCAGATATGTTCAAAACAAAGGTAAGAGAAAAGAATCCGTATACCAGCTGCTCAACAAAGATGGCAAAACAAGTAACAAAGAAAAGTAGAATTAATCAACTTCTTTTGCTCAGACTTCACTAACAAGGAGATCTGTTTCACCAAGCAGTTGTGATGAAGGGGCTTGAGATCAACAGAAATTTCTATTTACGTTGTGTTTGAATCTCTAGGCCCAGATGAGTTGCGTTCTAGGGTACTGAAGGAACCTGCAAATAGTCTTGTTGAATCTCTATACATATACACCTTCCCTGTTGCAGCGCCTGCCCTTTGGAATGAGCTTGCCCCCAAGATTCGAATGGCCCCCACCCTACTGGTGTTTCAAAGGGCCCTGAAGACCTGGCTCTTTGCCCTGGCCTTCGGCAAGCGCAATGGAAGCCCCCTTTTCTTCTTTTCCTTTGTCCCCATCTGGGTTTGTGACCTCTGCTGTCTCTGCTCTTTTTCGTTTTGTGTTGTTTTCTTGTTTTAAATGTTTGTAACAATCTGTAAACCGCCCAGAGTTGCTGGGAGTCTGGAGGCATCTAAATTTAATTTCTTCTTCTTCATCATCATCATCATCTTTCAGACATCGGCGAATGGGTGAAATGTCAGTTCAATGGAAGAAGCAAATACCCTCATCTTCAAAGAGGGGATAAGAAAAGTTCCAAGGAACTACAGACCAACCAGTCTGACAATGATAGCTGGGAAAATTCTAGACAGATAATAAAGCAATTAAATTATAAAATACCCAAAATGCTGCAATAATTACCAGACGTCACATTGGACAGGCCAAGAATTGACCAGACTAATCTGATCTAATCTTTTCAATCTGGTAACTTCCTTACTAGATTATGGAAATGTCTAGACATAATAAAATCTTGATTCCAGCACTGCATTTCACAGAGCAGTCCATGATATTCTGATTAGCTAGACAGTTAAGTATATGTGGGATGGTGTGAAAATTAAGTGGTTAATAGAGATGGCTATAAAACATGGCCAATGAGTTCTGTGTGCATCAACATTGTTATCAATGACTTGGATGAGGAGGTGGAGGGAATGCTTCCTAAATTTGAAAAGAGCACAAAATTTTAATACCATAAAAGAAAGACATAAAATTCAGAACCATCTTAACAGATTAGAGAAACTGGTGCAATAAGCAGAAATAAAAATTGAAAGAGAAAAATGCAAAGTTATTCATTAAACATAAATAAAAAGGGCAGGTTATGAAATGGGAGATACCTGGCTTGGTAATAATATTTACAAAAATGACCTAGGAATAGGAGTTGATTACAAACACAATACAAAGCAAGAGCATGACATGGTTGCAAAAAATAATTTTAGGCAGCATCAACAGAAGTAGTGATTTCATTTCTGCCCAATGTTGGGTATCTTATTGCAGAAGGATTAAAATACACTAAAAGGGCAACAAGGATGATCAGGAGATTAAAAACTAAACTGAGAAGAAAGGGACCAAAGGAATTGACAGTATTTAGCCCTGAGAAAAGGGGATATATGACTGTGCGCTACCTGAAAGATCACGCTGAAGGCTGCCAAGACTTGTTCTTTATCATCTCAGAGGATCAAGAATAGTACGTTTGAGTTAAGGGAAGGCAGATTCCCATTGAACGTTGGGAGGAAGCGCCTAACAGTAGGAGAGCTCGGCAGCAGAACCGGCGGCCCAGGGAGGCAGCGGGTCCCCTTTCACCGGAAGTGTTCAAGCAGAGGCTGGACAGCCTCTGGGGTGTTGCGCAACCTCAGTGACCCCTCCCAATCTGAAGCGTTTCTAGTGCCTGACTAAATCTTGCTCCTCCTGGAAACAGCCACCAGCTTCTCTTCACTAAGAAGTTACTGATGAAAACAAGTGGTTGAAAGGATTGAAATTCACACTATGTTATAATTTAAAAAGAGGATTTTTACAAAATGATGTACCGTTGGTATATGACTCCAGAAAAATTATCTAGAATGTATAAAGATACTTCAAATTTATGTTGGAAATGTGGGCAACATAAAGGGTCATTTTATCATGCCTGGTGGACTTGTAAAAAAGCCAGAAAATTTTCGGTTCAAATACATAAAACAATACAAAGAATTTTAAAGACTAATATTCAACTGAACTTTTGCTGGGACTAATGGACAGACAATTAGAAAAGAGCCATGGAAGATTATTTTTATACAGTATACGATCACTGCTGCGAGACTATTATATGCGCAAAAATGGAAAGACTCTGAAATACCCACAGCGGAGGAATGGTTGGTGAAGATGACAGAACTAGCAGCGATGGCAAAATTAACTTGTTTGCTTAGAGAAAGATCAACGGCTACATTTATTAGATGACTGGAAACCCCTTATGGACACTTTGCTGAAAAAAGAAAAAAATGAACTGGTAATTTATGGATTTGAGGATTAGAAAAGGTAGATTATGGAAAGAAGGAAATTATGATGGAACCGTAGAGAGAGAGGGTAAAGTGTAAATGTACTTATAACTGCTATTAAGAAGATCGGAAGCTGCTTCTTTATTACTTTTTTCTTTCTTTTCTACTTCCACTTCTTTTTCTTTATTTCTTCTTCACTTTCTTATTACTTTTCCTTATTCTTTTTCAACTAAAAAATTTGTATATATTGTTTTTATTCTGTTGAAAATAAATTTTTACTGACAGCTCCTTTAGCTAAACCTCATCAACTAATCCAGCAGCTAATCCAACAGAGGAGCCTATTAAGTGACTATTAATCCAGGCTGCTTTCCGTAAGCTGGGGTCCTCTGCAATTTACATTCCATAAAACAGTTTGGTCCTGGGACTCTTGAACATTGGTGCTCTCCTCCCTAGAGCAGCGCAGTGGTCAGCTCCAGAGAGAAGCTCTCTGGCTACAGCAGCCCTTTGCTCCAGCTCAGCACGTCTGTGGAGAGGCCAAGTGGAAGAGCTGGAGACCAAGAGTCTGCCTCTTCAACGGATGTACTGCAGGGGAATAAGCCTTGGAGGCCTACAAGCAGGCTCTCCTCACATCCCCAAGGCCAGACTAGACCCCAGAAAATAGGGTCCAGACATCGGCCAGCCCAAGAGCCTGTTTACTTTGAAGTTAATGTACTTCAAACAGGGCTGGTGGAAGCTTGGCCCAAAGAGCATAGAAATGGTCTTGGAAGCAGACCCAGAAGGGGGATTTAGCATCCCTGTTCCTCACTGGTCAGTTTTATAAGGAAGTCTACATGATGGGGGATATCCGCCTTCAGAGCGGCAACCCATCAGCTGACCCAAAGGGCTAGGAAGAAAATCTCATGTTTGCAAGTGGCCAGGAGCATGAACAGCTCACCCTTTCTCTCTCGCGCGCATCACAGCATCTTGGGCAGGCAAAGGTTGATTGAGCATGGAGAACAGGCTGCTGCTCCCCCTGACTTTTTCCCTTTCCTTTGCAACTGCAAGAGTCACATTCTTCTAGAAACTGGCAAAAGGCCCTTCAGTTACAGATCAGACCCAACTGTCATTCTCTTGGCCAGACCTGCCTTCCAGAAGTCCACCTTTCAACAACATTTTTCCAACCCTCCACAGCGGTTTAATCCCAACCTTGACACCATCCAATCCAGAGTTTTCCTGCAGAGACAGTTTGGGGAGCTGTTCCCACTCAGCCACTGCAGATAGAGATGACCCCCCCGCCCCCCGCTGCAAAGGGTTGGGGCAAAGCATTTCTGAGCCAAGCTCTTTTTTTAATGGTCTTCAGACTATGGGCTTTAAAGACGTTGAACTAAACTGAACTGAAAATCTCCCTGCCCACCCACCTTCCTAATGGAGGAAAACATGTTACCTTCTATGGACTCACAACATCCTACTTCAGAAGCAAAGACCAAATAAGCTGCTTTTCTTTCAGGTAGCAGCCCGTGTTAAACAGCTAAATGCTGTCCATAGGTGGATGGCCACAGCCAGTACAGCCTTCCACACGTTCTGTATAAAGTACCGAGGACAATGGCCTTGGCTGCCTCCAGCGTAAGGGCAGCATTATTCTAAAGCACAGATCTACGAGGGAGGCACAGACCAGAGACTCTAGGTGAGAGGGGCCCTGGTAAGTGGGGAGCGGGCAGGGCAAAAGAGGCCCAGAGGCAAGGGAGGCTTCCCACGTCCCTGCTGCAAGGCGACAGCACCCCCTCTTTGGACCGTGCTGGAGGCTTTTCCCCTGAACCCACGCCACGCCAAAGCTTCTTCTCGGCTGGCCCGTGGCTGGCCCTGGGCAGGTAAAACACTGCAAGGTCCCTCGGAGAATCCCCTCAGCTTCACACTAACAGTTTGGCCGACTAATAAAGCACCACTCAATTCACTGACGCCTCGCAGGAATGTGCGCTGCTGTTGGAAACATGAGACACGAGACTAGTAAGGGACGGGCAAAGCACTGTGTCTGCAGCAACCAGGACTGAGGGGGCACATGGAGCAATCTGTCCCTGCCAGAGCAAAGGCCTCTGCCCGCTCCTGCTCACCTGCCCACTTGACCTGGTCCGGGTCAGCCACGCTCTCCGTCTCCTTGGCCGGTTCCTCTGGGTGCGCTGCTGCCTCACCAGGCCCTTCCGCATCGCCAGCAAGCTCCTCTGGAGGGGAGAAGAGAGGGACGGTGCACGCTGAGGCCCCAGCTGGCTTCCTCTCAGGGAGTCCGTCACCACTCCAGCCCCGCTCAGGGCTAGAGGAGGTCCTCTAAGCAGCCCAGGCTTTCCCCAACCTTCTGGAGGCCCAGCGGTCAGCTTCTCACGCCCCCGACCCTCAAGACGTTAAGCTGCCCCTCAGGCAGAGAGAAACACCGACCATTAAAATCCTGCGTCCCGCACCATCTCCGGGGAAGAGCCACCGATGAGGCACCTGCAGCTCAGCCTCAGCAGACAGATCAACCTACACTTCCTGAAGGGGATGGGAGAAGCCGTGCCCTGACCGGGCTGTGCCCCAGGATGCAAAATAGGGAAGGGAAGAAATACACGGACATTCATCAGTCCATGCAGTCGGCCGGCGGGGGGGCGGGGAGGGGGAAGATAGGACTTACTTCTTGGCCCCAAAACCAAAAAGTCAAAAAAGCGGATAGTCACAGACAGAGGATCTATGGAAAGGCCACAGGTCATTCCAGGGGTGGAAGGCAGCGGTGCTCGCCCACAGGGGAAGCCTGTCATCCCAGACTCCAGGGGGGATTGGAGGCTGCCAGTCCTCCTTCAGCGTGTTAGCAAGAGAAGCGAGCGCCCCCAAAACAGAAGGGGGGCGTGAGACAGATGGAGAAGCGCACCGGGGTGAACCCAGCGTGGACGACATGGCTGCCCCTCCGCCCCGGAGGAGAAGATGAGGGGCAGCCTGGACTCCAGGCCAGGAGCCCAGGGAACGGAGTGCAACTGAGGCCGCTAGAGGGGCCATCGCCGCGTTCAGTGCAATCCTCAACCAGTTCAGCCCAAGCAGCCCAGCTAGATGAGAAATGGGTGGGAGGGGTCCCAAGGGAATGGCCCCAGATGAAGACCCCAGAAAGAGATGACCCCATCCTGATCCTGCAGCTCTGGGTCCCTTCTCTGCAGAAATGGGTCACACATCAGCAGCACCGTCGAGGATTAAATACTCTGCACTGGCATGGCAGATTCTGTCATGTAGAGTACAGTCCAGGAAGGGGGAGGGCCAGCTTTTCTCCCTTCCCTGCCTAGCAGCCCCCTGTGAGCACAAGGAGGACCCACCAGCCTCCATCCCAGCCTTGCATTTTAACAAAATGACCACCCCAGACCAGCCTTTCCACCTCTGTGGCTTGAGAGACTGGGCTGGAGGGCGCTGCCTCCCAGGAGGCCAACTGGTGATGCTCTGAAGTCCCTCACGGACATCATCCTACCCTGTGAGCAAAGGGCTGCTGGTCTGGGGCAGAGGAAATCAAGGGGGGATGCCCCAGAGTCTCGAGGTTATTCTCAACAAGAAGAGGGGAAACAGCTCACTGAGACGCCTAAAAGCCACAAAAATGTGAGCTATGAATACCAATAATGTGGGGGGGGGGTATTAATAAACCTGGATGTTCCTGGCACATTCTCTCCTCCGTGCCCTCGCTTGACTGGTCCCGCACGCACAGAAGCTGCCCTGAGGACGACGGTCCCTGCAAGAGCCAAGCGCTCCAGGAGAAGGGAAAAGGAAGTCTGGGGGACAGCAGGAGTTCAGCCACGCAAAAGGCCTGCTTTTGGGGGCTCTCCATAGATTTCCTGGCAGATCCATGTCCCTGCAGAACCATGTGGCACCTCAGACAACCACATTTGTTATGGCAGAAGCTTCTGTGAGCTGCAGTCCGGAGTAACGCATCTTAGAGAAGAGACAACTGGGGACAAGAATTCAAGAAGTCTTCTAAGCTAGCCATAAACGTTGGGACACCAGCAGCTCAGGTGAAGGCCATATTGCTGACCTGAAGATACCTTTTCTCTTCCAAAGTACAATAACGATGAGAAGCAGAGCTTGGAGATCCATCAGGGGTTATTAAATTCCACACGGCCCACTGCTTGCTGTGTTCCAGGGTTTTGCATCAGGGTCTGGCGGTGAGAGGGGGGACTGGCATTAAAGCATCAGCAGAGCCACTCTTTTGTTTTCAGGCTAGGAATCTAAGGAATTTCCCTGCAAGGTGTCCCTGATGAGTGAAATGATGAGCGAACAAACCCCATCTCTCGAGCAAGGGCACCTCCAGGCCTTGAAGGGACGAGCACAGAGTGGGGTCCTACTTCCATGCAGGAAAACCCGCTCAACCTCTCTTGCCCTTCATATTGGCGGACGCCCAGATTAAGGCAGCAGGGAGCCAATTCTCACCCACTCCCACTTGGAGTCTCTCTTTGGGATTCCTTCCTCCCAGACATCTACTTAACAAAATGACGGTCCTTACCAACACCGTTAAGACCAGCGTGGGCGGGGGGAGGGGGCAAGGCAGGAAGAGGAAAGCGGTACGTGCTTCCCCCCTCCTCCTGCATCCCATTCCAGTAGATTCCACAGCCGAGAAACATTAGCTGTCACAAACCACAATCAAATTGGGTCTGAAATATTTAGCAGCGGCTTGGAAAATGCAACGGTGCAGCTCTGACAGGCGAGATGGGTGCAGACACCGTTTTCCATTATAATGGAAATATCCAGCCTGTTCTGAATATGTATAACCCAGAAAAATGTATTGATTTTTCTTTCAGCATTAAAAAAAATTGAAATACCCCGCAGCTGTCAAAAGCCTTTTGTTAAAAGCTCATCTTCCTGGAATGAGGTTTACCAGAAACAAGTTTTAATTGTGCGCAGACTGCTTCTTCGAAACGCAGAACGATCTCCCATCCCAGCTCGCCAGAAGCAGCCCTCCCTCCCTCCCCCCTCGGCCCATGGAAAGGGCCGGATCCAGCACAGCAACGGAAAGCTGGCTGGCTGGCTGCTGAGCTCAGGGCACGCAGGTCCAAGCGGTCGCCGATCCTCTGAGCAGCGCTTGGTCCCCTCGCGTGTGCCAGGCCAGGCCACAGAGCGGCTGCAAGTGTGATGGTCACCCTTTCCCACAAACCTGTAGAAGGTCTTGAGAAAAAGAAACAGGGAGCCCGAGAGTTTACCAGGAATGGGAGACTTGCCGTGGCTAAGCTCCCCCCTTTTCTCCTAAGATGCCGAGGAGGGCTCTTCCTGCGAGTACCCAAGAAAGGCGCTTCCGTCCGCCGGCAGCCACAGGAGCTCGTTTCTCCACACAGCTTGTGAGGAAGGCGCGCCTTTGGAGGTGTAGCACCGGCGCTTGAGCCCCGGCCTCCCTCGGACCTCAAGCCAGGAGTCATTTCTGCCTCCCGCCTCTTCTTCCACCGCCGCTCCACACTGCCCAGCCTCCCTGAACACCCATCTCTTTATGGGGCATCTGCATCTACAGCAGCCTGTGGTTTGGTTTGGCTCTGCCCATCTTCCCCTCCTCTCCCCTCCTCCCTTTCACTTCACTGGGTTTTTCATTTCAGTTTCTAGTATTACGGGAGGAAGAACAATGCCCTTATCCATGTGTCCCGTACTGCCCAGACCTCTAAGATGCCCTCAGTGCCCCTTCCTTCTAATAATCAAACCACAGGAACCTTTCAACAAAACACGGTAACCCAAAGAACAGCATCCCCTAACAGTGACACCCCAAATTCTTTCCTGAAATGCTTCAAAAGCCAAACAAGGGTATCACGCTGGATATCAAAGAACAAGCTGTACCGCAAAAGGGAGGCCACCACTAAGAAGGCTCAGCTACGAGGTCCCTGCAGATGGCATTAACAAACCTGGACTCCTCCCAGCTCTCACTGCACAAGCAGACTCAGCCTGGAGCCGGGAATCTTGAAGATACCCAGACCCAGAGCCATAGAGGGCTTTAACAGTGGCAACCAGCACCCTGAACTGCACCCAAAAGCAGACTGGCATCCAGTGTTGCTCCTGTAATGGTGGGGTTATATGGGTGAACCCAGGTCGGACCCAAACAACCTAGACTGTCTCTGTGGCACCGGCTGAAGCTTCCGGATAGGTCTTCAAAGTCAGCTCCATGACATATATTACCACATTCCAGCCACAAGGTGACAAGTGCATCAGTTACAGCAAGCAGGGATTCACATTCCCAGAAAGACCACAACTGGTGCACCACGTGTAGCTCTGCAAAGGCCTTCTTGGCCATGGCCTCCACCTGCTATGAGTCCAGGAAGACCCCCAACTTCAAGCCAGCAATGCCCACAGGAGCATGATCCCACCCAGATAGGAAAACAGACCATCTTTGGATTCAGCTAGGTTCACATGCATTAAGTATTTAGGCATTAGGATATTAGCAATTTTTTAATTATTTTATTCTCAACCTGGGATTTGCCTTTTTCATGCCAGCTATTGCCTGGGTTGGCACAGAGTAGAAGCTCCATTGAATGGAACAGAAAGAAAGGCTTACAAAACACACAGACTACTTACAATGGCAACCTCTCTGGAGTAGCCAGAGGCAGGAAACATGAGTGGTCTCCAAGAGAAGAGCCACAGCTCTTGGGTCAATGGCAAACCATTGGACACTGACTTGGGGTGGGGGTGGAGAAGGGACATTTGACAAAAATTTCCATCTATATGCATGGAACAGATTCCAGCCAGCCTCTTCCCCCGCTTTCCCCACATCCTGCTGGCAGTAAGTGGCCCAGCCAAGGATTTTCTCTTGGATGGGCTGCAGGATTCCTGGGCAACCAGGAACCAGAAAAATAATGGGGCAACCAGCAGGTGACCATTACAGCCTCTGCTGCTTTCTTTCTTGGGCCCCTTTACCTCCGGCCAGTGGTTCTTAGGATTCCCAAGAAACTCCATGGGAAAGACAATCCTGCTTCCCAAAAGCCGGAAGGGTGCGTTTCCCCTTGCTTCCATTTTGGGACAGGTTCCTTGAGCACATTTCAAATGTCATGGTTGTGGCTGATTTTTAGGAAAAAGAAATATAATTGCACATATTCAGAGACAAACCATACATCTATTTCCTTCTTCAGCTAACACACTCCAGAGCACCTGGCTGACTTTGGTGAGGGTTGCCAGCAGTGCGCTTCTGCAGCCCGGGAACAGTCTTGCTCTAGCCCAAGTATGACCACCCCACTCTTCTAAAGCATTATGCGCTGTCAGGAAAGACACCAAGGGTGGGGAGGCCCTCCTGCTGGAGAGCCCTTGTTCAACGTATCTCCCTGGGATGCTGTGCATGTGATCAGGCTCCGGAAGGACCTGCTGTTCTCTCGCTGACCCGTTCTAGTGGCCAGCAGTGGTACCTCAGCAGAACTCAGCCCCATTAATGAAAGGCCCTCTAAGGAAGCAATCGTGCATGCAAAGGCTGCTGGTGAAATCCAGGTGAGGCCGCTGATGGATACATTTGGGGCTAATTGTATGTGTTGAGAGAGGGGCGCGGGGGATGCAATCACCATTCCATCTCCTTTAAATGGGCTTCGGCCAGAAAGTAGGCCGAGAGCAACTCACCGCCTTCCTCACACAGGGAGCGTCTCTCAAAGGCTGCCAAATCATGAGCCACCCAACATTTTACTCCGGCCTCCTTCTCTGCCACACCTCATGTCAGGAGGGTTCTTTACTCCGGCGCTTACAGATTTTCCAGAGTGCAGACTGAGATGACAGAAGGCATTTCCATTACCGCCTGTAGAGAGCCCTATTGATCTAACACATACACACACACACACGGTGCCTTCAGAGTTGTTTATAATCAATATGCAAATCACTCCTAGCATTGATCTAATATTAATTTTCAATTAGGGAATCCACAAGGGGTCTCCCAGGGTCAATACCTAACAATGGAAAGGAAGTGCCAGAATGAAATATCGGAGCTGGTGTTCGGAGGCACTTCTACAGCTTTCTGCATGCTCTCTTCTGGTGATATCTACCCTCCTACCTTCCTCCTGGAAAAGTCACACACTCTATGTCTCTCGGAACAGCCACTTAAACGCTTCCTCCTTCCTTCACCTCGGTTTGACTGTTCTTCTGCAGTTTCATTATCTTACTTCTGGCAAAGGCAGATGGCATTTCACACACCTGCTCCTTCCCAGAGGGACATTTTATTTACTACAGTATGTCTGAATCCCAAAGACTGGAGGATGTTCCGTATCTATTTTGACCCACTGGCCCCATGGAAACCACCAGCTTATGCTCTCAGGGACCCTGAGGAAGAAGGCTGGCCACTTAAGGGTGGAGCCCAGCACCCACTCGTGGACCTTCTCTCTCTACTGCTGTGTTGGGAAACCCAGTGGTGGGAGGCAGCAAATTGCTCTAATGGCGGTTCCAAAGCTGAAGCTCGCCCCAAAAAGGGTGCCCTTGTTTCAAAGGAAGACCTCAATCAGTGCACCATGCGCGATAATGACCGCTTTTCAACAAATGGCTTAAGCAGTTTGAACACCTTACAGCAGAACACAGTGTAAAACAGTAGCGTTTCCATAAAGTCTTGAAGACTCACTATAAATGATAATTGTATCAGCATGCCTATAAAATATAAGCCAGCTTCCCAGTGTCTTCTCAAGTTACACAACTATCATTGTGCTGTTATAAAATCAATTAGAACAAGTTTTACAACACCTCAGCAGTGACTGGATGATGACATAAGATGCTACAAGTCATAAATGGGAAAAGTGCCATAAATGTCCTTCTCAAGAAAAGTAGCCCTCTTCTTCCTTGCACGGTCCCACTCAGATTCTGATATAGAGTGATCAGTGTGTAATGGGGTTCTCAAGGCAGGCAGTTTGCAAAATGTAACAAAGGCAGAATACTTTCCCTTTCAATAAATCTGGTTAAAGATGACTCTGGAAATCTTATTCTTTGGTTTTAAGTAACTGCTAAGGGCTTGACATAATGGAACTTCTGGTACCAAAGGCAGAGTACTAATGGTCTAAGTCTTAAGTGCATTTGATATCTTAGCATAAAGTGGAAAATGGGTGGGGTTTAAAGAATTTTTTTATACCTCTGCCCCTGTGACATATTCCACGTATGCTGCGCTCTTATGGGCTATAACAGTGTCAGCTTCCTGTTGTCACATGTTTGGCCAACCTGATCCTGATTCAGATTTTATTAATACTGAGGAGGCAGTAGGAGTAACTTGGGGCAATTTAAATCAACTTCTATGCAGCAATTATTGGATCTTCCTCTCTCATTTTGCTGTCATGTTTTTCAAAGTGTGGCTGTTCCTTTACTCTCCATGGGGTGGGGAGAGGGGACCTTCTCTTCTGAGCAGGCCTTCCATGCCATCTTTTGCAAGTTGCCAATCCTCACTGCTACGACGTGGGGCAGCTGACACTAACCTTTGCCATGGAATGCTGCCTAATTGGTTCATTAGCTACTCCAGCTAATTGGTCTATGGATAATGTTAATTACCATGTTTCTCATTAATGGATGAAATCTTTATTGGTTTCATTGATCAGCAGGACTTGTTAGCCAGCTTAACCAATGGCAGATGTAACAAGTTCTCTTATTGGCATATCAATTAGCATAATCAATTCCTGGCCAGCGGCTGCCATTCGCTTTCCTGCTTGTTAGGAGGCAGGAGCTGAAACCAGAGCAAAGCAGTGTTTTTCCAAGAGTGCCTCATTCCTATGGATCTTACACAAATCCCCAGGTCAAACCCCTTTTTTCCAATAGAACAAGGGGATCTTTCTGCACAAGGGTGAGGAGAGGCAGTGATCCACAGCTCCCCAGTGCTAAGATGCCACGTTTCCTTCCTGCTGCCCCAGGTGCCCTGAAACTCTGTCCTGGCCCATTCTTGGTTTGGTAGGCGCACCATGTGCCTCCCCCACTCCCCGCAGAAGCACAGGGGTACAAGCAGGATGAGCCAGGCAGAGAGGAGAGAACCAGAAGCCTTGCAAGCAAATGGGGCCCGGGGAGCCAGCTCCTCCGTTCTCTTGTACCTAAAGACCCAGGGGGTCTTTTTGGCCTTTCACAGCCTGATCTGATGGATGGCTGCCTTGGCCCAAAGTCTCTGGTTCCTCTAGATCAGTGTTTCTCAAACTTGGCAACTGGCTGGGGAATTCTGGGAGTTGAAGTCCACACATCTTATAATTACCAAGTTTGAGAAACACTGATCTAGATCTTCAAGGCTTTCAGATGAGAGTTAAGCCATCTTTGATTGAGCCAACCCACCAAACCCAGCCTGGCTCATGTAACCTCAGGAGCAATGTTGATGCTCAGAGAAGCTCGACCTGGTGGCTGTTGCTAGTTTTCCTGCCATGCCAGAGAGGAGCTGATGCAACAAAGTCGGTTTCCAAGTCCTGGTACAGGTCAAGAGACATTAGAGCCACTCTGCAGCATTCCTCTCCAAGAACAGCTTGGACCAGTGCCCCTCACAGCAATATTGCAAGCAGGAATGGCTAGAAATCGTATTTCCCTTAGCTCACGATCAGTTCTTCAACATCCTCAAATATCCAGCAATGCAACAAGATCTTACTGAAGCCAGCTTTTAAGTCCTTGTGATATCCCAAAAGCAGTTTCTAAGTTAATTATCCCAATTCCACATTGCCAACTATAATGACCTTTCTCTCTGCCCAGAACTTATGACCGAAAAGGCTACCTTCGGAGCACAGTAATTACCGCTTTCCCTTTCAAACTTCTAACTGGAGATCAATGCTGCATTTTAAGACTCATTGATTTACAATTAGCCTAGCTTTCCTACTAAAGTGTTTTCAAGCAGAGTTTACTTTTATTTTATTCTGAAATCTCAGAGATCTAGTTCTTGGATTTCACATTCTCTTGAGACGCATGCTGGAAACACAAAAAGGAAGAAACGCATCTAAATTAGGGAGGGGAGACAAGGCACGTGGGCCACCCTTAGGGCTAGCGGAGAAAAAATGACACAGCAATGGAGAAATCAGGAGCATCAGTCAAGCCAAGCAGAGCAGCTGTGCATCCCTGGCAAAACCAAGAGGCCCATCTAATTGACCTGAGGAGCTCCCAGCTCTTTCCTCCTCCTCGTCCTCCTCTCCAGCTGCATCCAGGGAGGATGCTGGCTGCATCTTTGCAAAGCACAGCAGCGGTTAAAAATAGTATAGAAGGTTAAGTTGTGAGGAGCCAGCAACCCTCGCATTTGTAGAATCCTACCAGGGGAACAGAAGTAAGCAAAGCAATTAAAGCATTTCATGCTGATGGCTTCCAGCATTTTCTCCCCTGCCGTAAAGGTAGCCTCATAAAGATCAAGTCTCTCCTCTGTGCATTCACAGATGTGGAGGTGGGCTGAGAGCGAGGGGCGGGGGGGCAAGCTGAGACCCAGTCCAGCTCCACAACAAACGCTGATGCTCTGCAAAGTGGAGTGCAATTCTCTACCTAAAGACCGACCAGGGTGGCGTCAAGCACTCCTGGAACTTGACAGCTAGAATTCCATTCAAGGGACCTCTCTTTCTCCATCGGAGCTACCATGGGAGCACGTAAGCACTGCTAAAATGTTGTTCAGAAAGAGAAGCTCTGCCTGCATCTCCGAATAACCCCACGGCTCTCATTGGCACTGCCAGGCAGTTGCAGTGAACTTCGCACCCACTTCCTTTTCTCATCACTTGGCCCAACCTTCTTTCCCTTCTGCCCCTTTCCTTAAAAAAAAAAAAAGCTGAATATACTTAAAAAGTTTGAAATCGAGGCAGAGCATCACAGATATGTCGAGAGTACTGACCTGAACAGTGTATTTTGGACATGGAATCTCAGTTTTCTTGGCACTCTGTATTAGTTCCAGTGCAAACCATTAAAGGGTGCCTATGCAATGCATTCCTTTGCATTCCTTTCACACATACTCTCTCTCTCTCTCTCTCTCTCTCTCTCCCCTCTTTAATGGACTTGTCTCATAGTGCAATGTTTTCTCTTACTAACAGGAACCCATGAATTATATATTCTCAAAATATACACTATCTGAAATATTGCACAAAATTGCATAATTTAGTATTAATTGGATTAATGCAACCACTTAGCGCACTTTGGCAGGAGCACTTCTCTGATATGGGGGGAGTTTCGCCCCCCAGCTACATCCGGAGTACCAGTGGGTAGAAGGGAACATTGAGCCAGTACAGGAGCCAGAAAAACTGCTTCATGGCAACTGAAAGACAAGTCTGAAAACAAGATAATGAAATCCACAGAAAACAGCAAAGGGCAGTTTGCTCAGGCCTTACTGTGACAGAATTCTTCTGTCTGCTTTAGAAACTTTAATCCACCCAGAACCCTCTCAGGAGCAAGCAGTCCCAACACACTCAGTGCAATAAACGGGAAACAAGCCATGCAGTCTTCAACATCCACAGGGAAACAAACCCATCCATTTTCTTCACTGGAGTAGAGCAGAAGGCCCTAGTCAACCCCTGGAGAGAGGTATTTCTGGCAGCTATGAAGAAGCTGAGCTCTTCTTGGTAGACGGGGACTTCTACCCTGAAGACCACAAAAGTGCTGGTTGGCAGGATCAGTGGCTGACCTTGCAGGGACATCTGCAGACAGACACAGTGGCAGCCCCCACCTCAAAACACCTTCAGGAGCAAGGCGCCCATGGCTCCCCATACAGCCCATTGCAAAGGGAGAGCTAACGGTCAGTTTCAGTTTTCAGAAGAAAAAGACGCCCTGCTCTGTCCTGCTCATCAGAAGGGGGGCCACAGCCCCCTTCGGCCAAACTGGACAACCACAAGGAACACACGGGGCCACATTATCCAGTATGCTTCTGATGACCCCAAGCGAGCCTGCGACATCCAGCCCATGAGTGATCTGGAGCCTCGCCCAGCTAAGCCAACCCGTCTTGGTGGAGGGGGGCAGAGAGGGCTTCCAACTCCATGTCCCAACATGGCCAACAATTCTCCAGCGGGCCAATCCTTCACTGCTGGGAAATCAAGCTGCCATCCCTGGCAAAGGAAATCCAGGAGGGGAAGCAGGAACACAGTTTCTGCAGCAATGAACAGCAGGAGCAGCAGCAAGTCCCCTTCTGCAGCCAGCTGGAGCAGTTTGTATGCCTTAGTTTGTCTGTGATGAACAGAAGGGTTAATGCAAGAGGCACTTCATCGCAAGGGTAGCTCAAGCGACACTGATGTGAATCAATGTTCCTTTTGTGAATGCATTACTTGGCAGAAACTGGCTTTTTGTATCCCCCTTAAACGAAGCCGGCAACACACAAAAAAAGAGTGGGGGGTGGATGTCCTTCAAACAAAAGGATGAGGTGAAAATAAAGAGAGACTCGCCTGCACTTTATTCTCTTTCATAGAAGCAAATGCATTTGGTGCTTTTTATACATTAATCAATCAATATCACTGACTGTACATCAGCAGTGCAGCCAAGTTATGAATGACCTTTCTGGCAAAGAGGACATTTTTAATGCTCACAAAATTGCTCAGAGATTTGCAACTTTCTGAAGTTATGCCTGCATGATTACACCTCAAAAGTGGGACTCTTAGCAGAATCTGCTGGTTTGCGTAAGCTAAAAAAAGGGTCACCGTAGATGTATATTTGTGTGCATCTGGCATGCGCGTACAACCACGACCTCCTGCGCTGAGAAAACGTCGTCCCAATCCCTGAACCCTCCTTGCTCTGACTTCCCACCTCTGGGGAGGCCTGACTTTATGGTAGCAATCCCCCCCCCACAACATACGAAACCCAGAGTTATGGAACGCTGCCGCTTCCCTCCCTTCTGGAGCAGCCTGGAGGAGCAACAGGCTGCTTTCTTCAATCCAAACTGAAAAGTATTCTGGAATTGGCTGTGCTGCAGCCAGAACAAATTCCAAGAGTGTCACATACCTAGGTTTATATTTTCTTGAAACATCAACAGAAATTCCATTTTCCCTTCCAGAAAAATCACCACCAGGATCCCTATTTTTTATGTAAACACATAAAGATAATAAAGCTAGATTTATGAAGGTGACAACACAGATCCCTCTACTTTGAAAGAAGTGATTCCTAAAAACACATCTTTGACATTTTAAAGATAAAATGTAGATGCGTTTATACAACAAAATTTTTCAGAAAAAACATCATCAGAAGTTTTCCCTGGAAATATTTCAATATTCTAAACTGATTTGATCTAATTTAATATATTTGACTGTTAATGATGAGGAAAACAAGAATAGTAAAGTACACTTAGCTTGCAATCTTAAAGATGTTTAGAAGCAAAATTCTGAGCATTAGATATTTTTCAGGTCCAAACCCTCTTCTTACAATATGGGTATATCTACAATTAGCACGTGGAGAGGAAGCAGACATGTGCTGCACAGACTGGGGTGGGTGGGTGTTTGATATGCACAGATCCCACAGGTGGGGAAGCTGGAAACCCATGGATGGTTGGGGGAGCATGGCTGCTGCATTTCCATGGGGCAGTCAAAGATGGACAGAAGGGAAGGGGGCTGGGGTCACCTGAAAAATGAAACTGTTTAGTTCATTACTAGTTCATTTTAGGGAAACAGAATGTTTCTGGATGGAGTTATAGCAACACTCCACATCCCTTTCTTGGAGCCACTTCACGGCTGCAGTGTTGCCTAGAAAACCACGGGAGATCTCCAACCCCTTGTGCTCCCTTGCTTCCTCCCATCCCTTAAGCAGCTGATGATGAAGCCTGAAACAATTCGCACATGCTATCAAAGTAAAGCTTTCACGGGAGACCCTCTATCACTTCCCCACATGCCACAGAAGGACTCAAGTGTACCAGAACATCCAAGTGGGAGCATGTCTTCTGGATCCTTCAGAAGGACTTCTCCTTTCCCACCACGCAAACACAGGCGTGCAGCCCTTCCTGCTTCCTTCATAGCCGGATCAGCAGAATTCACCCGAGGTTGGCCGGCCGGCCCGTCTGCCCAACAAGGACTCCCCAGAGGGCCTCTACAGCAGGGGCAGCCTCAAGGTCTCCCCTGGCTAATGGCTGATGTGCACTGCCACCCTTTCCTGCCCCCTACGGTCTTCATGCCTGCTTGAGGAAAAACCAGCCAAACGGTCCCTGAGATACACGCTGTGAGGAGAGGGCACAGCCTCAGCTGTGGTGCACCCCTTCCAACCACCCTAGAGGCCGAGCCCCTGCCCCAGCCCAAGCCCCAATGCCCTTCTCCCCCTCCACTGCCCCTTCTCCCAGGCACAGCCAAAGGGGCTCGCTCTCTCGCCCACGCAGGGTCTGGGCAGTGGCCTGGAAGACTGAGGCAGCTGCACCAGTGGAAGGGAACAGGCCCGCTGCCTTCTGCACAAGCAGGCTGGGACCAAGACTCCTGCCTGGCCACAAAGGCCGCAGCCCAGCAAGCAGCTGAGAGCAGAGAAATCAGGCACAGTGGCCAGCCAAGGAGGAAGGGCCCAGAAGCCACAGCCGGCCATTCGAAGTGGGAAGAGGAGGAGAGAGGCTGTCAAACCTCAGGGCAGGGAGACATGGATGGCACCTTCAAGCTCTCTCCATAAATCTGTCTGAGCACACAATTAAGGGGAGGGGGCTTCCTTCGCTGCAGCACCGACTGCTCTGTACAGATGTCCCGTGGATGCCCTGATCCCTGGTAGGCAGAAGTTAGGGAGGCTCACAGGATGAACCATCAACGACTTAAATCACCCCAAATGCCTTGTTTGTTTTCTTCTGCCCAGTTTCGACGGCCCAACCTTCCTTACAGCAGCCGGCCTCTCCTCCTTTCCGGGGCCTGGACATCCCGCCACCTCTGTCTCATTCTGTGCTTCACCTCTGAGAGGCCCGCAGCGTTGCCGTTTGGCCTGGGAGCTGAGAGGGGCACGCAGTGGTGTTTACAGAGCCACGTGCTGTAATTATGCAGGAGTTTCAGGTAAGTGGCTATCTTAACAGATATGCCTGGTTCATTCTTATCTTTGGAAAGGTCCCTTTCTGTGGTTATTCTTTCCCCCCCCCAGGCTGTTATTTGTGTTATTTCCTGGGCACTGTTTGGCAGGAAGGCAGGCACTGCGCTGAACAGGGAACAGCCTCCTAAACAGAAAGGAGCAGGGTCTACTCCCCTTCCCCCCCTTCCCCACTTGTCTTCCCACTTCAGCCCAAGCCCAACAGGGAGAGGAACCCGTCTCGGCAAAGACCTGCACTGCAGTGGCCAGCAGAGGGACCCCCCACCCACCGCTAGGTTTTCCGGCCCCGAAATCGGGCAGCTGGCTTTCTGTCTGGGTGGCAGATTCAGCTGAACCAGGAAAACCTTCTGGAGCAAGCCAAGGGCCCTGCTTCCTCTCTTGCCGCTCAACGGGAGCCGCTGGTGGCGCAGACTGGGGCCGCCACTCCTCAGGCTGGTGGCCGCTCCTGCCCCTTCCTTGGGCCTGGGACACTGTGCTGGCCGCCCCTCAGGCTCCCCCTGCTCAGCCCGAGGCGGCGGACCGGGGGCCTCCCTCACCTGGGTGGTGTGACTTGTGGACGAGGGCCCAGGGCTGGGGCTGCCAGGCAGCACTCTTGCCCAGCGCCGAGGACGAAGGAGGCTCATCCAACACGAGTGGAGAAAGCGAGAGCCGTGCAGAGCCGAGACTTCCCGGGCAGCGGAACTCTGGCTCTCACCCCAGCGAGGACGGGCGAGAGGAGAAAACAGCTGGGGAGGAGGGGAAGCGCCTCACAAGTGGGAATCCTGCTTTCCCTCCTGCCACCCTCTTCTCTCCCCCGCCCCCCCAATTCTGTATCAGGCAGACAGCAGGTAAGGGAGGAGCTCTCTGGAATTTCCTCCCGGGGAGTGCCAGGCTCCAGCCAACAAATTCAGGGGTTCACACGGTGAAGTTCCTTCACTTTCCCAGTCCTGCTTCAAGCATGCAGCCCCGGAAAGCCACCCAACACCTTCCCTGGATCCCCGGGGGCTTCTGTGCAACCCGCAAGGCAAAAAGGAACCCCAGCTCAGGCAGGGCCGAGTCTGGGCACGGGTGCCGTTAGCGGAAAGCCTCCCGTGGAAGCCCACCCCTCCTGCTCCAGGCAGCAACGTCAGCTTCTAGGGACTGGCCTTAGGCGAAGACTCCTGGACAGAAACCAGGTTTGCACTGTGAGCCTGAATGTACTGCTGAGCAAGTTCAAAACAGAAAGAAAACACCGAAAAATGCGTAACAGTACCAACTGACATACAGACATACAGACATACCGACCACGCCATGCCTTTTGGGGTAAACCGTGTTTACATGATCACAGAAAAGAAGTAAAAAATAGCAGGACGAGGAAAGCAGACACAACCAAAATGATTCTACGTGAACAACATTCACTTTATATCTCTTTGTACCTTTTCTGTCTTGGCAAACCATCCATGCTTTGACCAGTGCATAGGTTGCCTTTGGTGCTGTAAACTTTCAACCTTTCGCCTTTCTAGGATCTCTTCTGCTTCACCCCAACATAACTCTCTGGGTCCTCGCCTTCCTCCCAACCCACTCATTTTTCTTTTCATGGTTGTTTTGCAGTTTGATCTTCGCTCACTCTCTCTGTACAATCAAACGCTAGTCCTCTCCTCCCGGTCCGGTCCCTCACTTTTGCATCCAACCCACGTTCATTCAGCACCCTCATATGCTGGACCCGTGGTCTCCCTGTGTCACACAGATGCTTCTTAAGGACCCCGTTTCCACTGCGGTGAACTTCTCGAGTCCTCTTCAGTTCTCACTTCGGTATAACAAAGGGGGCTCTTTACAAGTGGGCTCTTACACCCAGGCATCTTCACTTACAAACTTTAATTCCTTGCAAACAATCACAAACCACCAATTAATTTCTACCAGCATGTTTATGTCATAACATTTCCCCTCTTTAGTAAATATTCTACCAAAGTACACAAATATGTCTCATTTTCCTCTTAAACACAAATATCCTGGTCTTCGATATATTAATGTTCAAATCGATTCTTCTTGTTGCATGAAATGGCCTTTCTAACACATGCTACAAAATGTTTGGGTTTTCAACCACCCACATGGCATTGTCTGCATTCAAAAGTAACATCGCTAAAAGTATTCCTTATACACAGCCATCAATGTATTAAACAACAAAGGGGAATTATCACCTTGCTTATCCACTGCCTGCTCAGTCCTGGACCATCTGCTAAGCATCCCATTTGTTTTCATGCATATTTTACTTCCATCATATACCATTCTTACCACATTCAGCAATCACCTTTCAAATCCATATTCATGCAAAACATTCCATAATTCAAGTCTATTTACTTTGTCAAATGTTTTCTCTGCATCAAGAAACTTCAAGGCTAAAACAGACAACTACAGGGGGAGAGAATCCCAAAGGAGGTCAACAGACCAAGCGGAGGACTCGCCAATTGAGACGCGGCTCTTGCGGACCCCCCTCTGCTCAGCCGCTGGAGTGCTGGGCACAGCCAGGCGTGGCTGTCTCTGGCCCCCCAGGAGGAGCTTCTCAACTGTCTCTCCTTCTCTCACAGCCACAAGGCTGCCTGGGCTAAGCAAAGACCAACTCTTCAGAAGCGCAAGGGGCTAATATTTCGGGTAATTCTGAAAGGAACAGCACTCCTGTGTGACAGAGCATCCCTCCCCCTTGGTGGCAGAAAAGCCCAAAGGGATATTAGATGGATACCCCTGTAAGAAGGCTGGAAAAAGCTGCTTTGAGCACGTGGGGGGGGGGGTGTCTTGTGCAAAGCCCTGGCAAGAAGGAAACCACTGGTGGGAGGAAAGGACAGTGAAAAACTGCACTGGGAACAGGGAACACAGCTACCCAAGCACCCTTTAATCTTATCTGTTGGGCAAACCCAACTGTGTGCCTGGAATTGGGTCAATTGAGTAAATCATAGTTAAACTAACCATGATTATGTCCACTACAGCAGACTGGATCCTTTGCAGCAAGAGGGAGAGCTGAGAAAGAAAGGATTGTAGCCTAAGTGGTACAGAAAGACTATTTAAAGGGTTGGAGGGGGAGAGAAGAGAACACTGCAGCTCCCATTTAGATAGCCGGCCAACCGAGAGGGCCTCATGCTGTTCCGGACAAATGGCTGTGCAGCCTTTCCTTGAGAACCTCCAGGGAGGGAGCACTCGCAACTTCAGGGGGCAGGCTGTTCCTCTCAGTAGCTTCCACCCTTTTTGTTCCCCCCACTTAAGCAGGCAGGCAGGCAGGCAGGCAGGGCAGGGCAGAGGAGAGGCCAGTATGAGGGCAGCCTTAAAATAAGCACCCCCAGCAAGATAACCTCACTTCTCCTTAATTTTATGGCAAGATACTAAATAATTCCCAAAGTATTCCCAAATTCCCACTCACCATTTCTTTTTGTCTTCCTGCTGATTGAACTTCTTGATGCATCTCATTTGGAAATCTGATTTCTCTTGGGAAAGGATCAAAAGCCTGTGGGCTGCATACACCTTCCCTAGCAGCTGCTTAGAAGGCTAAGCGGCAATGGGCCCTCTCTCACGCACTCTTGCTTCTACAGATGAACCTAAGCCATCCTTATCATCCCTGGCAACGAGGCCTGCAAAAGGCATATTAGCACAAAGCTGGTTTTCTCCACCAAGCTGGACCTGTGGCCAAGGGATGGTGTTTAGCACCTTCAACAGGACCTCCTTCTTCCTAGGGCAATGTGCAGGAGAGGCACATTGTATCCATCCAATCTCGAAACACAGAGAGCAGGTAAGACCTTTCTTTGGAAGCCACTGGCTGCCAGAGTCACACTCCCTCCAACAGACCCACTTGGGCCCCAGAGAGAGGACGGGAGGTCAGTGGCCTTAGCCAGATCACAAATCTATGCACAGTTTCAGCCACGTGCAATGCTAAAGGGAGATACATTAGCTCCTTGCCTTCAGATGCTGACTAAGAGAAACCCACATGCCACTGGAATCCCACCACAAAGGGCGAGAGCATGAATGTGATCTGCTGGCTAAGAGTGCCACTCACCAGTGTCAGTCGTGGGGCATTTCTGGATGGTGAAGATCTGGCCCAGGTCCTCCTCTTCCTCAGGAAGGTTCTTCTGCAAGCGCTGCAACTTCCGCAAACTCTCACTCCGCTGATGCTTCATGGAACGAACGTGCTGAATGAGATTTAGCTTGGCCTTGGTGGAGTAGTTGCAGAGGACACAATGGTAAAAACAACCTTCCCCCTCCACTCCACTCTCATGGTACTGAAGGTGCTGCAGAGAGAAGCAAAAGGAGGGAGAAATGAGAAACAGGACCTGCTCAGAGGAACAGTTTGGCTCCTTCTGCAATCTGGATCTGAACTTCAAACAATTATCTGGCCTTAAAGGCCAAAGCCCACGGGAACTATAGACAGCCAAAAAGGACCAGAACCTAAGAGGACCTTTTCCCCTCTTAGCTCTGCAAGAGTATCTTGGGAAGAACTCTGGCATCTTCGAGGCAAGCAAGAGGTAAGACTTCTCATTTCAACTGACTTCCTGGGATATTCACTTTCAAACTCATGCTGAAGTGACATATATGCTCATGCATACCAATGCATATATGAGTTCTCTGAGATCTCTCAGCAGGATAATGCTGCTGTTCCATTACAACACATCCAAGAGGGCATACTGGCACCTTAATAGCTGCCTGATTGAGAAAACAGAGTCTGTGGTCCAGGATTACTTTATTCCTCCAGTGAAACAACCAGTTCCTAGGGAAGAGCCTGGCTGGTTTCAGATCCACCCACTTTCAAAGCAGACCATTCATCTTTGGATCAAGCTCTTGAAACACACACGCATGAGAAGGAAGCATGGAAGCAAAGGCTCAGACGGAAGAGAAGAGGGGGAGAAAGAGATGCTTCGCACTTCTCTGCCTCCAGCCTCCTTGCTGCTCCCCTTGTTGGCACAGGCACTCCGCCTCGAGCGGCCCATCGTGCTGCTCCTCCAGCCCAGAAGCTGTGTCCCCAAGGCCAGGCTTCTTAGCCCATCATTCTTCTGAGCCCGTGGGCTCCAGTCAGCAGCCTACTGAAGCAAGGTGGGCGAGAAGCAGGCTTGTTGTCGTCAAGTGCTAGTTTTGTGTGCACACGCCATACACAAAATTATGCAGGCTGTCTTTTGGGGAAATGAGCAAGTAAAAAAGAAATCAACAATTCTCCACTAGAAGACAGCTGCATCCCTGCTCCTCTGGATTAAACTCTACTTGGAAACAACTAAAACTGCTGTATCATTACAAAAGAATCCCACCCAAAGAACCTGTGCCTGTTGCTCGTTATTAGGAAATGCCAAGCAAATTTCGACAGGACATACTGAGTACTTTCTTGAATCTGGAGGGGCCACAGCGGCTTCCTCCCGGGAAGCTTCCGGTAAGAAGTTCCCAAGAGCCAGCTCTTCACACCTGGAATGTAAAATCCTGATCACTTCACTCTCCGAGCTGGATCAGACAGAAGCCCAGCCTGATACGAATGGCATTTCTGCAAACCACCCTGTACCCCTCAGGACCACTCATCTAAGAGAGATTCTGGTCCAGGGCAGGGGTGACCTGCCCAGCCGCTCGCTCAAGTCCCTCTGCACACCACCTGATGTTCCCGGAAGGGTGGGATCAAAATGGCTATCGCCTCCCATCACTGAGCCACACCCCAAGGGGCAGGAAAGGCAGAGAAGGCGGAATTCGGAGGCAACAAAGCCCTGGCGAGAGAGGGGGTTTTACCAACGTCTCAGGGCCATCCCCACCACGAGGCAGGGGGAAGCAGTGATTTCAGAAAAGTAATAGTGGTTATCGCGAAAGAGCTTGAAATGGACAGGGATGAAGGTTGCATTCTTACTGCCTGGAAGAGTGATTTTCTGCCTCAGATCAGATGTCAAATTCATGGCCTGCTTGGTGCAAGGCACCTTTGCTCTTTCACATCATCAGAGTGGTCTCATGCTAGCCCCTTACAGGCTTTTTGCGTGAAACAGGAAAAAACGAACTTACGATTTATGGCTTTGAAGATTAGATGGGATAGATTATAGAAAGAAGAGAGCTCTATTGTAACCATAGAGTAAGAGGTAAATTTATCATTGTACTTTTAACTGCTGCAAAGATCGGGAGCTACCTCTTTGCATCTTTTTTCTTCCTTTTCTATTTTTCTTTTACTTCTTTTCCTTTCTTGCACTTTCAGCCTTCTCTTTGATTTTCTTTTTCTTACTTTATACTAGTTTGTATTAGTTTTCATCTTCCATTTTGTATATCTGTATAAAAAGTGGTCTCGTGCCAGTCTATGTCACTCAGAAGAAAGCAGAGAAAGGGAGGGCCGGGAGCCTGCAAGCAGAAGAGCGTGGCCAGCTGCAGCCCAGAGACCACTGCTGTGATTCTCTAACAAGTGGCCCTCTTAAGAGGGGAGACAGGGCCCTAGATTACAGAAGCAGCCGTTGCAAGGTGGCCCGCTTGTTACAGGCGGCAGTTCCTCAATCTCACCCGAGGCTGGGTTCCTTCTGTACCCAGCGGGCAGCAAGCTAGAGGCCCCCCCCAGCTCCCAGGTAGAACGGCTGACCCCTAGCAGCAGAGCAGGGTATTCACAGGCAAGCCCTTCCCCCAAATAGCGGGCCCCTCCCAGACCAGTGCTGCTGGCCACACTCCTTCCTTCCGGTGCTCATGCCACGCCTCGCACACCCACACGCGCCCAGAGTTGGATTTGAATCCCTCTCCTACTCCCCCACAGGTAACTGGCTGGCGGGATTTTGCTCCACCCTCTAAGCCTCATTAAAAGCCTATATTGCTCAACCTCAAGATGGAAAGCTCAGCATAGATTTTACGGAATGTTAAATCAAGCAGCAAGCACAGCCAGCAAACTCTGTGGCACTTTAACTTTAAATAATGCAATAATTATTGAATTTCCTTTTTATAACTGAAGTGCTGGAATGTAAACAATGGGGCTGTAATTGCAGGAAGGGGGGATCAATAGAGGCAATCGTTTTCAGCCATGTTAATTGTAAATACAATTGCTCCAAGATGTCAGCCTTGTTCCTCTCGCTCCAGAATCACCCTAACGGATGACAGAGTCCAACTTTCCCATTATAGCTGTTCGTTCCTTTAAGAGGTTCTCAATCAGGTCTGATCAATCTGTCAAGATAATGCATGGAGTAAGTAAGACTCTTCCAAACACAAATGCCCAATCAATAGCCCCAACCAGCTTAATGAGGAGGGGCTGAAGCCCAGAGGGAGGCAAGAGCCAGCTTCAGCAGGCCAGCTAAGCGGATCAGCCCTTAACGAGGCCACCCTGTAGGCAGGCTTCGGAGAGCAGGAAAGGACCCTCTCCAGGGACAGGGAGAAGCCCAAACTGACGCCTCCGACTGCGCTGCAGGCCAGAACGCCCTCACAGACGCTTCACATTGGCCATTCCCAGGGACAGAAGGCCTGGCAGCTTGGCTGTGGCGGGTGCTCCCCTCCAACAGCCTCCCCAGCAACTCAAAACAGCCCACCACATTCCCCAGAATTCTGCCTTAGCAGACACTCAAATGCAGCCACTAAAATGCAACTGGAAAAGTTTGCCTGAATATGAAGATCCTTGCTTCTATTTGTTCATGAAGCCATAATACCTTGCCCTGCAAATAATAAAAGGAGTGTTCTTTCAACTCAGGGTGGCTTGCCAGATAAAGCCCATCCTTGCTCACGTTCTGTAAGTTGGCTTCAGACATTCAAGCAACAGAGACTACCCTATGGCACCAATTTTGCATCATTTCAACATCTAGCATTTGACACCCTGCTTGCTTTATACATCCTCTCTCTCTCCCCACACACAGGCACACAAACACACACAGAGTCTTACTAGAGCCTTACAAAATTCCTCACTTTAGATTTATTTATTTATTTAGCAAATTTACATGACCACCCAACTCACACATGGTGACTCCGGGAGGCTTACAGAAAGCAAACCCCAAATACAAAACCCTGTACACCCTCCACCCCCCTGGCAACAACAACACATTCAGACAAGCCATTTAATGGGCTCCGTATCTACCTGGGACCCCCAGGCCTGCTGGCAAAACCACGTCTTCAGGGCCTTTTGGAAGAGTACCAAGGTGGGAGCCAGTCTTATCTCCTGAGGTATGATGTTCCATAGGAAGGGAGCCATCATGGAGAAGGCCTTTTTTCTCAGTCCCGCCAGATGAACCTCCTTAATGAGGGGGACCATTAAGATACCCACAACATGTGGTCCAAGCTTGTTCTAATTTAGGGAAGCTCTGAGTATATGTCAAATAGCCCCCTGAGGTTCAGGTGCCTCTTACAAGTCAGTCTCACCTTTTGCACAGGGCCCCAAGAAAGCAAGGCCACTGGCACCCAGATGGTTGGCTACTGCAACTTCTGTAGGCATTTGCCCAAGCAGACCAACAAGAACGGGAACAAACTAGAAACTATCCACCCCACAAGAAACAAGAGCCAACTGAGCTGCTATCACCTCGGGTTCCAGAAGATCAACCTGAGCAAAGCCATCACACATACTATATACACATGAAGGAGAAACCTCTCAGGAAAGATGGACAACCGTGGAGTCCTTGATGCTCTCTGAGCTGTGTGGTTTGCTTGCAGGTGTTTCGTTACCTGACTAGGTAACATCATCAGTGCGACTGTGGGGTTTGCTCCCTGTTTATATACAGCAGCTTGCCCTGCCAGTGACACACCATTCAAAAGAGACAGTGAAAAAGCTAAGAAGGAAACAAAAAGACCAGAACGCATCCTTTCCGGCAGCGACACCCAGATAAGCAGGGATTGACACCAGACAAACAATCAAGCAGAAAACAATACCCTAATCAAGGAACGACCAAGGAGAAAACCCCGCTCCCACCAAAACTGGAAGGTTCAACCCTGAGCTACATATATTCTCCTCTATTAGAGATGGGCAACTCTCCTCCAAGGGCATTTATCCCCATATAGCAATTATTTTGTCAGGATTACCACTTGGTTGTGCACAGCTTAATTCTTTGCATGAAATGAGAATTATCAATTGCAATTACATGCAATTACATGAACAATCCTGCCTTAAATTCCTACAGCAAAAGCCTTTGGCAGGATATAGGAATTCTGTAATCAAACAGCCCTGAGAATATTTGGTGAAAGGAAGTATGGCATTCCATAAAGAAAGGCAAGTAAAATGAAGGATGGTTGCATCTCAAGCACATGATATTTAAAAACCTCCAGAAGCCACTTAGCTGAACATGAATGACAAACACCTGACCTGAAAGGAATAAGATTCCTACAATACATACTCCGCTTTTCTTACAGCTCCAAAAAGACCTGGCTTCAATACCCAGCATCTCTGAGGAAAAGGGGGCCAGGCAGGGTGAGAACCTAAGAGCTTAGAGAAGAGACTGTGCTGAGCCACATGGACCAAAAATCCAGTCCCAGGCAGGTCCTAGCACTCAGATGAGCACTATGCCTCTTTCGTCAGCCCCCATTGTTCTAAGCAGCAGGCATGTTTCTGTCCACTGAAATGGCTTCAACTGTAGCAGCCACTACCTGAATACCCGTGCCAGTTGGCACTGACCAGATCCTTTGGTGGTATGATGGAGCCTCCAGGATCAAAGTAAGGTGTTTCTCAATACCAACTGTTGGGGAAGAACACAAGTGGGCTGGTATTAACGTGATCTGCTTGAGTTGACATCTGCTTGGTCATTGTGGGGACAGAAGGCACTGGACCTTTATTCTGTTTCAGTTCCTGTCTGAATAGGATCAGGTCCAATTCAAAGTGAGAGAATGATCTCCTGGGTTGCCATTGCCTGCCATGAGCTGTTCAAGTTAATTAGAGAAAAAGGAAGACTATGTCCTCTTGTCTGATGCAAGGCAGAATGAGAGGAGGAGATGAATGGAGGGCTTGGAGCTGCAACTTTCCACTGGATCTTTCCCACCAGTCTGCTGTCTACATTGGGACCTACTAATGACAGCATAGCCTGCAACCCTGATTCATTGGGTCTCATAGATGACTTCAGGCCTGAGGTCTCCATGGATGAGACGAGAGCTGCTTTTGTTTCAGCATGACAGGTGCACTATGGGGTAGAAGGAAACGGAAGAAATATTGCCCAGGTTCATCATAGGATCGGGCAAAGGACTTACTGTTCTCTAGGAAACGCAAATGCAACATTCAACTCATCCTAGACCAAGATAATAAACTGCCTAAGAAATTGCCAGTTTGGTAGGACATTACTTTGGGAAGTGGGGGTGGGGAGAATTTCATACCATACAAAACTAGTTTTATAAATGACTTGATATCATCTAAAATGCTTACAATTAAAACCTATCACATGTAATTGACAGCAATTAATCAAAGGTGAGAGGGTTTTTTTGCCATACATGCCTAGCAGTTGCTATATTAATGCCCATCCTCCAGCTCAGAGAGACCTGTTTAGCCTTTAATCTCACTTTGTATGTGAGAGTTAAATAATGGAGTTGCCTGTACATTTGGCCACCTCACAGCTCCTACCTTAATGAAGCATGAACAAATCAAAAGTCCTGCTACAGATGGACCTTGGACGCGTGTGTGACAGCAGGAGGGAGAGAATCACTAGCAACATACCTCTATTTGCACAACCTGATCAATTCCTAAGAGAGGCTCTACCTCCCTGTTCTGGTTACACCCAAAGGATTGCTTCACCAACTCTATGATTCTCTTCCAATTCTTCTTAGCTCTTCTGTTCTTTCCCTAGTAACTGGTCTTCTGCTTGTTCAGGAAAACCAGAACCAAGCTTTTTTTGAAATGATGTGAATATTTCTTCAGAAATATTCATCCTTCTCTGTAAATCTAATATTTTTAGTAACAGTTCACCTAAATCAGATGTTAATCTAAGCAGTCTTAAATTAGTGAGCTTCCCAATCTTGAGGACAGTGGCTTGTTTGTAGGACAAGGTACTTTTCTGGGGTAGGAAATCAGCAATTCCCATGTGAGTGGAGAACTCCTGGACAGATATCATCTGGACTTGCTTATATGCTGTTTGTTAATAAGGAGGAATGTAACGGGGATGGACTTCCCTGGCTGCTTCCAATGTCCAAACAAAACAATCTGCAGGTGAGCTTAGAAAAGAGGGGCCTCCGCTGCAAACAGCCCATTAGATTTTGGGAATCATTTGCTCACCCCAACATACCTGTGCTACGGAAGATGCTGTCCACTGTAATGGAGACAAGTGTGGACAGGGAGCACCCCTTTTATCACAGTTAAAAAGCTTTCTCCAGTATGCATTTCTAAACACCAGATGATTTCATCACCACCAGAGCTTTGAAATCACGACTGGCAAAAAATCCAAAGCAAAACTGGATTCTTAGAAGACTCCCTGTTTCAGCTCAGAACCGTAGGTGAAAAAGCAGGACAGAATGTGACCTCATTCAGGAAAGATGCTCTATGCATCGAACTCAGACGTCCGTCCACTCCAGGGACGGCAAATGGGGAATTCACTGCTTGTGAAAGCGAAGCTGCCCCGGAGCTCCCAAAGGCAGGAGGGGATGTATGACACCCGCTGTCCTTCCATGCTGGGCCTCCGCAAGCACTTCCCTGGGCTTCCTTCCGACCTGCACCCCAGGGCTAATTACAATCCTCTAAGAGGCATGTCACAATCAAAAGGGATACCACAGGACAGAATCTGCCTTAAATGAAAGCAAGCCGACAGTTTACAGGATCAATCTACAGATGGGGGGGAGGGCTAAGACCTGGCAATTGTTTAATTCCCACTAAAATCAACACAACCCACTTGAAGGACCACAGGCCTGGGGACCTATGTTGACCAAGCCAGGACCCAAAGAACAAGCTGCTTAGCTATGCAGAGACAATTCATAACCGAGCAGAATGGAAGGGGGGGGGGTCCCACCTCCCACCTGTTCCTCAGAAAAAAAGCTGAGCTTGTAGCACCAGGAAAGCAGCACGGCTACGTTTGCGGGGGTTTCCCACCTGACACCCAACCCAAGTCCTACAGATGGCCCTCGCTACCAGTTCCTCTCCCAAGAAGCCCACAGAGAGGGAAAGGATCCCAGCCTGCCACAGGCCTGCCACCTTGAAGGTGAGGCAAGCCTCTTCTCCTGCCTAGGAAGTCTCGTGGCAACCTGGGCATCCTCCCCAGCAGGGCTTCCTCAAGAAGTTTTAGACAGCCCACCGAGTCCTCAGGTCGACCTTGGTTGCGGACACTGGCAAGACTTTCCCCTCCCTTTCAGCATGTGCCAGCATGGCTCCCCGGGAGGAGAAAGCGGAACGGCGAAGCCGGAGAACCAAGCTTCCTCCTCAGCGGCGGGCCAGGGGACTTCTCGATTGTGGTACATGACTGAGCAAGAGCCCTGAGACCCTGAACAGGTCCTGAGACTGTATTCCTCCAGGACAGGCCCTCGTGGAGACGGCAGCTCTTCTAGCTCCCAGGCCAGATTTATTTATCTTATTTAGCGGTTTTATTGCCTTTATAAGCCACCCAACTCCATGATAACTCTGGGCAGCACACCAAATACAAAATTCAAAATGAAACATTCCCAAAATAGAAAAAGGACGTCTGAGAAGCCCACCCCGTCTCACCAATCAGACACCCCAGAGAGCCCTTCTCCTCCAGGGGCAGCCGTGGCCAAGACCCTCCGCAGGTCTTAAAAGGAACAGCACAGGGGGAGGAACGGCGCCGCGTGCTGGTCTCTCTGGCTCTAAAGAACGTCCTGCCATTCTAAGAAATCCTCAGACTGGTCTCCCCACAATCACTTCTAGCTTCTGGACTAAGCAGGGCGTCTAGAATCAACCAGCTACTGACTTTGGGAATGAGGTGGGGGGAGGGGTCCTGGCTGGCTATGCTGGACCTTCCAGTGGACTTCAAGGCCACAAACAGGAGAGCAAATCTGACCGCTGAGAAACAAGTGGCAAGCGGGGGGCCAGGCGGACCATTCCGTGGGGGTGGGACGAAGAGAAAGAAGTGCAAAAGGGTCTGGACGGTGCTTCTACCTGGGGCTTTCTCTTGAAACACACCCATTGCTAGAAGTCTTTGCTTATGGCTTCCTAAATCCAGACTGCTCATCCAAAGGTCCTCCCCCATCCAACAGGGCACTTCTAGACTGCCAGTCTAGGAAAGCCTGGGGGCACTGCTGGTCCAGCAGCTTCAGAGGAGCTCCTGTGCCACAGCTGTGTTCCCCATCCCCAGGCTGAATCCCCGCTTCCCTTCCCCATTGCGGACTGCTTGGGCCCTCGTCATCTTATTTCAAGGCAGCTCTTGTAGTCCAGAATGAGCTGGTTTTGGCGGCCAAGGGCACCGAGCCAATGGGAACGTCTCCAGGGAAGGCAGCGGCAATCCGTAAGAACTTAGGCCAGAACGGGGCGCTCTCCCTGTTCTTATGAAGAATGCTCACTCGAGAGACTGAGGTCTTGGCCCTCCTCCCCAGACAAGACCCTGGCCCAACAGCTGCTAGTCTAGAGGACTGTTCTGCCCGAGGGCTGAAAGCCTGGGTCGAGCACTCTAATTTAAAAAGCAAAACAAAAAGTTTAAATCAGATATTAAAATTTATGCTAAAAGGAAGCCTAAACTCGAATGATTAAACATGCGAAGAAAGGGCTGCACCTCTGTGGATATTCTAAATGCCGAGAGGGCCAGGGCCAAATGCCGCTCCCGAGGGCCGGCACTCTTCCCAACAGCAGCTAACCCGGGTTGAAGGATCTGCAAGGGAGAGGCTCCTCTAGGCTAAGTGACCAATCAAAGAGGAGGAAATCTTTCCCATGCCAACATCCGGGCTCTGCAACTCTGTTTCCTGCTCCCTTTCAGGGGGAAAAACTCATTTTCTGCGGTCTTTTATCCCATCAGCTATTTTAGTCAGATGCTGTAATTGCTCCTGTTTGTAGGAATGGTTAGTGGCCTTTCTACTTTAGTGCTGCTTACTTTTTTTTAAAAAAATGCGTTATTAGTAGCATTGTCAATCTTCTATCCAGAAGTCCATGAGATGGGGGCAGGAAGTGAATATGCTGGATTGAAAATCCTGGCTGTGTCTGTTCAGCAGTGCCCCAAATGCCACCCACAAACTGGCGGAACAGATGCAGGTGGCTGAGGCAAGGTGCCACCTGGGGAACCTGCCATCTCTTTCAGACAGAGGAGGTGCAGGCCGGGGGTGGGCAGGGGGATTGCAGGCAGGGCCTGAAAAGAGAGTCTCTTCCCCAGACAAAGATCAACGCTAAACTAGTGTGACGTGGACAACATGCAGCAAGATCTGCTGGATTCATTAGTTGTGTAATTTGCACCCTCTCTGCTTTTTACTTTGGGAGCAGTTCAGGAAGCAAAAAACGAATCCTCTCACTGAGAGGGTGCAAGTTATGCAACTAACGAATCCAACAAAGCACTGAAGATTTCATTATCTTTATTCTGCAGCCCAAACCAGCTGAAGCACTGCCAATACGATGGCCGGAGCACGTCAGGCCTTGGAGAATTCTTGCAGCCAGCCCCGGGACTTCATGGGAACCCAGGCCAAGCAAGAGGAGCCCAGGAAAGATGCAGGATCGCAGCCCAGACCCTGAAGTAGAAGTGAAAGAAAGAGGGCAGAAGAAGGGAGATGCAAGAAAAAGAAAGGATCTTAGGCAATTCCCAGAGAGCAGGGTAAAGTCCAGTTACTCAAAGTTACCGTCAAGTGGGCAAGCCAGAAGGGCCCCATCTAGAGATGCCCCTCAGGAGTGGAAAGACTGACTCACGCAACCATCTTGTCCTATTACCGTCACTTCTGGGAGCTCCCAACAACGGGATTGCTAATATAAGTCCGGCTGATCTCTGTGCATGAAAGGTACGTACGTTACTGTCTAATCACCACTGCTTAAAATCTATCAGGACAGATCTGGCATCATGCAGCAGGTTGACCTCTAGGCTCACTCCAACCCTACAACATCAAGAACTGTGGATATTGTAGGTACAGGGCTGTCTAAAAGAATTAGACAACCCTGGAAAGAGACATTCACGCTTAATTTACAGCAGCAGATGTTGACGCGCGTTATTTGTCAACATTTGAACAAACTCCATTTGGTGGGAAACGGTCAGGTTTTGTGGATTTGTTCTAATTGCAAAATAATTTTCTGGACCTTTTTCCACTTTTTTTATTCAACATTATGATTATTAACATCGAAGTTAGATTGTTAATACCGTTGTACGTGTCTGCACTTTTCTTCTGTCTCGCTAGCGTAGAAAAATGAAGCTAATTTATAAAAAACCACAAGGGCCAACACAGGACCAACCGACCCGGCTTCCTTGGGGAAGGCCTCACGAGTCCACTCCCTGAAAAAGGCCTCTTCCCCCAACTCCTTCTCTGCCACAGAGAAACAGTGGACGTGGCGGCCCACTGGAAAGTTCACGAGCGCTCCCAGCTGCTGAAGGCGGGACAGCACATGTGACACTCACAGTGGCCGGCCCCGTCTACACGCCACCCGGAAGCCACGAAGCCACAGGAGGAAAGGAAAAGGGCAAAGGTGGGACTGCCACTGTAGCAAGCCTGGTGCTCTCTCACCCAGGCAGTATCCAGAGAGGGTTCTCTCCCTCAGAGAGACAAGAACTCGATTACATCCAGTTAACGGCACTCTAAACTGATTAGGCAAGTGCCAGGCGAATGAATCACGTTAGCAGGAGGAAAGGAACATCTTGCTGCCTTTGCCTCACCATCTCCTCCCCAAGGGCCTGTGGGGAGACGTTGGCTCTTGCAGAGTCCCGCATGCAGCCCTGGGGCTGGGTGGAATGAGCCTGACCCTAGGTCCGCTGGCTGCTGGGCCAGTTTCCACGCCAGACCACTCTGCTGCTCCACAGGCCACAGGCAGACGCGCCCGGCAGGACCGCCACGCTGAAACGGAGAGGGGAATCTCCTCCAGACCCGCCTCCTTGCTCCTCCCATGCGCAGGAACAAGCAGGCGGATGAAACCTTGCGCCAGGCCAGCAGAAGGAAGGGGCTGCTGGCGACTCGCTCACCCTGGCTCCAGCCAGGCCAGCTGCTCCTGGGAGCTCCATCGCCCTTGAAGACGACGCCCACTTTGGCTTTCAGAAGCTGGCCAGCCGGCCGGCCTGCCAGCCTGTGCCGGCCTCCTGAAGGAGTGTCTCGGGGGGGGGCGGGGGCTGAGCTCCACAGCCAGAGGCAGCCGAGGGAGGGGGAACACCAGCCCCTAGGTGGGGAGCCCGTCTTGAGAGCGGGAGAGCGGAGAGCAGGAAGGGCTGGAGAACCAAGAGTGCAGAGGGCAAAAGCGTGGAAGACGACGTGTCCGGGGAGCAAAGCTGTCGCTTAGATTTATGGCAGGTGGTACCCGATTGTTCATACTAAAGCCATTATGGGATGATTAGAGAAAAAGGTGAAGCTCTAAGTCCAGGGAAAATCAATATAAACGTCTGGAGCAATTCTGCCACACAAGTGAAAGGACTCTTTACTGTATGTAGGCAGGGGGGGGAGATGGAAGAGGAAGCTGCGGCCAGACCCAGCAGACGGGAAAGCAGAATTACCCCTCCGATGGCTGGCTGCAAGCAAGCGTGGCCCTGACCGGCCGTGGTGGCGGAGGCAGCCATGCCGTTGACGTCCCCGTGCCCTACCCCGAGCGCCTTGGAGCTCTGCCTCAAGAAAGGTGGCCTGGGAGATGGGGGTTCCCGCAGCCACGCTCAGGAGCGCCTGCTCTGCCTCAGGGCCCGCGTGGCACAGCCGTGTGGCTGGAGATGACCTGTGTCTCTGCAGCTGAACTCATCCGGGGGGGCAGGCTGGCAAGGCTGCCCAGGCCAGGCACCATGTGACAGAGAGTGCGGCTCCCCTCCAGGTCGCTGGATTGCGCTTGCAAGTGGCAGCCCGTATCTGGGCTGCATTGCCCCTCTCCCCGCCAGCACTCATCGGTGCTGCCTTTGGTCAAGCCCCGACAATCTGCAGGGGTCCTGGGGCGATGACTCCGAGCGGCCCTCCGTGCAGCCGCCCAGCGCACAGAGCCAGGGCGGGGCCAGTGCTGGGAAACAGAGCCCCTGCCCTTTGGCCCCAGGCCCTTCTTTCCTCCTCACCTTGTACAGCTTCAGGCTCGCCTCGTGCCTGGAGTTCCCGGTGTGAAGGCGCAGCTTCTCCAGGCTGTTGGTGTAATAGTCACAGGCGTTGCACTTTAAATGCACGGGGTTCCCGATCGCCACGCACTTGAGGCGCCACTCGTTGGCCTTCCCTCCCTCCTTGATGTGGGCCACCAGCTGGTACTTCTGCACATGCTTGTCGGTCTTGCAGTGGAGCTGGAAGTTTGCCTTGAGCTGCGTGTTGTAGTGGCACAGCTGGCATTGGTAAGCATCCCCCATCACCACCTTCCACTCCTCCTCGGGCAGGCCACGCTCCGCGTTCATGTGCAGCCCCAGAAGGTCCAGGGTGTCGGTGGTGAACTTGTTGCACACAGCACACTGGAAGAGCTTCAGCGAGGGGTCGCTGGTCTGGGCGAAGGTCTCCCCCAGGTTCATTAGCTCCTCGGACACCAGCTGCCCACCCCCGAGCCGTGGGTCCAGGGGGATCTCTCCACCCACTGCACGGAGAGAGAAGAAGGCAGTCAGAAAAGCTCTGGGCGACCTCCACCCGCTCCCGCTCCCGGGCCTGCGGGGGTCCCGGGGACCCTCCTCAGGCCATTAAGATGGAAGAATGGCATTCAAAGGGGGAGGGAGCGGAGCGCACCCTGGGACTCCTGGAGCACGGAGGAGTGGCCCTTATGACGAGGAGTGGAGCGCGGCATCGAGAAGGCGGCCCCCCGCCCCCAAGAGAAGACTGTGGTGATCAGCCTTCCCCTTCCACTAGGCAAGGCCTGGCCTTCCTCTCTGCACTGCTGCCAGCCCAACCCTGGGCTCGAATCCAGGAGCCTTGCCCAACCGGAGCAGGGCCTCGGTGCCGCTGCGCGGGCTCCCATCTGGACGAGACTCTCTCACACACGGGCCCTCGAACCAGACGCCTGCACCCACACGCCAAGAAACAGACCCACCCCATGCTCGGAAGCAGCTCGCTCAGGGATTCAGACCAACGAGGAAATTAAGCTAGAGTTTCCAAGGTTTATTTACTGAGGCAGAAGGGAGCATAAATAAATGAGAAATCAGGACAGCGGATGTTATTTCAAAAACACCAAGGAACTGTGTGGCACTTTAAGACTAATTAAGGTGATGGCAATACGCAGTCATCTCTTCTGGAACCCCTTACGTTTCATTTTTCCCATCTTCTGCTTTTATTATCATCCCCCCACACGCCGTGGGGCCATTCAGGCTTCTCCCTCTGGAGAATGGCCGTGGCCCGCAAAAACGTACGTCACGCAGTACAGGAGACCTTGTTGCTTTGTTCGGTCTGAGCACACCAACATCTACATATCTTTTCCATTTGTTTACTACGGGGTTTCTGTTCTGGTTTTATTCTATTCCTATTTTCCCACCTAATAAAGATCAAGGTAGATTAAGCACATTATGAAGCAATTTGCAGTTTTGTTCCTCAGACATATTCTCATTGCTTTTTGGACTGGTATCAAGGCATCCATCCCCTTGATGTTGCATAAACTAGAACCATAATTCCCAAATTATGGGAAATAAAGCGCTGCTACCCTGTGGTGGTCAGAACCCACCCTGAGTCCTGGGCCCAGTTCTAGGCCCCACGCATTAGGGTGGCATCAGAGAAATTCAAACAGTTTCAGAGAAGGGCAGTGAAGACGCTCAGGGGGCTATGGACTCTCTGGAAGAAAGAGGGAGGAACCGGACGTGTTCGGCCACAGGAAAGGTGACAGTGGGGACACGGCAGCGTTTGTCAAAATCTGAAGAGACATCACGCTCCTTCCATCCCACAGCAAAGGCAGGGAACGGCAGTCTTAAGTCACAGGGAGGCAAGTTTCAGTTGAACATTAGGAAAAAAACTTGGGCTAAGAGCAGTTTGACGGTGGAGCCATCCCCAAGGACCGGGGCCGAGCAGCGCCTGGGCCCTGCCTGCCGGGTTCCCAAACGGAGCAGGGCTGCGCTCCACAGCCTCTTCCAACTGTAGGGTTCCACGGGAGATGTACAAAACACATTTCGCGATTGTCAAGTGGGAAAACAACGCCTGAAGTCCTCCGAAACTCACTCCCTGGAACTGCAGTTTGCACTTTTCTCCCAAACCTTTCCCGTTTCTCAGCCTCACCAGGGGAAAGCTGCAGCAGTCTTCGAGCCAGAGACATTTCCATGGCAAAAGAAGCGGAACTACGCTTTGATGTGAACTGACCAACCGCCGCTGCGGGCCCTGCCTCCGGAGGCTGCTGCTCTGGAGAAAGCGCAGAGAGAAGGGGAAGCTGTAAGCCGCAGAGGGGAAGGCCCCAAGCAAGGCTGGTGCCGGCTAAGGGGCAGCGATCCCCTCCTTGCTGGTGTGTTACGCTTCTTTGCCCCTGGGCAGACAGGAGGCAAGTTTCTGACATACCCCTTTCACCCCGGAGGCTGATGCCCGAGTGGCTGGGCGCGGAGGGTGCCCTTCGTCTGCTCTCCAGCCTCTGCAGCTCCTTCCCAGAGCGACGCGGGATCCCCTCCCCCGAGCCACCCGCCTCTCCGGGGTGCCCTGCTCCCCACCAACCAGCAGCCGCAGAGAGGCGGGTTTCTGCTGTGCTGCTGGACCAGTGGGGTTTGACCCATGGCCGGGATTGTCCAAGCACCCGTGACGAGGGACGTTCTTCAAGGAAGGGCCAGTGCAGCCTCCCGAACCGCCGCCATCCTCCAAGGAAGGGATCTTGGAATTTCAAGCTCAGGGGCCTCAGGCACTCTTTCTGGAGATCGGGAGGGAACAAAAAGGCTCAGAGACATTGGGACTGACGCTTTGCCCCTCTTCCTGCTTCAGAGCAGGGATTCTGTTACCCAGGAGAAGCGAGCTCCCTCCTCCCCGGTGGGACTCCCAGGGGGCTGCGGAGAGAAAAAGGAGGGCAGGATGCCAGCCAGTCGTCCACCGCCACATGACAGCCCTCTTTCCCCAGTCGGAGGCGGGCCGAGGCCGTGAGAGCGCCCTACGCGCACACAGGCTCTCCCACGCCACAATCCGCCAGCTACCAGGCCAGGCTTTCTCCAGAGAGGAGGAGAGAAAACAGCAGGCTGATCGGAAGGCCACGCCGGGGAGGTTCTCCCCCACAGCCTGAGTGGCTTCATCTCCGCAGACCGGCTATTCAGAATGCACACCGATAGGCGACGTGTCTGCGGTGGACACAATTTGCATAGACAAATGACACCCTCGGAATCCTACAAGAGACACTCAAGTCTCTTCTGAAGCAACGGAGTCTGTTAATGAAAAACTTTCTGTACTGCATTTCAACAAAAGCCCTTGCTACATACACAATGACAAATGTGCATTTTTTTCACGAACTAGCCATGAAATGAAAGAACTCTGACAAGCCCCTTAATTAGGGGAGCTCTTTCACTCAACTCTACCAAAAGCACTTTATCCCAGTGCACCTAAAGCTGGAAACAGCATTCCCTATACCAGTTGCCATGCTTAATTACAAGATTAAAATGCAGGCATTTCCAGTAATGAGTTCCTGCTAAGGGACATGGGAGAATCCCATCCTCTTACACCTGCAAAAGAGCTGCTGCTGCTCCCTCCCCTCCCGGGGCCATGGCAGAAACGCATCCTCCGCCTAGAACCGGGAAGACCAACCAGCCAGGGAAAGTCCACAGCCAACCCTCGTGTTGCCACTCAGCACAGATGCGGCCGGAGGGAAGTGCGTGCTGGCCGAGATGGCGACCAACTGGATTCTAGCAACTCTGAGCATTTAGAAACGCAGCCCGGTTAGGCAGACAATTAAACGTGGGGGTCCCCTGCGCTCCTGGGCTTCTGGAAGGCGTCACAGTCAGCTCTCACTCCTGTGACCAGAACATCCAGTGGCACAAACTGATCCTGGTATCGGGCTTTCTGCTCTCGCTACAGCCTTTATGGCAAGGGACACCCCCCCCCCCAGCATCCATGGAGAGGAATCTCCTCCACGTGTCGCGTCCCATTTTCCCCAACCCAGCAGGTGAAACTCCAGCCCTGCCCTACTCGAAGCCCAGCCTGGGGGATGCCCAGAAGCCTTTCTGACAAGCGGAAGGGCCTTGTCAGCCTCACGGGCCCCTTCCCACAAGGTGCACGTGGTAAAGAGCCCCAGCTGCACGCCACCCCCATTGTTTGGGGGGCTGGGAAGAAACGCAGCCCCTGCCTCTCCAATACTGAGGCCAAGGCCGAGGCAAGTCCTCTCACCTAGCGACGGGGCCACGGAGGCGACCACGTTGGCGGGGTCCCCCTGGAAACTGCCGCCCATCAGGAACTGTGCCTCGGAGGCAGGGCCACCATCCACCTTCAGGTTCTGGGCCAAGTAGAACTGGTAGAGCTCCGCCTCGGCTGGCAGGCCACCCAGGCCCAGGTGACGGCCGTGCTGCACCTGGCTCATGTTCTGCTGGAGCAGCATCATGTTGTGCATGTGCTTCTCGCTGGTCATGTGGATGCGGAGGTTCCTGGCGACGTTGGTCTCGTAGTCACACACCTCGCATCGCCAGGTTGGTTTACTTTTTGGTTTGGTGGGGGAGGGGGCCCCACAGCCGCTCCCAATGCTGGCAGCAGCAGCCGTGGCCACGGCCACCGCCCCCGCGGCGTGGCTGAACGCTTGCTCCCCGCCTCCGTTCTGCAGGTTCTGCATGTTGTTGAGATGCTTGTCCGACTGCATGTGAATACTGAGGTTGCCTTTGGTCGTAGTGGAGTAGTTACACACCTCGCAGCGGAAAGGCTTGTAACCACAGGTGTAGCTCTCGCCCCGAGCGAGCCGAGGGTGCAGCTGCCCGGTTTTGCAGTAGGAACAGGCCCCCCCCGGCTCCGGGTGCTTCTCCTTCATGTGAGCCTCCAGCGTCTGCTGGTACTTGTAGTGCCAGTTACACTTGGGACACTTGAGCGTCTTGCAGGAGTTCCGCGAGTGCATCATGGTCATGTGGCCACCCAGGGAGCGCGAGGACCCCAGGACAGTGTCACACTTGGGGCACTCCACACCGCTCCCCGAAGGGCACTCCCCACCCCCAAGCTCGCAGAGGGGCCCCCCGTGTGGGTGGTGGGAGGCGCAGGTCCCGTCCTCCCCGAGACTCTCATTTGGCTCTGGGACCGGAGCATCGTCTCTATTGGCACTTTCGTCACCGAAGTCCAGCCTCTGGCTGCCCTCACTACCGTCACTGTTAAAGCTTAAACAATTCCTCCTGTTTGCACCATCAAAGACAAAGGAAGAAGCAGAATGAGAACTAGAAGAAGCGGTGCTCCGCGACACCGACTGAAGCACGTTAGGCATTAAGGGAGAGATGCTTTGGTTTGAGAGAGCAAGATCCTTTGGGCTGTTGCCACTGCTTGCCACCGCCCCGGGCTCTGCAGGAAGCCTTTCCTCCAGGTCACCCTCCAGCCTGCATGGGAACAGCCCTTGGCCACCCCTGCCACCCTCCTCCTCCTCCTCCTCCCCCTCCCCCTCCTCCTCTTCCCCAGCTGATTCCACCTTCTCCTGCACAGCCCGCTCTTGTGTGTCACCCCCCGCCCCCCCGGGGCCCTTCCCTTCAGAGGAGGCAGCAGGGCTGGAAGTGGGTGGGGCCAGGGGAACTGAGGTAATTGGGGTCTTCAGAGCTGAGCTCGTCAGCCCACCAAGGTTTAAGAGGCCCCCAGGGGCTAAGAGGTCTGGCTGGGGCTGTTCACTTGCACTGGAAGCCCCAGCCGGGGCACCCTCCTCCCCTTCCACACAAATCCCACTGAATTTGCCATAGAAACTGTGTCCAGGGCTTATGAGGTCAGCTGTGGAAACTAAAGGGTGTGAAAAGTTTTTGGTTTTTGGTTCCAGAAAGCTTACAAGGGGCTCCTTGTCTTTGCCTATCCCTTGGATGATTGCGGAGATGTTCTTATTGCTAAGAATTTTCCGCTCCTCCTCGCTCAAAGTTATCCGATGATCATGCACCGCGTGGGTCACAAATGAGCGGACATAGCCAAAGGAGAGCTTGCACAAGAAACACATCAGGATGGGCTTCCTCTTCCCGTAGAGTACAAAGCTATCAAATTTGGACATGTCCACATTGTTGGGAACATCTTTGGATACGCAGGAACTTTTGGCAGAACCATCGCTGTTCAGGTAATCCTTGTTGCTTCTGTGGCGCACGTCAAAGACCCGGAAACTGTGCAGGACGGGGCTGACCCCCACCAGGGCAGAGGTGCCAGGAAAGGCCTGATCTGGGCCCTCAAACCACTTCCCAAAAGAGGCGGCGATGTGGAAAGTGTTGATGATCTGCGGATAGACCTGTGGCGCAACTGCAGTGGCCTCCCCTGGCTTGGCTCCCGTGCCGGGGAGAGAGTTCACCAACAGTGGCGGGAGCACCCCGCTACCGCTGCCAGCCCCGCAGACCCCACCACCTTGGCCCAGCTGACTGAGGCTTTCCACAATGTATGCTGAGCCATCCGGCTGGTAGACGATCTCTCCTGCCAAATTCTCAATGTCACTCTCCTCCTCGCCAGTGTCACTCCCACAGTCCTCTTGCAGAGGGAGGAGAGGATGGGCACTGGGGCAGGGGTGCTCCATGTAGGTCTGTAAACTGGCAAAGGAGGCTGCACATTCATTACAGCTGACCTCCTTGCTGCTGGGCTCAATGCTGGAAGCAGAGGCGGTGGTGGCACTTTCGGGTGAGTGCTCACAGAAGGGAGCCTGCTGTTTGCCTAGGTTCTCTGCTGCCGAGGGCTCCATATTACCAGGTGTGGTGGGGAGATGGTGAGCACTACCAAATTCAGTCCACTGCTGGTGCTGAGGGACAGCACCCCCATGGTCCTTCCCCAGGATGACAGGCAAATCACAGCCCTCCATTGTCAGCCCTGCAGCCAGCGTTCATCGCACCTGGCACAGCTGGGACCTGAAGGTGGGCAGAGGGAGGGGAGAGACAAAGAGAGACACCTGTCAGCCAGGCCTGGCCACACCAAGCACCCAACCCATCTCACCCCAAAAGGCAGCTTGTCTGGCCTGTGTCCAACCCTGGACAGAAGTTCACCAGGACCCCCACCAGGCTTCAGGAAATCAGAAAGGGAGGGCACAGGCCCAGGGCTGCAGAAGGAAGCTGAGACTCTCAGTTCCCTGCAAGAGGGCATCCTGCCCTCCTTTAGAGCCTCTCAAGGGCCAGATTAAAGAACTGCTCTACGCTGTTGGTCAGAAGATCACTCATCCAGCGAGTCTTTCACGTGGAGAGCATTTCGTCCTATCCACGCCAAGAGAGTCTGAAGGGTTCTTCTGAAAACCGCAGCCCCTGGCTGGTCCCACGGTCCCTGGTGACCCAGACACCTCAGAGGCACCCCTTACTCTGCACCCCCAGCCGCTCAGAGATCCAAAGGAGGAGCTATCTGAGGTGGCATCTTTGGCACGCTGAGACTTGAACTTCGCAGAAAGACAAGTGACGCAAAGCAAGGCCAGTACCCAAAACTCTCCATGTGCTTGTCAGGCCTCCCAGCACCAGCCCTGCCCCTCATCGTGAACTCTCAGGGTCTGCTGAAGGCGTGCCGGGCCCAGCAGCTTCCAGAAGCATGGCAGGTCTATGGCTCAGCACACCTGGCCCAGCTCGACAGAGGAGAGGAGACGAGAGGAGCCCAGCGGTGGGCCACAGCCGGCCCAGGTCTGGGAAGAGGCAGGGTGGGCAGAGCAAGGGCAACCCACCACCCAACTGCCCCTTCATTGCCTGCCTTCTCAGCTAGGAAGCGAAGCTCTCCCCTGAACAGCAGGGATGCCCAGTGGCCAAGGGCAGCATAGGATGGAAGTGCCCACGGGCAGCTGGGGAATGGCAAAAGTGACCCTTCCCACTTTGGGAGCTAATTAATTGGTTGAGGTTTTTTGCCTTGATGGGTTTTAAATTACATTTTCACTGTATCTTCATTGTGCTTCTGTTTGTATATCTGTGTACACACACACACACACACATTTCATCTAGGTGCCACTACTAACAAGGTCCAAAAGGCCAGGATGCACCAAGCATCTTGGGGGTCAACTTGTTCACCCAGGCTTTGCTCCTTGCTTCTGCTGGCCCAAGCCTCCCGGGCAAACCCCCACCCACCCTTTGGGATCCTGCCCACTGCCTCTCACTGGCTACTCACTGCCCTTCCCTGGCAACTACCTGGTTGCCTCAGCATCCCTGGACTCCTCTGCCCCGCGGCCACAAGGCAGGCTCCAGGCCAATGCGCCTGGTGGCCCCGGCCGGGGAGGCAGGTCCCAGGCTGCCCGTTCCAGCAGCACGAGCAGCCGCTCCTCTCCCTGGCGTCCTACCTCCGAAGAACCTGGCACGGGGGGCCAACAAACCCGTGGGGGGCGGCTGACCCACAGGCCCTCTGATGCGCCCGAGGGGCCTGAGGCCGGCTGGCTGGCTTCCCCAGCACGCAGATGCCTGACTGACAGGCTGGACCAAGGGGGCTGGTAGGGCTGATGAGGTGGGGGAGGGGGTTAACCACCTGATTGTAAAATCAATGTCATAAATGCTTGGTAAGTTACAGGAACAAGCGGGAAGAGGAGGCTGCGATTGATAAAGGACTGCGGCTTTGATGCTGCACTGGGGACTTGTTTATTGACAGCAAAGCCAATCTCCCCTGCAGGCCAGGCCAGGCCAGGCCAGGCCAGGCCAGGCCAGGCCAGGCCAGGGAAACCGGCAAATGCTTTCCAATTAATTGGGGGCTCTCTGGCCGCCCTCCCTGCTCAGCAAGGCCAGGGAAAGCCCTCCTCTCTGCCAGCCCTCCCGGCCTGCACGCGGGATTAGCCACGGGGACTATGCGGAGGGGGCAAGTCTCCGTTTCCTAGTCTGGATGGCGGCATGGCAGACCCGGTGCCTTCCGGGCATGCCCCACTCCTCCAGCCAGTCGTTAAGAAAAGGCAGCTCTTGCTCAATGAGGCAGGTCGATCAGCACACTGTCTGTAAACGTGTTTCCCGTAAAATCAATGATGTTCAGTCAGAGTGCCCCGGGACTGGGAACCCCCAGCCCTCCCCACAGGCTCCCCCCCCTCCACAGCTCCTTTGCGTCCACCCTCAGGAATCCTTCTTCCCGCTCTCATCCCAAACCACCGCAACGGAGTTCCTTCCTAAAGTAGGTCTATTCTGCCTCAGGATGATCAAGTCCTCAATGTGGCTTCTATCTCTAAAATTCAAGTGCAGCTACCACCAAGCGCAGAATATTCCACGCAGAGCAGAAATCAAGAACAGAATAACCAGCACCAGGTACAGCAAGTGACGCCAAGCAGATTTATTTTTTGTTGTTGAATTTATACCCTGGCTTTCTGTTTTTTCCAAAACTCAAGGCAGATTACGATATGAAATACAAAGTATAAAACTAAACAAAATCAATTTGGTCCAAATCAACATTAAAATTAAAGCCGGTAATCAAAATAATTAACCATCAACATTTATAATCAGTAGATTGGTGAATCTGAATTCAAGAAGATCCCTTCCCCTCGCAACTGAACAGTCAGGAAGCTTCCTTTAAGAGGAATCCTGCTGCTGCCCCAAAGAGGAGATCTTCTTCGTGCAGAAGAAGCCCATAAAGTTGAAAGGATCCGGGGTCCAGACCAGTTGAACGGTCAAAGGAAGAAAATCAACCGAAGCCAAGCTGACCAACCCGGCCTGACCCCAGCAAACCCCATCCCTGGCTTGTAACAAAAAGGTTGGCTGCCATTGTGGAATGAACAACTTAGGCTCTGTCGCTCCCCTCCAGCGACAGGAAGCACCTGGGGGCAACCTCCTGCATCCTGACATCCACGAAGAAGCAAAGCCAGGTTTTAAGAGGATACACGGCTTCATCTTTCCCTGCCCCAGAACTCCCAGAGTTTTCAAACAAACATGCTTCTCTCTTTGGTTAAGCAAGGCAGATCAGCTGCTCCTCAGAGACAGCAGAAAGGAGGGCCTTAGAAATATTGGGACCAGGGGTGTCCACACAAAATGATTCCAAAGCAATGACACGCACGCAATAATCACACCATGCAAATACTGTCATTATTGATTTTCATGCCAACGTCTGATGCAAGGAAATTTGCTGCAGCTTCTGAATGCTGATGTTGCACACAACTCCCCCCCCCCACAACTTTCTTTTGCCCTAATAGGACTGTCGTATAGTCAAATGTAATGGTCTTTTTAAAAAAAAAAAAAGTAAGTTCTGCAACACCCTGCAGCCCAGAGACAAGGGCAAAGGATCCGGTCGTATTACGCAGGGTTCTTGGGACACAATGCTCCAAAGGGAGGACCAAGACCAACATGAAGAACGCCCAAGTGCGTATCCCACTGGACATTCCACCTCAGCTTATAGTCTGGAGGAGACTGCAAGTTAGAAGAGATGAGAGCCATATAGCGTTGTATGGCAAATGCTAATGTAAATTACTTAAAGATTCCTCCAAATCTCGTCAAGGACTAAAAAGTCACAGGCCCAAACCACAAAAGGAGCACTGCTGGAAGACACCATGCAAGGACAGCTCTGGTTAAGGATGCTTTGGTTGCTCACTTTGGCTTAGATTCTAAAACAAGTTCTCGCTCCTCTTCATCACAGGCGTGTTGCCCTTTCGTGGTCTCAGTGTTAATGAGAAACTTATTTGGGCTGGTTTTTACATGTGCCTTTTTCCAGCGTCATCCAGGATTTGAGTAAAGCAATCCATTTTGTCGCAGGAGACAGCATTAGCAAAACATTTGGAGCCAATATGAATGGAGGCGTGAGCTACTCTGATGTAATTCATAAATGGTATACCTACCATTTACTGAATAAAAGTTGTAAATAAGCCAACAAGAGATCTTCCAGAGAAATATAAATTCCTTCCTGACCTTGAGGACACCAGCCTAGTCAAGTAACCCATAAGGTATTCATGCTCAGAAGACCGTGGGAAACTGAGAAGCCACTGTTCTCTGTGTAGACCCATGTGACCATGGCAACTAGGCAGTTAATTCATTTCTGTCTCCCCACCCCCATTCAAAACAGCAAAATATACCCACTTTGACCACTGGTTTGCCAACATCTGGAACCATGGACTCAGCAAAATCTGCATGGTGCAGTTATTCTCCCTGGTTCTCCACACCCGCATTAGAAAGCCTCAACTCAAAGGAACCAGGAGGATTCTTGCTGCTTGGAGAATGACAAATAAACCATAAATAAATAAACTTGGAGAACCAAGGAAAGACACAGTCTGTGGGGGAAGAAAGAATGGCAGATTCCTCCCTGGGATACAGCCAGGGACACCAAATCAAGAATCCAAGGCTTCCCGTTTTCCAGCAGCTTTACTTTCAGCAGGAATCTGGGAATCTTGCAGAAGGATGTGGGAGTAACTCAATAGGCTTACATCTGAGTAAAATGTAATCTAGTGGGGGATGCAATTTTAGGCTGCATTATGAGTAAAACATCCAAATCATAGGAAGTAATCATTCCACTTTATTCTGCTTCCTTTGGACTCAGCTGCTAGTACTGGGTCCACTTCTGGGTGTGAACTTAAAGGTAGGTCCAGAGAAGGGCAATGAGGTGGTCGGGACACTAAAACAAAGCCCTCAAAGAGAGATTGAGGAAGCTGGGTATGTTTAGCCTTGATGTGGGAAGACTGAAAGGATGTCACACAGAAGAGGATCAAGACCTGTTCTCTCTCATTCTGAGTGCAAGGCACAAAACAATGGATTTAAATCACAGGAAGGCAGATTAGGATTGAATGTTAGGAAACATATTCCATGAGCTTCAGTTTCCTCTTGATAGTGCAACCAATCAGCCAGAGGAGTGACAAGCTCCGTTCCACAGAACTGGAGAGAGGCTGGACAGCCATCTCCCAGGAAGGCTTGAATTTGGGTTCCTGCTGTGCAGGGGTTGGACTCAATGCTCTAAGTGGGCCATTCAAACTCTAGGATTCTACTCATGACTGGTTGCATCTATTTTTTTTTTCTTCAGTAAGAAGCCACAATTTCAGTCAACTGGAAGTGGGAAGCAAAGGGAAGAAAGATTCAACTCCCTTTTGCAGAAAATACTTGAAAAGCTTCACTGACGCTACTTTTACAGACACCTAGGCTGACTTTCCTGCAGACAGTTCTTCCTGCTTGGCCAAGCAACTCAATAGAGGTGGATCCTGCCCCCCCCCACCTTTTCCTTCTCTATTTCCAGCACAAACTCTCAGCCTGCTCAACCCCTTTGCACAAGGAAGCAAGGAGAAGCTTCTGGCTACAGTGAACCAAGGCTAAGGAGAAGAAGCCCAAGTGCAGATCCTGAAAGCAAGAGCAGGAGGACAGAGGGAGGCACAATCTTCCTTCTTGCACCTGGGGGTCCACATGGCTGTGTGGGTGGCACAAGCCAGGAGAGGAGCTTGCCTGCCACGGCTGCCCAGGCCAGTGAGCAAAGCAGATGAGGGCTGCCCAGGCAGGCCCCAGGGCACTTTTCCTGCCCAGAGACGTCCTGGCCGCAGGCGAGCTAGAATGGAGCAAGGATGCTTCAAGAGCTAGATCAAAGCAGGAGACAAAGTGCGCTTCTATCCAGGTCAGCAACACTTGGCCCAGGTGAAAATGATCCTCTCATTCTCATAAAGGCTGGAGGAAACAAGCACTTTTTACTGGAAAAAAGGCAAGGCGGCAAAGGAAGGATCGATGAGCGTCTGGCAAGGCTTCACGGTGGAATCAACCCGGCCAGGGAATCCGAGGCCTCTGAGCATGGCCTCCACCTCCAGGGTGCCATCAGAAAGTCAGCTCAGGGGGAGGAGGAAGGGAGGACAGCTGGAGTCCTGGGTGCTGACCCAGACTGGGGGGAGGGGCAGGGGGGAGACCTGGAACTGTTCCTTTCGCATATAGTAAATACTGGTACATTAAATCTGAGGCACAATATATAATTAACCTGCAGAATTCACTACCCTGAGATGATGGGATGGATTCTAGCTTAATGGGCTCTTAACAGGCAGCCATTTTTATTTTTAATTTTATAAAACTCTTTAATGTTTAATTGTTTAAACTACCTAACTTTTATTTATTTTATTCAATTTGTGCACTCCCCAACTGCCAACGACTCTAGGCAGTTCACAAGAAAACATAAAAATGATAAAACTATAATAATTTTAAAGTTTGTCCTCAGCTTATTAAGATACATATCAACATGATTGGTTTAATTTTCAGACATGGGGTAATCTGCCTATTACCCATTTTGTACACGAGGCATAAGCTCAAAGTGATTACCCAGAAAAGGCATGTGGATATCTCTAAATTGAGTCAAAGGCTATTTTAAAATCTAACAGTGGCCGAACTGTAAAAAGGAAGCAAGAAAGACGTGGTGGATACAGAAAGGATCTCCGCTGGATGCTCTCAAAATAATGAGGCAGATACGTCCCGTCCTGTCCTTCTGCTTCCTAAACCGAACGCCAAGATCCTACGGAGCTCCAGAACAAGCAGAACTGAAGGCTGTCCCTCACTGCTGTCCGTCCACAGGCTGCACTGCTGGTCTTGCCCTACACAGAGCGGTCCACGGGTGACACACCTAAACCACAAGACTAAAGCAGTCTAAAAAACTCATCAATAAATAAATCAAAAAGGGCCTTCAATAAAATGCGCGCTTGTCTTCTATGAAACATATGCACCTTTGGAGCTGAAAACTGATTTTGAAAAATGACTTTATGCATTTCAGTACATTTTATTTCCTATAATAACTTAAGTATTACTTAATTTTCATCCAATTTGTACACAAAATTTATTATGACTGCTACTGCTACTAATTTGATCTGTATCCTAACTTTCTGCCCAGGGACCACCCCATGCAGAGAACAGGTCTGAGAAGCTGCTACCCCCGGGGGAAATGGAGACAACAGTAAGCAAGTCAAAACGAGAATATTACAGTGGGGACCACAGTGATTTTGTTAACTGCCAGAGCACGTCACAGCTACTTTTGGGACTGGCCGGCTCCTCCTCGTGACGACCCCCCACCCATGGCCACAACCTCTCTCAACTTTCCAAATACACCCCCAATCCCAAAGAGATTGGGACCCCTGACTTTGGCCTAGCGCAGCCCCCCCAAAGCTCTGCTACACGGCACTTTGCTCTGGGCACTGGCACTATCCCCTTTGATGGAGGGGGTTTCCCCCCAGGCTGACGCCAGACTGACTGAACTGACCCAGTGGGAGTCGGCCGTCTCGACCCTCCCCCCTTCTGCACAAAGGGGAGCTGCCGGCACAGCAACCTGGGCCCTTTGGCAGTGTGCGGCCCGTGCCAAATGCAAGCAAGTAGGCACTGCCAACCCAGGGAGAGCATCTTCTTTGTGAAAAGAGGCCAGAATGTTTGGGGCTCCATAGCTTAGAAAAAAGCATGGGTGGGCGGCCTGGTCAAGATATATCAGACCCAGCCTGGCTTGAGGACAGGCAACGCAGCCTCCTGGTCCTGAAAGCTGCATGGGGGTGGGGGGTGGGGGGGGAATATCTGCACAAACCCTCCAGCAGCAGCTGACTGGCCTCTGGGAGAAGCAGGAAGCCGGCCTTGGAGACCAGCAAAGCTATTCTTTCATTTACCAGCTCCAGCCCAGCCTGGATCTGGGGACTTGCCTCCCAGGAGGAGCGGCACAAAGGGTCTGCTCCTTTTCTTCAAAAAATCCAGGTCAGAAGTGGGTTAAGACGCCACAGGGTGCAAAGCCTCCAATCTGCCCTTACCCAGGTCACTGACCGGACTCCCCAGCACCCCCTTTCATGCCACACTCGGCTCTCCTCTTTGGCTGCACGTCACACCCCCAGGCCTGTTTTGGCTTCCTGTTGCACTCTGGCCCCACATGTGCTCCAAGCGCTGCCAGTGAAGGAAGCTCAGGGTTAACAGAAGCTGACCACAGTGGCATGGCTGTTAAGGTAATCGATACCACCGAGATATTAAAGCAGCATAAGCTGCATTATTGATTGCCAAGCAGATGATAAAACTGTTTATAAGGATAATTGCAAATCTCCTGAAAGAGCACCCCTTGCAAGAAATTAAGGACCACAAGAGCAGAGGTAGCCAACAGCCCGCCTCCCGCCACGGCTGCAGCAACCCCTCCAGAGCTTCTTCCAGCTGCCCAGTTACAGCCTTTCTCCAAAGGCCCTAAAAGCACCCACTCCGAGGTGGGGTGGGCAGAAGGATGATCAGGAGCCCCGGTAGATCTCTAGGGACTGGCACGAGTTTACCAACCAGTCCTGCCCTCTCATGGAGGCTGTGGGGAAGATCTGCCTGTGACGGGACACAGGTGTGCTCTGCAGCCCTTGTCTTCCAGCCTCTTTTGCTCCTCCCTGGGCACCAGCCGCCAGGCCTCGAGGTGAAGTACAAGACAAGGCCAACTGCACCAGACTGACTCTGATCCACTTTGGACCAGAGTGCTCAGTCAGCATGAAGAGGGGCCGGGGGAAGCTTCCTCCAAGCCAAAATCTCCCTGGGGGTAGGCCATTGTGGAGGGAGGCTGTGCCACTTGCTGAAGACCCACCTTCTTGCTTTGGGGAACGATCCTGGCTGCACCCCGGGGTAATGCGGTATCTCACCAGGGGACTATGGGGTGGAAGACCCATCAAACCAGCAGTCTGTGTGTCTGACAGAGCCCATTCAGCACAATCCTGCAGTCTGCCTAGACCAGCTCTGCCTAGACGACGACTTTTTCTCCCGAGAACTCTCACGGCCCTTTGACTTGCTCCTGGGCGACTCTCCCCCAAGCCCTTCTCAACTCACTGCCACAGCACCTTGTGACAAAAGGAGCTGGAACCTGTCAGAGGGCTTGTGCTGCAAGGTCCACTCTCTAAGAGGCATCTTAAAAGCCCCACACTTTAGTCCACGCGCTTGTTCTCAGAGCAACCGGTTCCGACACGACTGCCTGGCCTGCTTCAAAGGTCTTCCAAAGCAGCTCCAAGGGTTCCCTACGAAAGGGCTGCCCTGGTTTCCTATGCGAGAGTGAGATCTCTAGTGGCTTAAACCATCTCCTTGATCTCAGCAACCACATCCTGCTGGGGAAATTACACATTCAGAAATAGACCAGATTCCTACATCATGGTTAAATCTGTAAATACATCTGTACCTTTAACAAGTATCTCAGAAACCCTCTGCATGAACACTGATTCTCCAAGTCAAGTTAAAAGGGACAGCAGAACCCCTGCCTGCAACTTTCATCCTCCTGGAACAAGGCTCATGGATGAAGGCTCTCCTGGAGAACCTTCTCTTCTCCACATTTCTCTCTGGGGTTAACACCTTACATAAACAGCAGTAGTAAAATGTGATGTTAACTTGGTACACATCTGCATTCCTCACTTTTGTATCCAGCCATGTCAATAATAGCCATTCATCTAGCTCAAAATCCTGTTTGATAGTAATTAAGAAAAAAGATGTAAGCCATGCCCTCCAGTGAGTTCGACTCGTACCAACCAAGGAGAGGCAGCTGGGGAGAATCTTGGCATTTTGGCAGGACCGTTACAACACGGAGAGGGGTCAAACTTCACAGGGGGAGTCACAACTTCCCCAAGCACCATTCAAGCAGATCCTAGGCAGCCCCCTGGCTCTTCCCCAGCAACAAGACCTGCTCAGAATCCATGGGACAACTCTCCATCTTCTTGGAATAAAGGACTGCGCTTCATCCTTTCTGTTCCATCTTCTACCATTTCAAACTGGGGGCGGTAATCCAGTATAGTGGAGGCAATTTGACCTGCAAGGCCCATGTTCAGTGACTGCTCACTGAATTCTTACTCCAAGAGTCAATGATCCTGAGCAACTCTGGCTTTACCCTCCTCATAAAGGCAATATCAGGGTGAGGCCACGAAGACGGTACAAGGCTCCTTCTCTGATGTACAACAAGCTCCAGACATGAGAACTTTTGTTCGGCTGTCCTTTCCAACTCTTATGATTCTAATTAATATGGACTCCTGTACTGAGTAGGGGTTGGGCTCAGTGACTTAAGTGGTCTCATTCAACTATGACAAAGCTATGATGAGCAACAGCAGCAGATCTGTGTTGATGGCTTATGAAGTACAGGCAGTCCTCGTTTAGGGACCACAATTGGGACCAGCAACTTGGTTGTTAAGCAAACTGTGGTTATGAACTTCCTCCAGCTTTCCTTTGCTTTACAGACCTGCAAAGGTTGTAAATGTGAGGATTGGTCATAAAGTTACTTTTTCATCACCGTTGTAACTGCAAATGATTGCTAAATGAGGCAGTCGCTAAATGAGGACTACCTGTAACTGTCCAAAGCAACCTTAACAGAAGATAGACCCAGCTTTTAACTGGAAGACCTCTCCAGATTCTTTGCACAGAACTGCATTGTCCCTCTCCTGCTCCAGGAATGGCAAGCTTCAGCTCTTGGCTACAAACAATACTTGGCAAAATTTCAAAAACCCTCTGCCACTGATCAGTTCAGGCCTTCAAAAAGAGGTATCAGTCCATGCCTGAATCCTGTGACTTGAGAGCAAGAGGAGCAGATGAGAAGGACAAAGAGAGAGAAAGAGAATGGGTGTTCACCCCTATTTTTGGTTCCGATCTCACTCACTGCTTGCTGCGCCCAAAGAGATTACCCTGAAGAGTGTGGTCCACAAGTAAGAATAACATGGGCTCATACCTGTGCAGCTGGGTGTAGCTCCCACTTAATTCTGCCAGCTCCCTGCTTTGCTAACATCTTTTCACGAGGAGAGCTATCACTGGAGGGCAGTTGAGCAGAGGCCCTGGGTTGACCTTTGCTGGCAATCTTCAAACTTTTCATGTAAAGTGATCTAATGCTAGGCAAAGTAATTAGCACCACAGCAGTAATTGCAGCTTCTAACAAAGCTAGGCCAAGGGAGCAAACATTCTCCAGAGGTTCTGCTGGGGACCCATTCTCACACACCAAGGCATCTCCTGGCATTCAAAAGGATAGACTCAGCAACATTTTTGCAAGACGCTAGCACTTTCTAACCATTTAATTAAAGGAAGTTGACGAAATGGAAACTCTGAAGGCACTCAGGGCCATCCCCTCTTTTGTAAAGCCACCAGACTAGAGAGTGGAAGCCCAAAGACAGAGAGCTGTCAAAAAACGAGAACGAAGTCATCCCCAACTCCACTATTAGGATGCTGGAGAATGCAAGACAATGGGGTTGCTGAAGACACCTTTGTGGCCCAATACAGCTGCAAGTAGTCCAGCAAAGGCCACCATTTCAGCCACTAAGAGTCAGTCTCTCACTGAAAGAAACATGTCAGTCAGTCATACAACTCCCAGAGAACTAGAGCAAATGTGGGAGGCCATGATTTATTCCTACAAGGAACATGTTTTGTCTCATAGGTTCCAATTTGATCTTTGGAACCAATACTGTTTACAATGTACATCTCCAAAAGAAGGAATCATCTGAAGCCCCTCACTGCTACTCTAAGAAGAAAACCTAGAACAATGTATTTTTCACTCTTCTTTTGGCTCTGTCCTGGCATCAGAGGGAAACAGGACAAGAAAGCCCATTCCTAACATACCAAAATAAATGGAGTTAGTGCCCAAACCAAGGCACGTGCCAGTGAGAGGATGAGCAGCTCCAGGCAAAGAACTTCCTGAAGCTTGAAGGAAGCCCCTATGCCTTGAGAACATTTACAGAAAATGATGAGAAATCCCTAACTTTCAGCATCCTGGGTGGCATCAGGAAGAACATGGCTGTTACATTCCAGTGGAATGGATGAACTAGCCCCTGAGTCTCTGGGGTCCAGTTCACACAGTATGCTGAAACTAAGCAGGGACTACAGAGAAGTAGCATCCAATAGCTCCTTCTCTGCCCTCAAAACGAGTAGCATCAACAATGTGACTTCCACTGTTGCAATGGGTTTGCAACTAAGGGCTGTTCTCCCCCTCCTTCCAAGGAGAAGGCAGGTTTTCACCTAAAGCCTTTGAAAACAAAATCTACTCGGCCCTCCACAGCCTTGCAAGGGCACGAAGCTCAGGCTAGCTCCTGGTCAAAAGGTACACAACTTCTGACTTGAGTTGCTGCCCACTGTTTTGCTAGGACTGCATTCAGAGCAAGATGACCAGCGAGGCAATTGAGTATGAAATGACATAAGAATAGCTGGGAGTTTAAACTCAGTCCTTCCCCTTCAATACCTCTTTTGGATTCTCTAACAGCCAAGACTGAATGGGCAACATTCCCTTATTTTATAGGCAGTCAGTTCTATAGCCAAGGAGGCCGAGACAGGTAAGCGGAGAAGTAATTGGAGTGGATGGGGGTCTGGCCTAAAGAATCAGCCGAGGATCTAAGAACCAAGTCCATTTTCTGCAGCTTCTAGGCCCTAGAAGTTGATAGTATCATCCTTACTCCAGTGATTGTCTGAGCCCTCTGCTTCCTTCCAGTCCCTTCAGCTTCTCCAAATGCCAGTGTGATTTCATGTTTCCAATCCATAACAAAGGAAAAGAACAGTAACCCTACCTGTCTGGGTCAATAACAGGCTGTTGTGGTCTTTGCACAAAGCCTCAAGAACTGCTGCCTTCCAAGAGGCAACCAAACTGTGGGGAAGACTTAGTAGGAAAGACAGTGCCTTCTCAGTGCTCCAGCCTGTCCCTACTTGCTCATGCTACAGATGATCCACTCTCCTGACAGCAGTAGCCTCGTCCAAACTACAGTCACTATGGTCATGAGTCACCTAGGCTCATCAAACGATGGTTCCAGATTACTTTCCTCAGAACTCACTTTTCCTTCTTCAACTCCTCAACAAGCAAAGGCTGTTCCCAATACTGCTGTTGTGGTTAGGATTATGAGAGAAAACAGACATGCAGACTCCTTCTTGAACATCTGCAGTGAGAGTGGAAAAGGTTTCCCACCAAAAACTATGTTCAGCTCAGATGTACGGAGACCACAAAGCTTTCACTTCACCTGCTCTGATGAAAGCTGCCATTCACCCCATCAGATACCAATGAAACATAGCACCTTGCATAAGCCTGATGTGTCCAGCAGGACTAAGAAGAAGGGCCAGTCTGAAGGGGCACTTCCAAACAGCCTGAGGCTGACCCGTTAGTCAGAGGACTAGAGGACAGCTCCCAGAGCCTTCGTGCGAGACACTGCAGGAACAGTCTTCCTTGCAGAGAAGGTTAAAATAGCAAGTGCCACCATGGTGCCCATGCGATAGGAAGCTTTGGGAAAGTGACAGCTGCACTCTTTTAAAGAGGGGATATCAAATCCCACATCAACCCACCCAGGAGGGCTAAGCAACTGAACCTGACGAGAGAAGACAAGCGCCAGGGGAGGTTCCCAAGGAGCTCCTTGTGATATTGGAATCAAGAGCGTCTTACGAATGGTTAATCAACCCCTAAACAAGCCCAGCCTGAACTTGGACTTCCTTCCAGCACACACTGCCTACATGGAAATTGACAGGCTGTACAACGGAAGCACCATTTCTGGAGTATAGACCAGGCTAAAGGGCCAAACTGCCCATCTGGCAGGACCACTGCTAACACCTGGGATCCCGAGCAACCTGGTCCCAGAAACTTCAGAGGTTCAGACCTTTTAGTGTTTTGAGGGCACCGGCCGCACTGGACTCATTTCGGTTCCTGGCATTCTCTCCCACTATTTGCGGAACAGAACAGAAACGGTGCCAGCCTTGAGGCTGGAGGGAGAGAGTGCCAGCACTCCAATCTACCCTTGAGGCGTATTCACGTCTGAATGCAGGCTGCCCCGTCATTCATCTGCAAACAAGGCCCCAGAATCTAGGCGGAGGAGGCAAGGGTGAACAGACAAACCCCTGCAAATACCTTGGCTGACCACCTGCAATTACATCAAGCCATTGTACAAGGCCAATAATTAAGAGGCCCACTGTCCTCGTGGAATTGTTAAAACAAGGTTATGTCCCTTAAAGTAGCCAAAAGATTTCAACATCTCTGGGCAGTACCTGGGGATATTTCAGAAGATCTGTCTGGAGCAGGAGGGGGGAAGGGGGGGAGCAAATCCAGCACTGCTCAGAGGTCAGGGTTTTAAAGCCCTGTGTAACCCTGCACGTCACGTGCAGCGACCCATCAACCTCAACAGTGTTGGTTATCCAGGTGGATGCATTCAGCTTCCCTTAGAGTAAGAGTTTTGATCTATACAAATAAAGCACAGAGCAGCCCCTTCCCTGACCAATCTTCGCATCCCAACAGAGAAAGCCCCAAGCCCAGCTAATTCTTAGCCACAGGCTCTGCATCTCTCTTTCCAGCAGGAGGTAGCTAATGTCTGCCACCTTTCTGTGTCTCTCCAAGGCTGTTCCTGCCCCCATACAAATCTTCCATCCTTGCAGGTCCCAACTAAACTAAAGGGGTGCTGCAAACTCTGCTTTTAAAGAACCAGGCTCAATAAAGCATCGTTTGTAGAACAGCCTAGCGTTTATTTCCATAGCCAACTGCACTGCGCACATTTGTGCAGACGCAGGCATGGACAGAGCAGACCTCTGCAGCTGCAGTTTTCCTCATGACGACACCAGCCCATGGCATGGCTGGTGTGGATGACAAGAGAGTCACGCCTCCTCACACCTGCCTGTTCCAGACTTTCCTTTAAGACTTAAGATTAGCTCTTTCTCTGCGCTCTTCCAGGGAAAATTTTGCTGGCTTGAATTATTCCTGGGCTTAGGAAGGTCCCCCGCAGAGGTGTGTCCAAGCCACTCTCTAGAAAGCAGCACATTCTGCTTTCTAAAGTACAGTTGGTGTGTGTGTAAATGAGTTCCTTCTCCGCCCCTCCCCAAAAGACTGGGGCGTAAATATGAACCTGTGGCTGAATGCTCTTCTCAAGTTCAAAATGAGGAACAGCTTCCTAGGAAGAGGAGGGGCCCAGCTTCCCTTTCCTCTGGGCGGCAGCGTCTCCGCGGCTCTCCCGATGGCTCCCTCTGGACGCCCTTCTTCGGAGCCAGCCTGTTTCAGGGCTCTGTTTTCGTGGCCGCCAGGACACAGGCCTGGTGCTCCCGGGAGCTCCCACACCCTTCCTTCAGTGCTCCCTGCTGGCAGCTCTGCCTGGCCACCAACTCAGCGGGCAACCCAAACCCTGCAGGCCACCTCTAGTCAAGGACCAACTGGAAAAGGAAAAGCGGGGGGGGGGAGTGGGCCAGATGGACAGTGGTCCTCTTCAATCTGGTTCCCGGCAATGTTCCATTAACACTCGGGTTACTGTTAGGGTTTCCTTCCATCTTTCCCAATGAAATGTCCACTTTAAGATGTGTATATTTATTGTGATAGCGGCCACACATTAATACCATATGCCAGTAAGTGAAGAATCTTGATTTCTCTAGGGTTACTCCACAGGAGTGAAAGAAAATATTGAAAACAGTCTTGGGAATTGGAAATTTCCAATTTTCCAAGATAAGTCAATACCTCCTCCTGCATAACCAACCCCTAGATGCCAATAGGGAAGCAAACTGTGGCAGGGGGGCGGGGGGGTAGGTTAGTCCAGAGAAGAGCCTCGCCTGGGGGGAAGACTGTACCCCACAGCCCAAGGAAGGGAAGCCCCAGCTGGCCTTCTTCTCCAGCTGGGCAAGGAGACCTTGCGCTGGGGGGGGAGCACCGCGGCCACGGCCAGCCACGCAGACCTGGGCCCTGAGGAGAGGAATCTGACGTCCAGCATCAGTCAGGAAATTGCTATTGGCTTCTCCATAAGCAGGAGGGCGAGCTGAGGGTTTCCCTGTGCTGCAAGGCTGGCTCAGGCTCAATGCGGCGTATCGACAGCACCGTCGCCCGTAATCCCAGCCACTCGGTGCTTCCCCATGGAAGACAAACTCTCCACCTGACCTCAGCCCAACACTGGGGAGAGGGACAGCAAGCGGCTTTGGGGATGCAAAGCTCAGCTGGGATTGGATCCCCCTTCCAGGAGTCAAATGGTCTCAGCAGAGAGCCCTTGCCCGAGGGCCGCTGAACTGAATCCCCACTGTCACCTCTCTGCCACCACGTGCAGAGGGTGCCCCATCCGGCCTCTCGCGGGGTCTGGGAGAAACCCAGCTCCTCTGGAGGGACCGTTCGTTGGCTGGCACCAGGAGCAATGGGTGAGCCATGTGGGCCCAGCAGGGCGGGCGCTGAGGCCATAGAGGTGGGCGGCTGGGGGCAGCTCTCGAGGCAGGGCAGGGTTCACAGTCGGGTGAAGGAGGTCCACCTCTCTTCCGGCAGAGATGATCCCACCCCCCTTGATGGGCCCACAGGCAGAGCAGAGGACCTGGCTTCGCCCTCCTGGCTGATCAGCTGCTCCCCTGGATTTAACATCCCACCACCCACCCTGCAGCCCAAAGGGCAAAGCTCAGCTACAAGGGGTCAGATGGCGCCGGCACAGGCGGTTCCTTCCGCACCACTCTTGCTCACCCCCCCGGTCCATCTCAAAACAAGCAGCACAATCAGAAACAGTTTGCCTGCTCAAAAGATACCCCAGTTCCTTGTTCTTCCTGCTGTAAGGGGAGCGCCCAAGGGTGTCAGAGTCGGAAGGGAGGAGTGTCCAAGGAACCATGCCGACTTGGGGACAGTCCAACCCACCAGACTGAGCAGGGCAGGTGGACGTGCACAGAGAGACTGGCTGCAACAGCCAGCAGAAAAGGCTGGATCTGGAGGAGGAAGATAAGTGAGTGCTCCAAAATTGCTTTGGTTCGGCCCTGTGCAGTGGTTCTCAAGGGGCGGGCTGGGGCCCACTTCCCACATCTGAGCGAAGGCAATTGCTGATGATCTGTTACACACTACTGGCGCAAGAGCTTACTTGTAAAACACTGGAGGCTTCACGTCTCAGCAAGATGAAGGGTTAACTGCGGAGCTAGCCACATCCAGCACTGCCCCATGCCCTTTTGTGCCACACTCACAAGGGAGGGACACTGGGGCTCCCACTCACCTAGCTGAAGGGCTGTTAGGGGCCCTACCCATCCCCAGAGGAGGATCCCAACCTATTTCACTGCCTGGAAGCCAGCGGCAGACTGGAGCAACTGATTGTGCACAGATACTGGGAACGGGAGCAGGGAAGACCCCTTGACCTGCACCCTGACCGGATATGCTGGTTTTATACATACAGGAACACCTTCGAATGCAGCTTGCATAGCACAGCGCGAGAACAGCCAATATACCTCTTTGGGCTGCAGCTCACGAGAAGTGGGGGGAAACAAAGCAAGGCGGCAATCTGGTCCTACAGCTGCTCCGACACCCTGTGCGGAGACCCACCCGGCCTCACCGTGCAGCTGGCTGCGACGGCTTCCCCCACTACCCTGCTCCTGCTGGCAGTCCGGAAGACGAGGCCGGCCTGAGAAGCCTCTCGTTGCCTCCAAGGGCCCTCGCTGCTCCCGCTCTTCTGGGCCCCACATGGAGAGGGGCTGCCAGAAGGAGGGACACAGAATGCCTATGGGGAGGGGGGGGCTCCTCCTGCTGCCACTGATTGGGGGTTCAGCTGGTGCATTCTTCCTAGAGCTGCCGTTGAGGATCGCTTTGGGGAGCCCTCTGCTCCAGCTTTCGCTAAGCAAAGCAGTCGCTGGGCCACCATTCCCCCCAAGGCTGCCAAGCCACACCGTGCGTTGTTCCGCTTGAAAAGAAGCAGTTCCAAAACTGGGGTGGGGGGTGCCCCCTCTGCTGCCAAGGCTGAGGCCCCTCCACACTGCAGGGCAGGGCAGGGCAGGGCAGGGCTGGTGCCCACAGAAACCAGAGACGAAGACAGGCAGCTGAGGGTGGCAATCACCGGGTGACTCAGGCGGGGTATCCTCCCTCTCTCTGGGCACGCTCACCACCCAGGATGCCCCGTGCCCTTTCCCTGCCCCTGCAGTGTTGACCTGCACCCAGGACCAGGGTTCCCTCACCCGCCAGTGGCCAAGCAGCCGCCTGGCCGAGACCACAGAGACCCCTCACCAAAATCATTCCCAGGAGTGTGAAGGTTAGCTGAAAGCCACCCCCTTCGAATGGCACAATCCTGCCCGCGCACGGGTCTTGCCTTCTGTCTTTGGCAGGTAACTGGGAGGCCGTAATTGGTGAGGCAGGCGATTAGAAATATCGGCAGCTTCTAAGTAAGACTTTAATTTACTGGCAGATCAATAGCACTAGGGTTATATTGGCAAAGTGTCTACAACTCTATTGACTCCCACAATTCCTCTTATCAATTTATCAGAAATCTGGAGGCCAGAAGATATTGTTTGAAGAAAAAGGCAGCAGGAACGTGGCTGCCCACTGCAAACCCAAGACGAACCCTCTTCCAGTAAACGCCCTCCCTGTCAAGGTCACAAGGCAGCCACAACCGTGGGAGCGTGGGAGGGCCTCCCCGGCCTCCACACGTGCCACTTCTGGTGTTGCTGGTGTGGGTTCGAACCCTTATGGCACTGAGGCGCAGGAGTGCACCCGCTTTCCACGCAGAAAAGCCGTTCCTAATTCCCAGGTAACGAAGGATCCACAATGCGAAAGACCTTCCTTCCGCCAGTCTCCTGGAAATTCAGGGCAAGGGTTAGTCATGCGTTCTGGGGCTAAAGGGTGGGGGGTCCAACCCACCTAGGAAAGCAGCTCCCCGGTCCCCGAGTCCCCATTCCAGGTCAGAGGAAAAGGCTATCTTGCGACAGTTCAGGAGGAAATCCTAAGGCCACCATCCCGCAGCGTCCAGAGAAACCCCGAGGGGCCTTCTCCATGGCTCCAGGGAGGGCGGAGCCGCCCTGGCCAAGACCTAAAGCCGATTCCTCCCCTCCCCGCTCTGCAATCTGAGGAGACGTGGCGGACCCCAACAAAGGCCCGAGGCTTAACCGCCGAGCTCGCCGTTGCCGAGGCGCAGACCGAGGGAGGGAACAGCTCGCCCCCCATCCAGCAGCCACCATAAGGGTCACTCAGGAGCAGCTCACGTGCAAGGAGCAGGAAGAGGGCCAAGGTCAAACAACTCCAGTGACAGGAAAACTCTTTTGCCCTGCCATTCTAACAGCAGCCGCGTCCACGGCAGCAAATCAGACATCTCAAGCGTCTCCCAAAGCTATCTGGCCGCCCCGCGGCTCCTCCCGCGGCTCCCTCACTGCGCTTTCCCTCACCGGCTGCGGGGCAGCAGCCCTCGGATGCTACCACCATGCCGTGACACACAGCAGGGCTCGACCTGCTGCCTGTCCGCCCTCCACCCTGGGACTGTGGGTGCCATCCCAAGAAAGCAGGCCTGGGGAGGAGGGGGCAACCGTGATAAAATGTCCATTCCACGGATTGACCAAGTGGCCAGAGGTCACCTGTCTGGACCCACCACTTCCTGCTCCAACGGAATACCAAATTAATTCTCCCAAATGACCTCTAAATTAACTTAGTCTGCCAAATCAGAATTTCAGAACCCAAGAAGACGGCAATTGAGCCACTCTTCCAAACCCATCCATATTTTAAGCTACCAAGCAGCTCTCAGCAGCACAACCTCTTGCATATAATCAGGACCCTGGGTCTCTTGGCCCTCCTCTCCAAGCAAGGTAGCTTGCAAAGCCCCCAACCCAGGAAAAGCAGACTGGCAGCCACAAACGACCAGGAGCGTTTGCCCCCTTTCAAAAGGGAATGGGATCAGCAAAAGGAGGCAAGCGTGCTGGTCCAAATGTTTCTGCTGAGGTAACAGCCAGGGCAGCAAGCTATGCCAGCGGTGTCAAGAAATAAACTGACATTTGCCAGGATTCAGACACTGGGGGGAGGCCTACTCCCTTTGTAGACTACTCAGTTACTTGGGGCTGGGGGAGAGGAGAGGCGGTTCTGGAGCTGCTGTGGGGCAGCTGAATAATTTGCAAGAGATTGCCCAATTTCAGACTCCCTGTTGCTAGGGGTTCTCGCAAGACAACGACTCTGGCTCTAAATTATTAAGGCCAAAACTCGGGGAAGCAGGAGCGATGGGGCTGGGTGTACCATTGGGCTCAGGCAACTCAGAGTGGGTTCAAAGAGCCGCAATTCTCGGCAGGCCTTTGGCCCTGGGATCCCCCTGGTGGATCCCAGCATTCTCGAAGCCACGCAGATCCCACAAGCCTCCATTACACCCGGCCCCAAGAGAGAGAGCCTGGAATCTGCCACGCGTTTGTCCAAAGCAGCCTCGGAGCCTGCGGGTGGGAAGCGGCTGCTATTCTGGTAGCAGAAGTGGGGAGTGGGAGGAGAAACCCACCTCCCTTCAAGGCTGCTACCCAGAGCTCTGCGGGAGGGTGGGGGGAGGCTGGCTGCCTTCCGGCTACAGGCCGCGTCCACAGACCCAAAAGGACCAAGTTGCAAGGCTCTCGCCACCCTCGTCCTCCTCACCATGGTGATGGAAGTCCGGAACACATGAATTTCCCACCACCCATCCACAGGCCAAGGGGCGATTTTGCACGGTTTCCATGGAGCTCCAACGGTTGCATTCATTCATCTGGCGGGCCTGCCTGGCCATTCGAGAGGGGAGGCCAAGCAGGCAGGCATCCCACCCCTGGAGAAGAACCAAGGAAGCATCGTTCCCACGACTCCCGCCATTTAAAGGGCTTCCCGAGAAGGCCCGCAGCTCCCAAGCTGGCACTATCTAGGTTCTGTGGTTCCCCTCCAGAACATGCCTGGGGCTACCTAGGCCCCCTGAAACCTGAACCAAAGCAGGCAACTGATTACTTAAACCTAAGAATGTGACCCCATTAAGTCCAGCGCTTAATGGCCTTCTTCCTTCTTTTAAATGCAGATTTGAACTTTTCACCCGATGTCCACAGCTGCTGCCCCCCTTGTCCCAGCAGGGATCCGGAGCCACGGGGGCTTTTCCCATTCTGCCAGGAGCCCTCACCCTCGAATTTGCAAAGGCTCAAGGTCAGGAGACCAGGAGTCACTTGAGCCGGGTGGGGGATTCAGCAAGCCCCCATCCTGCAGAGCAACAGATAAAGAGCGGAGAGGGAGAAGGCAGCTGCCGTAAACAATGCTTCATTTATCCTCGCCACCAGCCCAGCTTCCCCCATCTTTGTTTCTCGAAAGTGGAGCGGAGCACTCTGCCAAACTGCTCAGCTGGCTGGAGCCCAGGAAATGGAAGGCCCACCAACTCAGGGCCCTGGCGGGTCCTGCAGGTGAGAAGGGCTGTCGAGACTCTCTGTGGGAGACCTACGGCAGACTCGCCCACACGCTGGGTGGAAGCTTGGGCAGCACCGGAGCTGGGGGGTTCTGCAGGCCTTGGAGAGTCACCTCTCTTCCATCCAAGCCAGCGTGGCCCAGGCGCCTTCGAAGCCAGGTGCGAGCCAGCCAGGCCCAGAAAAGGGGTCCAGAAGCAGCTCTCTGAGGAGAGGGCAAGGCTTTCCGAGGGCTGGGCAGCTGCGACCAGCAGAAGAAGAGCGCCCCTGCGCAGCCCTGGGAGACGCAGACCAGCCCCCTGACCTTTTGGCCCCGCTGCTGCCCGCAAGGCCTTCCCAAAGGGACCTTGCCAGGAGATCTGCTCCTGCTGCTTGGCCCAGCTGCTGAAAGGGAGGAGAGAGAGACGCAGAAAGGCCTCCTCCCCAGGCACGCTCGGGTCCCCCGTCTGCCAGGTAGCCAGCCTCACCTCCCCCTGGAATTGATCCAGCCAGCCCAGCTGCTGAGGAATGCAGCAAGACAGGCCTGGGCTTCCAGTCTCCCTGGTCCTTCAGGCTGGAAGACAAGAAAGACGGGGGCGGGCAGCAGAAGGGCTCCTTCTCAACACAGGCAGGAAGGCGGGAGAAAAGCGCCTCCTGGTTACGCACCCGCTTCCAGAGGAGGCCCTGGCAGCACCCTGCCAGCCTGACCGCCAGCCATGCCCACTCCGCGGGCCCTGCAGCCACGCTCCGCCCAGCCGATGCCCCAAGCAAAAGGGGGCCACGGCTGAGGGAGGACCTTCCAAGGCACGCCAGACCCCATGAAGCAGGCGCAGCCCTGGATCTGGGGACGGGGCAGTCCCCAGTGCCGACGTGGCTCCCTGCAGCCCTCGGACACGTAGGCCGGGCAGCACCTCCACCCACTCAGGCGCACACACGGGAGAGGAGCAGCCGCTCAACCTCCACTCCTCCTAGCTGCGACCCGAAGCCACAACCCAGCCTATGCTTTGCAGAAAAACAAATGTAAACAGAGGGCCTGACTGTGAAAAAGACGGGCTGGGGAGCAGCAGAAGGCTGGAGCCAGAATTCAGGCGGAAATGGGCCCTCTTTGCTCAACCTGCCAGAGGACACTTGCAGAGACCGGTGGCCACTGAGGGCCATCTCCCCCCCCCCCCCCCGTGCAGCCTTCCGGGCACGCTGCTGCCCCCCTCACCTTGGACCTACGAGGGAAGAGCAGGCCACAGCCAGCCTTGCTCAGCAGTTCCAAGGTCTATCTCCTAGCACTCAACAATAATCAGCTTTCCTGTATTTTAGGACCATTATTCTGTGTAGGAAAAGGAACATAAAACAAGAAGGAAAATTACATCCCTGTTCTCTTCACCCAACTAAGAGCAAATTCCTCTTACACGCTAGCCACAAGAATAAATAAATAGATTTTCAGAAATGACGCATGACTCTTATGTTAAATTTTGGAAAATCAGTAGCAAAATGCAGCCAGTTAAAAGACTCGTAAGCCCATCTTTATTTGGAAGAAGCACACATACGCATTTCTCCTGGAAACATCACAAACGAAACATCACAAACGTTGCCATGTGATTTGCGAGCCCTTCAAACAGAACCCTCTCAAAATATCTCTGCAGAAAACAAAAAGAAAAGTCTTTGTCTGCAACTTCAGAGAGGCTGGCCTGCTACGTTCATGCATCTTGATATAAAACAGACGGCGCTACCTCCTTCATTCAGCCAGGACTGTGTACACAGCTCCAGGGTGAGAGTGTGTCTGTGAAGTGGGGATGCTTCCAAGGGATTAACCCCAGGACCACCTCCGCCAGCCAGCAACCTGGAAGAGCTCCCCTGCCCCAGGCACTTGCAAAGCACCCGGAGACTAAAAGCGCCGTGACAACGTGCTCAGGCAGCCTGCAACAATACTGGTTCTGGATTCCCACCACCGATGTCCACAGCACAGCTGATGGTCAATAATTCCTGAGTAGAGGGGAAAGAGAGCATGGGTACTCCCCAAGGAAGTAAACAAGGCATTTCCCCCATAAATAATAGGACATATTGTTAAGGCCAAGCATACAAAGATGAACGCTGCCCAAGATAACAAGTTGCAGCAGCAAAACACTTAGCAAGGACAGGAACAGTCATCTCCAACGACAGGCGCTCTAAGGGAGGCTCTGAAGCCTCTGGCCACGTCTCCCAGCATCCCTCGCGCTGGCCCTGCTCGCAAGAGGCACGCTGCTGCCATAGCCAGGGGACTTCGTCCTTCCTCTAAAAATCTGCGCACGCATGGAGACCCCCCCCACATATATTTCTCCCACAGTGGGGCATGAACTTGAGAGAGATAAGGAGGACTGCTATCTGATCTCCTTCCCCACTGAAAAACATGACTCAGGACCCTGTTAGCCACTTCCACTCTCTGCAACTGCAGGAAGTGCCGTGGTGAAGGAGGAGAGCCAGCTGGGAGAAAGCGAAACCAGCCCTTCCTTCAGAGCTGCAGGAAATAAAGGGAAAAGCACTAATTAACCCAGCAGCAAGTTGCTAGTATTTGCATACAAATGCAGCCACATATCACAGCTAACAAGCTAGGACAAGTCAAGCAATTAACATATGCAAATCCGCCCTGGACAGGGCCAGCCGCTTCAGGGGGGTCGCTGAAAGGGGCAGTCTGCCAGTTTCCCCAGGCAGTTAGGAGGGCCCCTGTCTGTGCAAACAGAAGTGCTGGCAGCAGCCACGGGCCAGCCGAACACGGGGCAGCCCCACACAAGCGCACTAGAGCCTGCTGAGCCCCGGCACCTCCCTCTCCCAGTGGCAAACTAGCCAGGCTACTCCACTGAAACAGAAAGGCGAGACCAGGCAAGAATTTCACACACCCAGGGGAGCTGCTCAAGGAGAGAGCACCCAAGCAGAGCTGGGCTAGCCTGGTGCCGGCGTGAAGACCTACGCACACATTCATGATGGCAGGGGCCCTGAGGTCTTACTTCAAGGGGGCAAGGAAAACTACATATGCCGGAGCTAATCCTGAGAATACCCCAAGACCCTGGCGTTTATGCAAGGGAGGGGAAGAAAGAAAGGAGCTTGGATGCTACCAAGCGTCTTTCTGTATCAAATCAGAGATATTTTTAATACACTGCATTGCTGCAGCTACTCTTTGCAGACCTTTATTTACCTCAAGCAGCAGCAGCAGCTTTTATTCATTTCGGAGACACTGAAATATGCTGGTTCACTGCTAGGTAGGATTTCTGTTGGATTTGGCAGCCGGGCAGGTCACTTAGAAGGTACAGACCAGCCCTCAGTGCAGTTTACAAGTGCAGGATCGCTCCCCCTGGAAAATTCCACGTGCTGCAATTAATGATGCTCACTTGGTTCTTCAAAGACACCCAAAGGTATCTGCGTGAATCCTCACTAACAAGGGATTTCTCCCTGCCAGGTGAACATGAAATCCCTTTGCTCTTCAAACAGTACCTCAAGAGCGTTCCTTGATTTGGAAGTCCTGGGCGGGTCCAAGAGCAAAAGCGCTGTTCTCAAATGCTGCACTTTCTCACCTATCCTGCAATATTCCACCTTCTTCAGAAACTGTAACTGTTAAGTTTGCACATTCTGTGCCGCAGATCCTGAATCAGTCACTCTTTTGAAAGAGACACGTCATGTTGTACCCAAACTGCATTTGAGCAGCCAGAGGGCCAATACCCAGTAGGAAATAAGGTGCACAAAAGATCCCACTGCCCATCTCACCTGCATCCAAGGACACCTCATGCCGCTCTGGTGGCCTTGCACAACGCAGGCAAATTTTATTTTGTATTAGCAGGTAAAATCTTCCCAACCCAGGCAAAAGAACACAGAATGAGGAAACCTTCCTGTGCAGCGCCTGTCTGAATCTCATAGCAAACAACATCTCAGAAGACAAGGCAACACTTCGGAATACAAGATACTCCGCGCCGAGAGGAGAGAGGGCCGCACACTCTCAGCTCTCCATTCAAAAAAAGAGGTTCACTTCCATGTTTCAGACCAGACAGGAGGACAGCGCGGTGGCCAGGAGGGCTTATTCTGCCACACCTGGAGGGAGGGTCCTCTGAGCAGTGCTGGACATGACATCCAGCAAGGGACTACTGAAGGCAAAAGGACAGGGCTGGAGAATCAGACTGCTATAGCCATTATAGGTTCACACAATATAAACAGCAACTATCCAATCAATCAATCGTAAAAACAGCAAATTCTCAGGCAGAACAGAAAGATCAAGCAGCCCCAAAAATATAAATTAAACAGGCTCTGAAAAAGGCAGCCTTCGTTCGCTTCTGAAAGGAGCAGGGGTTAGGGTCTGAAGCAGGTCACTCCTGGAAGCCCAAACCTAAAAGGGATGCTACGATCCAGGCATCCTCCAGTTGTCCGGTCTTGGTGTCTTGAGAGCTCCCTGGAAACAGGAGCCCCGGGCCAATCCAAGCTGGGGAACAGTGGCAGTGGAGTTCTCTTTGATGGCAGGGGCTCTGCTGCTCACCGCCTGTTTGAGAGAGGCCTGCTTGTCTACCGGCCTCACCCCTAGTCAGTGGCCAGGAAAGGCTATTTTTCCATAAGCTTCATGACTGCCAACTATGAACCATTATTTTAATGCGCTGTTTGTTTTGATTGACAGAAACATTTAGCATCTGCTGTATTCTCACGTCTTTTGTTTGGGAAGATCTGCATTTTATAAATCAGCCTAGGAATTAACCATCCAGTAGAAGGCCCTTCCAAAGAGATGGAGACATATTTAGAAATCACAGATGCCAAAGCTGAATGGTCTCTCCTCCTCCTCGTGGCAGTGAGCGTAGTTGGATCTTGAGAAGAACAACGGAAGTCACACTCCCTACCGGGCCCAACTCCCTCTCTAGGCTGCAAGTCCAACTTCTGCAGAACCTCAAGCCCAAGGGTCCGCTGCGTCCCCTTCTCCATCAGCCCATAAGGCCGACTCACCATCACTCAACCTGCCACCTCACTCAACCTGCTGCAGCGTTCCTTTCATTCCCCAATATCATAAATCTGTTAGGCTTTCTCTCCCTTGACAGAACCTCAGCAACAGCGATAAACTCTGGACACAAGCTATCGTTCAAGGTCAGTTAAACGCTGTGTCCTAATTGAAAAATGGAATGCCGCCCTCAAAAGCAGAGCCGCTGATACAGGGCAACAAACATACGGGTTCTGCTCTCCCCAGCTTCTCTCCGCCTACTCCAGTCTCTCTCTTCACCCACAGGCATCGTATTTTAATAAGAATGTTAACTAATCGCCATTTCAATAAAGCCTGGCTCTCCTAATGCTGCACTCTGGACTTCGGCACCCAGATTTATTTTATTTATTTAAAGAACTTTATACTGCTGCCTATTTCATATAGTGATCCTAGGCGGCTCACAACCACCTCTGAAAACAAGAATGAAAGCAAGACCACCTTCCCACCAGGTGCCAGATCAACCTGACAACTAGGCTCCTACCTCAACTTCCCTCCTAGCCCACCGCTTGGGGGAAGAGCCAGGCCTTCACGGTCTTCCGGATGGTTAAAATGATGGGGGCCCCTCGAATCTCAGGTTGGAGGTTGTTCCAAGGGGGTGGGGTGGGGTGGGGTGGCTACAAAGAAGGTGTGCCTCCGAGATCCCATCAGATGTTTGAGGGAGGGGACCTGGAGTGCACAGACCCTATCTGACCTAGTGGGACAGGGAGATATCCTTGGGGGAGGTGGTCCCACAAATCTTGATCCTGTGCAGCGCTTTAAAAATTATAACCAGCCCCTTGAACTGCCTCCAGAAAGCGACTGGGAACCAGTGCAGCTCATACAGGTGAACTGATCCAGAACTGTGCACGCTGGATGATCTTCAAGGGCAGCCCCATGCAGAATGCATTGCAGTAATCCAATTGAGAGGTGGCTAAGGCACGAGTGGCGGTGAGCAAGGGAGGTCACATTCATCCCTTAGAATCCAGGAATCCCTGCTTAGTCTAAGTCTCAGGCTTGGTACTCAGGGCAGCGGGTCAGCAGCTGGCTTACTTCCACCCAACTGGCACCCTCTTATCAGCATAAAAGTCTGAGCAACAACTAAGCTCAGCTAATGGAAGTGTGTTTGCATGCAATTTCCTTGCAGGATCAAAGGTTGGAGAGAAATACTACCTGAATAGAGCATGAAATCAGCATCCCACCACCCTTCATTGTGCACAGGCACTACCCTTCCCTTTTCGTGGCCTCAAACTCATCCCAGTTGGGCTGACCATCACTGGCACCCATTTGGATTTGTCAGAGGTCCATGGAGAGGAACGCACTCACAGAGAAGCAGTTAACGTCTATGTGGCAGGTCCCTCTTCATAGCTCCTCTAATGACTGGGAGCCATGGACCTACAGGGAAATCAAGGACTACATGGCCCAGGAAAGGTAGGAACAGTTGTGCTGGGACCCAATGATTCTGCTCCACCCCCCCCACATACCCAGCAAAGCTTCTGCTCCCTCTGGGCCTCCCTGCCCAACACTGGCAGGGGAGGGAAAAGGAGGAACAAAGGGTTACTTGCCAAGTCTTCCCCATGTAAAAGGTAAACCCCAAAGAATCCCATTTTCATCTGCCCAGTACTGTTACCATTCCCCCACTCCAAACAGCACCCTGCAGAGAAATTAAATCTCCAGGGAGCTGCCATCTCTCCATGCAGACTTCCTACTGTGGCCACAACAGCCACCATCTTGGCTTCCTGAATGAGCCAGCTTCAAGAACGACTGATCGCCACAGATCCTGATCAACAAAGCTTCTCCACTTGCTCCACGTGGAAGTCGCGCCCCCCCCCCCCCCCGCAATGCTTCACGTCTGCTTTAAGCTCAAGAGAGGGATGGACTGGATTCCGGTCTCCCTCCAAGCCAAAGGTGTGTTGCTTAATTCCGGCATCCAACATTGTGTGAACCCACAGTTTATGGGTTAGCCTGCTCTACAAAGTCAAGCACTTGTGCTTTATTCAATAAATCATGGTTATGCAAGTCATGGCTGAATGCCACAGGCAAGCCCAGCTTCAGGAAAGATATTCAAAATGCAGCAGCCGGCACCGAGTGCCAGCCAAACGAACGAACGAACGAAGCAGCCCCTGGCTCCACCCACGGGCCCTGCAGCAAGCAATCCAAGCAAGGAGCACCCTTGGCCACTTGCCCTAATGGTCCTGCCAAGGTTTCTCCCGAGGGGCTCTGAATCAGAGTGCTTCATGGATCCCAGAGAGGGATCCCCACTGGGCAGACCTTGGTAGACACGCTCCCTTTGGAGCACCTGCGCTGAGCCTGCAACACAACAGCAAGCTCCTCTTTGCACAGCAGCCCTCATGAACACCCCTGCCAGGGCACCTCGGTCCGAGGCAGGGCAGCAGCCAGCCTAGGCAACAGGTCTCAGTGGCAAGAGCTCCAAGTCGAGAATGAAATGCAGCCAAGGAACCCTTGGGAGAAACGAGGCCAAAGCCATCCCACTTTGCTCAGGAACAGGACAGAAGTCCCAGAAGATATTACCTGTAGCTCAGGGTTCAACTGCAGAGTCCTTGGTGCTCTCTGAGCTGGGCGGTCTGCCTGCAGACATTTCACAAGCTGACTAGGGAACATCATCAGTGCTGGTGATGTTACCCAGTTGGGTCATGAAATGTCTGCAAGCAAACAACCAAGCTCAGAGAGCACCCAGAACTCCACAGAAGTCCATCACCAAATCAGCCTTCAGTCAAATTAAATGCCCCCATTACCCTTTAGAGAAGCTCCAGCTACAGGCAAGGCAGGAATATCAAACACTACTCCTAGCTGGAAAAGGCCTCGGGCTCAAGCTGCTGGGCCCCCCAAGCGGGGTGGGCCTTGGGGAGAACTGCTGTTCTCCTGCATCTGACAGCCCCCAAATAGTTCCCAGCACCCAGCAGAAGGTCTGCAGCCCTGCTAATCCTGGCTGTCCTGCTTCCTTCGCTGCCACCTGTGAAGTGTTGTAGCGCCTTCAAAACAGGTTGGATGGACTTAGGTGAGGTAATGGTGGAGATGCCTTGGAGTTTTTGAGCGTAGCTGGGGCAAAAGGGACATTTCTTACTGTCTACAGGACAGAGGTCTTTGCCACAACTGACTACCAGAAACAGAGAGGGAGAATGGTTTGGGGTGAGCTGTTCTCCACAAGCAGCATGATAAAGCAATTTGTGCTGAGGAACCTGTTCCAGGGGTCTCCCCAGGAGCCCCACACACCTGCAGACACACTGGAGTCCTGAAGGAAGACCAACGACACCGCCCAGGCCAGAGCCGAGAGGAAGAACCAACCTCGCCGTGGCAGAGGAGGGCCTGAAAGGATGGATGCCAAGTCATTTTAGCATGGAAGGGGCCCTGGGGGCTTCTGCTGGGTGGCCTGCAGTCCTCCTCAGCCTCAAGCTCTTGCTCCTCAGCACTTCCAGTTTGTCAGCATCTGTTGCGCAGGGGGGAGGCAGGGAGAGGGGGGAGGAAATCCCGCCAGACGTCAGCAAGCCCAAAGGTTGACTGGAAGCTCTTGAGCTCCTCAGCTCCCCTCTGCACCCGAAGCGCCTTCTGTGCCAAGCCCGGCACAACCAGGGGCTCTCAGGGGGTGGCTACAGGTTCTCCCCAGCACTGCCTCCAGGCACACCCAGCCAGCCAGTCAGCTGGGAGCTCCTGGAAGGCATCCCCCACCAATGGGCAGCCGCCGTTCGCCCCCACATTTCAAGCCAGTCCAACCTAGAAGTCTGCCAGGAACATCAAGGAGCCTACCCATCTCCTCTGAGGAATGCACACCACCCCAGGTGGAAGGCCTTCTCCCCGGAATTCGCAGAAAAGGTGAAGATATTCTTTCGATTCAGGCCTTTTCCCTTCACGTCACTGCCCTTTCTTCCAGCGAGCCTCTCATCTGGTTCTCCTGCCTACGCAGAGCACCTGCCACAGTTCAAGCTTGCAGCCTGGCCCACTCCAGGCAAATGCGCATGGGCGATGCACCAGCCTTATGCCACAGCGTGGCCTCTGGAGAGCTGCCTTTAGGGTTCGAAAAGAATCGGTGGTACCAACTGAGCTACGGCGCCAGAAGGGCTGGGCCAGGACTGGGAAAACCAAGCTCAGCTCTGCTCTCCGCCATGGAAGTGCCCCGGGTGGCTTTGGGCCAGACGCTCTTTGACCAGCCTGCCTCACAGGGTGGTTGTTGCACAGGACGAAGCGAAGGGAGATTTGCAAGGAAGGTACCTTCGGTCCCGAAGAAAACGGGGGGTACACTCTAGCAAATTGTAAGAACAGCTCATTACCATCCTAGGCTGACAGAACCACCAGACGCCGCCTTCCCTGCACAGAGGCATCCTCGAGCAGCTCCGATGGCCAGGAAGGCGGGGGAAGGAAGGACTGACTGGCCCCCAGGAACGCTGCGGGCGGACCCTCACTAAGAACGATTTTCCCAGGACACGGCCGGCACCATCTAGAAAATGCTCAGAAGGAAAGCCCAGCGGAAGTTTTAAAAATAGCTTCCTCAACAACCCCATCCGCCAAAAATATTCAATACGTGTAGCCAGCTGAAAAGGCTTCTGAAATGAGATCACACCACCACCATAATTAAAGGTGATGTGAAATCTAACTGAGCTGCTTTTCTAGTCAAGAGCAGGTTATGAAAAAGCTGCTTAAAATGGTTCATTATGGCAGCGAATAGAGAGAAATTTCCCAGTTAAAGAGCAGCACTGGACCTGGGTTTCCCACCATGGGCGCCAGAAAGAAGTGAGCTCTGCCACCCCAGGCTCAGACTCCTTTGTGTACCCAGCAAAGTAGGATTAGAGGCAACCAGGTTATTCTGTGGCTGCCGTGCCCTTGCCCTGTCCCACCTGAAAACTCACAGCAGAAAACCAAAAAGTGAAAGGGAACGATGCACCAGCTGCATATTGCGACATTCCCTGAAAAGCTCCCATCGCCATCGTTCTTTTAAGTTGTGGTTGCTGTGGAGATAGTAGCCACTTCATCGGCAGACATCTGCCCTGGGGGAACTTGGAAAAACCTGTGCCCACAGTCGGTCGAGGTCTCTCTCCTGTGCCAGAACAAGCACAATTTCCTCAAATCCTTCGCTGTGCTTCAGTACAAGAGGGTCCATCGATCTCTAACCTTCCTTAACTGGGAGGGGCCCTTCAGCAACCCCCCCAAGCATGGCCCACTCTTCTTCTTGGCAGCGCCAGCTGGGCCTCTCCACACTCCCATAATTACAAGACTCATCAGCCACCTACCATCGGGAAGATGCTAGCTCTGTTTTTCCAGCACAGTAAATGTACAGTTGCCCGTCTGCCTAATTCTTCCCTTTTATGTTTAAAAACACCACCCAGCAACCACATCCTCATAGGGCCTTCCACCTGGCTTCCTTGTTTTATGGCTGCGCCCGTCAGCCGAAACAGCCTTTTCTGATGGCCCGAAAGCCATCCCGGGCCCAGCCTCCCCAGGAAGTGGACCCCGAGCACATGGTGAAGAGGGGGATGCACAAACGCTTCGACTGCCAGGCTTCTCATTCTGATATGAATCACTGTGTAGTAGATGGGATGCTTCAGGAAAATAAGGTTTGAATCCTTAGGTTGACCCAACAATTTCTCACCCGACTCTATTCCTTCCTTCGTAACAAAAAAAATTGTAGAACGTAAACATGATATGGAAGGTTCTAGTGACAGAAATAAATTTTAAAAAGGACACTTCAAAATATGGAGAGCATGAAGTCAGGTCTTCAAAACAAGGTCTTGGCTGATCTAACTAGCGCACCCAGCATTTTTCCATGTGTCAAAACAACAGCCTGGCCCACGCAGCCTGTCTTTCTACTGTCCTTGCTGCCCACCCCCCCCCCCAGTCAGGGAGAATTCCAGTGCAAAGGGGAGTAAGGAAAGGGTCAGCACCATCCCCACCAATGCTTTGGGTGAAGGGAAGAAGCAGGGCCAGGCTCTGTCCGAGCTAGCCCTGAGGTCTCAACCGTCGCACAGCAGCACCGGCTTTCCTGCTGTTGATAAACTGATGGGATTTGAGTTTTTTATCCAAACAGTCTTCCTGAAAACACGCCAATTTGTGATAATCAAGGTTGATCTGTCACATACGAATTCCAAGGGAAGAGAGACTTCCTAATGTTTCCAGGGATTCGCCCACCGTGGGGGGCTCCATACCAGCCACCCGAGGCGAGGCAAGCCGCAGCCTGCTCAGCCCTTAGCGACCCAGGAGGGCCGGATCCCAGGACTTGCTCTGGAACAGCAGCATCCCTGCTTCTCAAAGGGAATTTATTCCATTGCCCCCCCAGTACCCCACAGTCAGAATGGAACCTGCAAAAGGGGAGGGGGACAGCAAGGGAGAAAGGGGAGTTTCAAGGTCTGCGCCTTTGATCCCACGCCAGGCGGCCCCCTGATCGCAGGCCATTCGCCGCCCCCAAGGGAAGCTGGACCTCAGCCACAGAGTTCCCTGGAACAAGAGGCCAGCGCCACGGAGGGGGGGAGGGGGGGAGGGGGACCGGGTTTCCCCATCACGGCAAACACCGAGGCTCCTTCATTCTTCCCTCCGCTCAGCGGCTGCCCTGGTCACTCTCCTGCCTTCTTTGGCACTGACCGCACCTGGCACTTCCCAAAGCCTGCACCAAGCAAGCTGCCGTCTCCCTCCCGCCTTCCCTGCTGATGGGACGGGACTAGCTGCTGGCAGGGCATGGCCTGAGCCGGGAGCACTCTGCCCAAGGAAAGCCAATGGACCCGAAAGAACTGAGGAAAGGATGCCCTGTGCTCAACTAGAAGCAGGGGGAAAATGGGGGGGGGGGCGCGGCAGTGCCTTTTTTTCCCACCGCAGGAGCCTAATTCTGGCCTGGATCTGCAGTTGAATGGAAGTGGTCTTAGAACTTAAAAAAGAGGATAGGGAGGGGACACTATAAAAAATGAAAGACGCTGAGGAGAGATGGACACAATAGGAAACGGGCATCAAAGTCTCCTGACGAACACGTCGCAGGGCGCTCGGCCACCGGAGCCTTCGAGCAGGTCTTGCTCTGCGGCTGCATCCACCGCCTTTTGGGTGGAGGGAGACGCCGGCGCCTGAAAGGCCTGTCCAGAACAAGCACGCACAGAAATACCTGGGAGAAAGGGAGGCCCAGCGCGGACAACATTGAAAAATGCCGTCCACGCGCAGCGCCAGCAAGCGCACCGCGTCGTCCTCCCGGTTGTGAGAAACCCAGTCCCGAAACCTCCCTCGGGCGAGACCGGGCAGGGCCGTCCCGTGGCTGGCGACGCTGAGCTTTTAAGGCCGCTAAAGGGTCGCTTCCCCCAGAAGCGGCGGCGGGAGCCCCGAGGCCGCGCCCGAGCCGCCGAGGCGCCCGAGCCGCCCGCCCCAGAGCGGAGCCCCGCGCAGCTCGCAGAGGAAGGCTTCGGGCAAGGCGCGGGCGAGAGGCCGCCGCCTTCGACAGCGCGCCTCCCCGCGAGGGTCTCCGGGTGGGGTCCTCGCCGGAGCCGGGCGCCGGCCGCGCGGAAACCACGCGCGCCGGCCGCGGGGCGGCTCGGACCGCGCCAAAGGCTCCTCGCCCGCGGAGCTCAGCCCACCGCGAGGCAGCGAGGCCTCTTCCACCGGCGCGGAGGCGGCAGATCTACAACTGTGCGAGCGCTGAGTGATTGAAAGCACGGCAACGTCTTGTGTAACTGAAAACCACAGCCCGGGCACGGGACGGCGGCAGAAAATACGTGGCTCCCGGCGATCTGCCGAGGCGGGGCGCGGGCTGCCCGCGGCGGCGGGGGCGGCGGCCGGGCAGAAGCCCGCTCAACTCCCCGCAGGAGAGGGCTGCCCGGGCGGCATGGGGAGCGGGCAGGCTCCGGCCAAGGCGGCGCTCGCTGCCGGCCGGCCGGCCGGCTCTGGCCAAGACGGCGAGACTCCTTCCGGGCGAACTTTGAGCCGCCGCCGCCGCCGCCACGGAGCGGCTTCGCGGCGCGGCGCGGCGAGAAAGCGGCTCGGCTCGGCTCAACTTCGCGGCTTCCGGCGCGGCGCGGCGCGGGACCGCCGCCAATGCCGCCCCTCGCCCGGCAGCGAAGGGAGACGAAACGCGGCGGCCGCCGCCCGCCGGCTCCTGCGCGGCAGGACCTTCCCGTCCGGGCGAAGCGGCGGGCGCCGGGGACCCCGGCCGCAGCCCAGCCCCTTCCTCGGCCGCAGCGCGACCCGAAGCGGACGACTCCACACCAAGCGGCGGGCCGGGCCGGCCGGGCCGCGGCTCGCTCCGCGGCTCTGCGGCCGCCCTACCTAGGCTGGGGCTCCAGAGCGGCCGCCCCCGCAGGCCGGGGCAGGCTCGCGCCTTGGCCCGCGCACAAGAAGGCCGCCGGCCGAGAGCATCGGCGGGCGGCGCAGCCACGGCCCGGCCACTTCCGTGGCTGCCAGATCGATTATGCAGATGGGCCGATCGATGTGCCCGCGGCCGGCGGGCCGCGAGACGGCCCCGCTGCCACGGGGAGCCGAGGGCCGGCCCGCCCCCGGGCTGCCCTCCGTGCGCGCCGTTACACGGGCGCTGCCTGGCCCGCGCCGACCCCGCCTGGGGCCGCCCCGCAGCACCTGCCCGAGGCGGGAGGCGGCCGAAAGTTTCCGCCGGGGGGAGGGGGAGGGGGAGGGGAGGCAGCGGCCCCGATCCGGCGAGAGGGGGCCGGGCCACCCCATGCAAAGCAGTCCGGGCGGGGCGCAGCGAAGTTGCCACTTACGCGGCGGCGGCGGCGGCGGCGTCTTCCCTCCTCCTTCGCCCGTCCTCCTCTTCTTCCTCCTCGGCCCCTCCTGCTGCGGCAGCTCCGGCGAGACGGCTAATCCCGGGAGGAGGCGGCGGCGGCGGCGGCGGCGGCGGGGGGGCGACGGATCCCATGGAGGCTGCGGGCGCGGCGCGCTCCGAGCTGCAGCCCGGACTGGCGGCGGCGGCGGCGGCGGCGGCGAGACGAGGCGGAGGAGAGGCGCGGAGCAGGCGCGGCGGCCGGGGCCGGAGCCGGAGCCGGGCGGGAGCCGCTTCCACTTGCGCCGCCGGGGCCGCTGCTGCCCCCGCCGCCGCCGCCGCCGCCGCTGCCCAGCAGCAGGAGCAGCAGCAGCAGCATCGTCGCTGGGAGCGGCGGGCGCCCCCGGAGCGAGCGGGCGGACGGGCGGGCGGGGGCCCGGGCGCGAGGGCCGGGCTGGCGGGGCGGCCGGAGCAGGAAGCGCCCGAGCTCGGATCTGCTGATTGGGGTGGAAAAAAACTCTTTGGATCTTTATTCTGCTAATTAGTTTCCTGCAAAAAATGGCTGATTAGTGCAGTGCGCATGTGCCTCATTACCCAGGCACGACGGGAAGGGCTAATTAGCCACCTTCTGGATCAATAAGATTCAGCCCAGGCGGCGGGGGAGGGAGCGCGCGCGGGCGGAGCGGAGCGGAGCGGCGGGGAGCGGCGAGGCGAGGCGAGGCGAGGAGCGGCGGGCGGGGAGGGAGGAAGAAAGAGAGAAAGAAACGAACGGGGGAGGGGGAGGGGGAGGGGGAGGGGGAGGGACGGCCGAACGGCCGGCCGGAGGGGGGCGAGAGGGAGGGGACTCGCGCCGCGCCTCCCCCCGCGCATTCCTCGCCGCCTCCCCCGCGGCGGCGGCCGGGAGCCGGGCTGGGAAGTTGCCGGGAAAGTTGTGGCTCGCCGGGAGGAGCCTCGCCCGGACGCGGCCCCGATCCCGCTGCGGCCTCCGGCGGCGGCGCTGCGCCCCGGGATGGCTCCCGCCGGGGCGGCCGGCCTCCCGGCGTCGGGAGAGGCGGCGCCTCCTCCTTCCGGAAGGCTGGGCGCGAGTCCTCTCCGGCGCCTCGCGCCCGCGGGAGTCGCCCGGAGCCCGGCGCGGGACGAGGAACGGACGCCCTCCCGGGACCCCTCCGGGGCGCGTCTGAGGAGGAGCCGCTGCCTGCCCGGGCGCCGGGGAAAGCGCCCCGCCGCGGCTGGGCTTCCTGGACCCGGGAAACTACCGCCGGGAAGCGCTGCGGCTGGCGACGCGGACTCAAGACGCCCCGCGAAGACTCGGGCCGCCGCCCCCGGGAGGGGCCCCCGACGACAGCCCCAACCGAGATCGCGGGCGGTCCGGCGGGGACGGGGCCCCCGCCGCCCAGCCGGAAGGGGCGAGCGGGCGGGCGGGCAGGCCGCTCCTGCAAGCCGGGGGCCCTGGCTCGGCTTCTCCGCTGCCCGGCGGGTTCCCGCGCGAGTTGCGACTTTCTGGGCAGAAGACGCCTCCGGGTAGGTAGGCGGGCGGGCGGGCGGACCGGCAGCTAGATCCGCTTGCCGCCTGGCGAGGAAAGCCTGTGCCGGCGCACGGCCCAGAGCCGCCGCGCGGGCTCGCGATGCTTGCGTGGGCCGGAGGGCGGCTGCAGAGCGACGAGGCTCCTGCGGAGCGGAGCGAGGCGGAGCGCCTCGGGCTCGGCGTTTCCTGACGCCGCTCCCCGGCCGGCCCTGGAGACCCCGAGCCCCGCCGGGCGGGCCGCGCGCGCTGCTCCTGCCGCTAACTCGGCACCCGGCGCGTTATTTCGACTTGGGACGTTTCTGGCTTAGAGCAAAGCAGCTGCACCGCGCGGAGGAGGAGGAGGAGGAGGGGGGGGGAGTTGCCGCCGTCAGGGAAGCGGCCGGCTCGTTCACGGGAAGCCCCCCTGGATGAAAGACCTGGAGGGCGCAGTGTCCATAAGGGCGCCGGCCGTGGGGATGGACAAGACCCTGCTGCGCTGGGCGGGGGGCCTCCGTCATAACCTCCTGCTGAACCTGCTGCTGAAAGAGTGAGGCCCACCACCCCAAGGCACCCAGCCTTCCTCGTGCTCTCCCCTTAGGAACGGTTGGTGGTCCCCCACTACCCCCCCCCCCCCGCCCCGGGTCAGGAAAACAGCTATATCTTAGTCACTAGGCATGACTGGAGATTTCAGTGAAGGATACTTGCTTTTATCTCTCGCGGTAGAGCAACAAATTTCATACAACCGCTTATGGTAGCATTGTGGCTCTTAGACTTTCTATGACAAAGTGCAAGATAATGCAATGGGAAATGTTTAATTTGCATTTTTGTTTTAATTTTAATAATTTAGAAGTATAAATGACTTGCAACTAAGCAACGATAAATGCTTCATGCTATTCTGGAATTGAGCTCCTGTTGGTTCAGAACGAACGCCTTAGATTAGAGTATTAATGTCAACTTCATTTTATTCTAATAAATATAGTCATTGACCCTAAGAATGCCTGTGGTTGATTTTTAAATCAACATTGCCAGCTAAGTTCAACCCTAAATCTAAACCTGAAATACAGGCTGGAAGCATAGTCATTCTTTCTTAAACCATCCCCATAACTCTAACTGCCAAATTACTAGCTAAGAAAGCGCTTTTCAGTTCTGCCTGAACTGCATCTCATCCTTGGATTTTACAGGAAGGGAGGTGCTGCAGCGCCCCTGCCCTGCCCTGCCCTGCCCTGCCCTGCCCTGCCCTGCCCTGCGGTCATATTCCTGGAAGCCTTCTCCGAAGGATGCCGCGCAAAGCGGCTTCCGGCACCCTGGGGCTGCCTGGGTGGTTTATTTCAATGGACTCTGGGGCAGATGAACAGATGAGGAGAATGGCTGAATGGTGCAGGCAGGAAAGTGAGGCTTCAGATCTCTTCACCCCCTGCTTGCAAGCCTCTTGGGAGAAGCACCGGGTTGCTGAAGTGGCTAATAGAGACGTGGGAGTCTTCCAAAATCCCAGCAGTTCATGGCTTGCTCCGTCAGGGCCCTATGGGCGCCCAGGGAAACAGTTCTGCAGGAAGAGAGGTGAGAACTGCTTTTTCCGGGTACTCCTTGGTTTCTGGGGACCAGCTTTCCCTCTAGCCCTGAAGGGCTTTGCAAAGAATGGTGGGGTTTGGAGAAAGATGGGGAGGGAGAGAGACTTCCAGAAAGGCCTGAGTTAACAGGTCTGCTTTTCTGCCCCAACTAGCTTGTGCCACTTGCTCTGGCCTTGGAGGGACGGCCCTTGGCTTCTCTTTACGGTAGCCGTTCCCAGGCATCGCCGCCCTTGGCTGTCGGACAGAAATGAAGTCCCTCCGGGGGGAGATGGAAGATCAGCGTAGGCTTGCCAGGCTATGAAATGGGAGCGGAAGAGGGAAGGAGATGTCTGGGATCGACTGCTGGCGGTTTCAGCAAGTCCATCCCCTCCCTCTGCTGTATTGCGTGGACGCATTTCGTCCTGCCAGCACTTCAGCCAGAACCCTGGGCAACGCCTGCAGCCATCGGGAGCACCCTGCCTGCTCTCTAGGTGCTGTGTCTCTGCAAATCCATGAGCACTTTCAGAATTTGGAACTGCTTGTTAGGAGTGCTTAGAAGCTGTTTGTTTGTTTGTTTAGAGATGCCTTCTGGGACATTTTGGCACTGGTTTTAAAGTTTATTCCACGGAAAAGAATGCAGTGCCCAGGCTTTGTTTGAGCCTGTCGGAAGCCCTTCTGTGCAAAAACCCTGTGCTATTCCTGCCAGTTCCTAATGGAACGCCAGCCCATGCAGACAGCTTGAAAGCAGCCTGTTCAGCCGGCTCTGCAACAGCCAAAATCATGGAGAGCCCCGATGGTTACAGGGAAGGAACCCACAGTGAGGTTGCAGCCCACTGAGAATGGATTGGTGCCCTTGCTCGTATGATAGCCCTGAGAGAGAGAGGTACCAACATGCTTCTCAGAGATCAAAAAGAAAATACTCCCAGAAAAACCGCAGATTAAAATGGCTGCGTAGGCTTTTGTAAATCAGTGTAAGCAGGATACAAATTGGAGCGAGATGAGCCCTAACCTAAACAATGAGAACTCCAATCTGGTTTGGCATTCGTGTTCTAACTGTAGTATGTAGGAACTAAAAACGAAGCTCTTGATTTTATAGTATGCCTAAAAAACATGGCTTTGGGTTAACGCCGGCACTTTGAATTATGCCAAAAAATGATGCTGTTTAAGACATCTATGGCAACTTTGCATGGTGCATTTTTACAGTATTTATCATAGTTGTCATAAAGAAAACAGAAACCTTTTCACTGCCCATGGGGACTGCAGGTTCACAGAGCAGACCAGTCTGAGGATTTAAAGTCTAGTTTCCTCTTCCACCTTAAAAGCAGAAGATGAAAACCCTCTGCGTTCTCCATTTTGAGTAGATCATGTGCACAGCCAGCTGGGCCTTCAGGGGTTGCCAGAATGTACACAAATTACCAGGTTTGTTCGTGGTTTAGTTGGCACCTGGTTCAGAATACTCGTTCTTGAACATTGCTTCATGATCCTGATGCATCCAGAATGTCAATCCCAAACCATTTGGGGAGTGTTTCAAGTCCAACAACAAATGTCCAACATGGTTTTCTGTGCTTTATCTACAAAATAGGAATGTCAGTAGAAAGAGGCTTGTTGTCTTAGAGAGTTCGAGGGCCTACGGTACCTAAACAAACCATATGCATTCCTGTCTTTGCAAGCATGAAAGATTTCATATTCTCCATGCATCTCTCTATTTTTGTATCCAAGTATGAGGAAAACTATAGTCATCCTTCTAATTTTTCTTCGTACTCAGGATGGCAGAAAAGATTGTCCAGTGTGACTTGCCTTTCTTCATGGCACTTGCTTTGCCTTCAGGGACAGCGTATAAAACTACAAAGGGCTGCTTTGAGAGCTCCTGGAAGACCCTGCCTCCTCCTCCTCTCCCATCCCCCTCGCTCTCTTCTTACTACCTCAACCTGCTTAGAAAGGCCTCTGTTCTGAACTCCTGGTCTGGGCAGAATCAGCTTCACGCGTGGCTCCTTTGGCACATCTGGGTGATTCAGCAGAACGGGCCAAAGGATTCTGCTGTGGATGCTAGAGTGGCACTGCCAAGACTGCCACCTCTTGGCCGACTGGGGGGCGGGGCAAGTGCCTACCGTCAACCTAGCAGAAGCACAGATCATTAGGTGCAAGGCTGTGCTGTCTAGGCCCACGAGGGCTGGCCAAAGGGACATGCCCTGCCTCTTTTCTCTCAAGTGGGGATGGGAAGAATGGGTTCTGTGGGGCCTGGAAGCAAAGGAGGTTGGCTCCTCCTTCAGGCAGGGCAGCTGCAGGTCCCGGATGTCCCTGGACAATTCCCCAGCCCACCTCTGCAAGGGGAATCCATTGCCTTCTTCGTGGCCTTGACCCAGGAAGTTACTCCTGGCTGAGCCTCCCGGAGCAAGTGTGCACCGACGTCAGGAACTTGTTGGGCCTCCCACCCGGGAGCTGGTCTGCAAGGCTTTGTGGGCTGGAGGTGGAACCTAACCCTTCTGATGCCGGTGTCACTGTGGACCTCTCTGAGGACAGGCCAGACCGTTCTCTCCCACGCAAGTACAGCCCTGGATGGGGAGTCTCGGGGCAGATGCCTCTAGAGGGGGGTGCGTTTCTGTGGCACGTCAGAGCAAGTAGATCTTTGCTGGCGGAGAGTTTGTGCTGGTCGTTTTTACGCAGAACAGAGGAAAGGCTCTCCAAGCATCAGATCCGTCTTCACCTTGCAAGATCCCTGTGTAAGCGGAGCCTTAAAGTTGCCTTATTCCAATGTAGCCCTCAGGGCCAATCCGTCAAGAAGTCCTCCACCTGTGCCGATCCTGCCCCCTTCCCTACAGCTGTGGCAGCTGCGCTGAAACGCTCCTAAGGTGCCCAAATGAGGTGCAACTGGCCTGCTTTTCTTTGCAGTCCAAGAAGGGGGCAATGGGAACATCTACACCAACTGTGTGCCAGGATCTGCAAGGCTCGTCTGCTGGACTGCTAATGTCACCGCTGTTGTTGGTGACTTAGCCAACCACTGTATTCCTGCTGGTCTGGGAATAAGACCCTGAACTCAGCAGGGCTTAATTCTGAGTGGTTGTGGACAGAACTATTTACGCCAAAAGGCTCTGAAAAATAGGGAGGCGGCGATGGCAGCAAAATGGTAGGGCAGAGAAGTGGGGGTCCGCAGGGGCTTCTAGCTTCAGAAAGAAGCACTCCATCTTTTGTGGCCAGAGATGGAGGCCATCCCAACAGACTTCAGGAAAAATGGGGCTCCAGTCAGCACCTCCCCCGCCCCTCTGCTTGTCAAGATCTTCCTTCCCTGTTCCTGGGTGCTGCTTCCAACATCAGACTGCAGTGGCCCTTGGGCTGGAGGACTGTCCAGCTTGCCCTTGAGAGCCACTGGGGGAAAGGATCCCAGCGCTTGCCCAGGTCGGTCGTTCCCTTGCTGAATGGTGGCTCTTTGGGGGAAGCTTTTGCTAGCATGCAGATAGAATCAGTCTTCCCGAAGCTTAAATCTGTGTTTCTACATCCTTCTCTTTGGAATGATACAAAGAGGGAAATTCCCAGAAAACCGCTTCAGAGCATGTGGGTATGAATGAAGCATCTCAAAGTAGCTGTACCTCTTCCCAGGAAAACCTGCAGCTCTTTCCAAAATCATGCACCTTCTTGGGTACTTTGCTCAGCCCGCCCTTCCTTCCCTAAGAAGTGCTGATACTGTACCCTTCTTTATACGCAATTGGCCTTCTTAGGTTCTGGCATCTTTCTTCTTCTCCTTGCAGACCAACTCCCATTCCCCTAGAGCCACTGGCCAGAAGGCATTTCTGCTCTGAGGACTAGATTGGGATGATCAGCTGACATCCTTAAACTCGCTGGCTGCCCACACCTGCAGAAGGAAGATCTAGCCTGAAGCAGAGGCCAGCCTGCCCTGCATTTTGCACACTCCTTCCCTGCCATCCTCCTCCTGCTCTTGGGGTGCATTCCAGCCTTCCCATCCCAGTGAGGCTTCTCCTCCCGCTCTCCAGAATCCATAGGATGCTGGCAGCACAGGTGTCCTAACGGCAGGATTGCCCCAGGATTCAGAGGCCAAGAATTTGCACCTGGGAAGAATGGGGTTGTTCCCCAAGCAAAGAGGAGCTTCATCGCTGCAGTCCTGCAGAATGAGGCTAACATTTCCACAGGTTCCACACGAATCGTAACAATATGCCCGTCCCTTTGTGCCCGCGCTACATTAACGTTCAACTTTATGATAATAAAACCGATTTTTAAATCATGTTTAGTGAGCTACCTCCCCACCCACAAGTAGCAAGCCTCTCCATTCACAACAATGTAAGGGGAGCACGTAATTGTCTCGGAAAAGAAGCCTGTGAGAGTGTGGTACAAAATTACAGAAGGGGCTAGCTTGCAGGCTGCCCCAAATTCTTCCCATGTTCGTTGATGCAGCGCCTGCAAGGCGTGCTCCCTTTTCATGCAAACGAACACATTCACCTCCTCAATCCTTGTCCTTTCCCTGAAACCTTGGCAGAATATGAGATGCAGAGGCTCCCAGAAAAAAATAAAAAGCTGCAGGAGGAGCCAGGGGCTGCAAGAAAGAAATTGGCACTAGGGCCTGAAGTGTCTTCCTTGGGCCACAATCCAAACCTGTAGTTTAAGGGAGATGCTCCAAGTCATTCCTTTTCCTTCTGGAAAAGGGGAGAGAAGTTGGAGCATCCTATTCAAAAGTCTTATTGGTCTTTTGACCATTGAGGTGTAGGGGTGTTCTTTGAAAGGGGAGGGGAAATCTGAGACCCTTCCTGCTTGTGCCCCCCCCCCCGCCTTATGGAATAGTGCTCTTGGCAAGAATGCCCCTCCACATCTGAGTCACTCACTTTGAGTCCCCAAGAGAGATTGGCTGGCCTGGTGGGGACAGGCAGGTGAAGTCTAAAAAGGGGGCACTGTGTGCCACACTGACCACCTGAAAAGACACCTCACCCTGCCCCAGCCCAGCTTCTAGCCTCAGGAATGACAGGATCCAGACCTCTCAGCTCAGAGATCCTTTGAGAACCCCTTAGAACCTTCCTGGTGGTGCCAATGAGAGCTACCCAAGGCTGCTCTCATTGGGTGGGTTTCTTGGCACCTTCCCAGGAGAATCCACCATGTGCCGATGGGAAAAGGAAAGAATGCTCCGGATCCCATTCAGACTTGAAACAAGCAGCAGAAAAACGAAGTCCTGGGCACAACAAAAGGGAAAATCTCAGCAACTCTGGAGGACCTGTGGCCCGAATGCAGGTACCACCCACCTGGAACAGAGCTAATGCAAAGTAGAGGGGAGGGACCTTTTCTCTTTGCCTTTATGGGCTAATCTAAGAGAAGCTCTCTTAACTTGGCAACTGGAATTTTCCCTAAAAGGGATGGTGCTGATCAGTAAAGTAGTCCCTTTGCGAACTTCCCTCCCTACCCAGCTTCTCTTCCTTCACAGCTGGAAAGAGCTTTGCAGCAGTTCACCTTGTCCTGCTTCTCTCAAGAGCTGGTCAAACATCTAGTAGTATCACCTCATTCTGGGCCCCCTTCTTCCAGGCCACTGCTGATTGGTAACCCACTGTCTCCAACCCCAGGACCAGCGATCTGAGTAACAGCATCTGTAGGGCTGCCGAGCCCTGCCTTCAGCTGAATTGGAACTGATTTCAGAGAAGTATGGATGACCATCCTGGCCTTTTCACATGTCTCCATAATTGCAACCCTTCCAAAGACTAGTAGACCACACGATAGCTCAAGCTGTTGATACAAGGCCTGCCACAATGGTGGCTTACTCTAGTATGGTACCTGCTCTTCTACAGCAATGCTCCCCTTGATTGTTGGGATACAGTCCAGAATCAACTTAGCAAG